>NC_068920.1:7856814-8156814 GCF_023091745.1 Budorcas taxicolor
AGAACCTCCTGGATTTTCTCGAGTTGCGGCAGGTCTTCTCGAGTTACGATGGGGACCTCAGGGACCCGTTCTGGTGGCCTCAGGAAAGGTCTCTCCCCGATACGACTTGTAGGGGCCATCTCGGAATTCCTCTCCAGTCGATGCCGGGGCCTAAGACCTCGTGTGGAGTCGGGGCCGGAACCTGAGGATTCCTCTCCAGTGTTGACATGGACCTTGGGGTGCTTCTGAGCCTCCCCAGGGGAGTCAGGCCTCGTCTCGAGTGGGGGCATGCACGTGCGCTTTCCTCCCGAGCTGCAGCTGTAGTGTCACGCTTCCTGTCACGAGGATCAAGGGATCTGTCGCTTTCTCTCAAGGCTGTCCCTCGAGGCTTTCCCACGAGGCTTCTCACAGGGCTGTGCCACGTGCCATCTTGGTGTGAGTCGATCCTCGGCGTAAAAGGCGAGCCGGTGAAGGGAAAAGAGTTTGCTCTAGAATGGACTGAGACATCTGGGGGACTCTTGGATGGGTGCACGACCCTGGACTTCTTCTCGCCGTTTCTGTTTAGAGGTTCTCCTGTTGAGATGCGACGGGAACGCCGGGAACTCTTATCCGACGAAGCCGGGAAAGGATCCCTCATCTCGAGCTACGAGGCGGAAACAGGGCTCCTCTGGATGTGGGCGGGACCCTCGTGTTTCCTCTCGAGTGGAGACGGGTATGTCGGGGAACTACTTGATTTGCACCAAGGGTTTGAAGGACTCTTTCAATGTTCCAGAGGTTAGGTGTGATCAGCCTCGAGACGCCTCAGCGGAAATGGGCCTCATCTCGCCTGGAGGGGAGAACCTCCTGGATTTGCTCGAGTTGCAGCAGGTCTTCTCGAGTTATGACGGGGACCTCAGGGACACGCTCTGGTGGCCTAAGGAAAGGCCAGTCCCCATGCGAGTTGCTAGGGGCCCTCTCGGGATTCCTCTCCCGTCCATGGCGGGGCCTAAGACATTGTGTGGAGTCGTGGCCGGAACCTGAGGATTCCTCTCCATTGTTGCCATGGATCTTGGGGTGCTTCTGAGCCTCCCCAGGGGAGTCAGGCCTCGTCTCGAGTGGGGGCATGCACGTCCGCACTCCCGAGCTGCAGCAGTAGTTTCACGCTTCCTGTTACGTGGATCAAGGGATCTGTGGCTTTCCCTCGATGCTTTCCCTAGAGGCTTTCCCCCAGTGCTCTTCCACGTGCCACCTTGGTGTGAGTCGATCCTCGGCGTGAAAGGCGAGCCGGTGAAGGGAAAAGAGGTTCCCTTGGAATGGACTGAGACGTCTGGGGGACTCTTGGAATGGTGGCACGACCCTGGAGTTCCTCTCGCCGTTCCTGTTGAGATGGCCTAGTCTTGAGATGCGACGGGAAGGCCGGGAACTCTTTCCCGACGAAGCAGGGAAAGGATCCCTCATCTCGAGCTACCAGGCGGAAACGGGGCGCCTCTGGATGTGGGCGGGACCCTCGTGTTTCCTCTCGGGTGGAGACGGGTATGTCGGGGAGCTTCTTGATTTGCACCAAGGGTGTGAAGGACCCTTTCGAAGTTCCAGAGGTGAGGTGTGATCAGCCTCGAGAGGCCTCAGCGGAAATGGGCCTCATCTCGCCTGGAGGGGAGAACTTATGGATTTTCTCGAGTTGCAGCAGGTCGTCTCGAGTTACGACGGGGACCTCAGGGACCCGCTCTGGTGGCCTCAGGAAAGGCCAGTCCCCATGCGAGTTGCTAGGGGCCCACTCGGGATTCCTCTACCGTCCAAGCCGGTGCCTTAGACCTTGTGTGGAGTCGGGGCCGGAACCTGAGGATTCCTCTCCAGTGTTGCCACGGATCTTGGGGTGCTTCTGAGTCTCCCCAGGGGAGTCAGGCCTCGTCTCGAGTGGGGGCATGCACGTGCGCTTCCCTCCCGAGCTGCAGCAGTACTGTCACGCTTCCTATCACTTGCATCAAGGGATCTGTGGCTTTCCCTCCAGGCTTTCCCTGGAGGCTTTCTCACGAGGCTTTCCCACAGGGCTGTGACACGTGCCACCTTGGTGTGAGTCGATCCTCGGCGTGGGAAGACGAGCCGGTGAAGGGAAAAGAGGTTCCTCTGGAATGGAGTGAGACGTCTGGGGGACTCTTGGAATGGTGGCACGACCCTGGAGTTCCTCTCGCCGTTCCTGTTGAGAGGGCCTCCTCTTGAGATGCAACTGGAAGGCCTGGAACTCTTTCCCGACGAAGCAGGGAAAGGATCCCTCATCTCGAGCTACGAGGCGGGAAACGGGACTCCTCTGGATGTGGGCGGGACCCTCGTGTTTCCTCTCGGGTGGAGACGGGAATGTCGGGGAACTTCTTGATTTGCACCAAGGGTGTGAAGGACCCTTTCGAAGTTCCAGAGGTGAGGTGTGATCAGCCTCGAGACGCCTCAGCGGACATGGGCCTCATCTCGCCTGGAGGGGAGATCCTCCTGGATTTTCTCGAGTTGCGGCAGGTCTTCTCCAGTTACAACGGGGACCTCAGGGACCCGCTCTCATGGCCTCAGGAAAGGCCAGTCCCCATGCGAGTTGCTAGGGGCCCTCTCGGGATTCCTCTCCCGTCCATGTCGGAGCCTAAGACCTCGTGTGGAGTCGGGGCCGGAACCTGAGGATTCTTCTTCAGTGTTGCCATGGATCTTGGGGTGCTTCTGAGTCTCCCCAGGGAGTCAGGCCTCGTCTCGAGTGGGGGCATGCACGTGCGATTTCCTCTCAAGCTGCAGCAGTAGTGGCACGCTTCCTGTCACGTGGATCAAGGGATCTGTGGCTTTCCCTCGAGGCTGTCCCTCGAGACTTTCCCCAGAGGCTTTCCCCCAGTGCTCTTCCACGTGCCACCTTGGTGTGAGTCGATCCTGGGCGTGAAAGGCGAGCCGGTGAAGGGAAAAGAGGTTCCCTTGTAATGGACTGAGACGTCTGGGGGACTTTTGGAATGGTGGCACGACCCTGGAGTTCCTCTGGCCATTCCTGTTGAGATGGCCTAGTCTTGAGATGCGACGGGAAGGCCGGGAACTCTTTCCCGACGAAGCAGGGAAAGGATCCCTCATCTCGAGCTACCAGGCGGAAACGGGGCGCCTCTGGATGTGGGCGGGACCCTCGTGTTTCCTCTCGGGTGGAGACGGGTATGTCGGGGAGCTTCTTGATTTGCACCAAGGGTGTGAAGGACCCTTTCGAAGTTCCAGAGGTGAGGTGTGATCAGCCTCGAGAGGCCTCAGCGGAAATGGGCCCTCATCTCGCCTGGAGGGGAGAACTTCTGGATTTTCTCGAGTTGCAGCAGGTCGTCTCGAGTTACGACGGGGACCTCAGGGACCCGCTCTGGTGGCCTCAGGAAAGGCCAGTCCCCATGCTAGTTGCTAGGGGCCCACTCGGGATTCCTCTCCCGTCCAAGCCGGTGCCTTAGACCTTGTGTGGAGTCGGGGCCGGAACCTGAGGATTCCTCTCCAGTGTTGCCACGGATCTTGGGGTGCTTCTGAGTCTCCCCAGGGGAGTCAGGCCTCGTCTCGAGTGGGGGCATGCACGTGCGCATTCCTCCCGAGCTGCAGCAGTACTGTCACGCTTCCTATCACTTGCATCAAGGGATCTGTGGCTTTCCCTCCAGGCTTTCCCTGGAGGCTTTCTCACGAGGCTTTCCCACAGGGCTGTGCCACGTGCCACCTTGGTGTGAGTCGATCCTCGGCGTGGAAGACGAGCCGGGTGAAGGGAAAAGAGGTTCCTCTGGAATGGAGTGAGACGTCTGGGGGACTCTTGGAATGGTGGCACGACCCTGGAGTTCTTCTCACCGTTCCTGTTCAGAGGGCCTCCTCTTGAGATGCAACTGGAAGACCTGGAACTCTTTCCCGACGAAGCAGGGAAAGGATCCCTCATCTCGAGCTACGAGGCGTAAACGGGGCTCCTCTGGATGTGGGCGGGACCCTCGAGTTTCCTATCGGGTGGAGACGGGTATGTCGGGGAACTTCTTGATTTGCACCAAGGGTGTGAAGGTCCCTTTCGAAGTTCCAGAGGTGAGGTGTGATCAGCCTCGAGACGCTTCAGCGGACATGGGCCTCATCTCGCCTGGAGGGGAGAACCTCCTGGATTTTCTCGAGTTGTGGCAGGTCTTCTCCAGTTACAACGGGGACCTCAGGGACCCGCTCTCATGGCCTCAGGAAAGGCCAGTCCCCATGCGAGTTGCTAGGGGCCCTCTCGGGATTCCTCTCCCGTCCATGTCGGGGCCTAAGACCTCGTGTGGAGTCGGGGCTGGAACCTGAGGATTCTTCTTCAGTGTTGCCATGGATCTTGGGGTGCTTCTGAGTCTCCCCAGGGAGTCAGGCCTCGTCTCGAGTGGGGGCATGCACGTGCGATTTCCTCTCAAGCTGCAGCAGTAGTGGCACGCTTCCTGTCACGTGGATCAAGGGATCTGTGGCTTTCCCTCGAGGCTGTCCCTCGAGGCTTTCCCCAGAGGCTTTCCCCCAGTGCTCTTCCACGTGCCACCTTGTTGTGAGTCGATCCTGGGCGTGAAAGGCGAGCCGGTGAAGGGAAAAGAGGTTCCCTTGTAATGGACTGAGACGTCTGGGGGACTCTTGGAATGGTGGCACGACCCTGGAGTTCCTCTGGCCATTCCTGTTGAGATGGCCTAGTCTTGAGATGCAACGGGGAAGGCCGGGAACTCTTTCCCGACGAAGCAGGGAAAGGATCCCTCATCTCGAGCTACCAGGCGGAAACGGGGCGCCTCTGGATGTGGGCGGGACCCTCGTGTTTCCTCTCGGGTGGAGACGGGTATGTCGGGGAGCTTCTTGATTTGCACCAAGGGTGTGAAGGACCCTTTCGAAGTTCCAGAGGTGAGGTGTGATCAGCCTCGAGAGGCCTCAGCGGAAATGGGCCTCATCTCGCCTGGAGGGGAGAACTTCTGGATTTTCTCGAGTTGCAGCAGGTCGTCTCGAGTTACGACGGGGACCTCAGGGACCCGCTCTGGTGGCCTCAGGAAAGGCCAGTCCCCATGCGAGTTGCTAGGGGCCCACTCGGGATTCCTCTCCCGTCCAAGCCGGTGCCTTAGACCTTGTGTGGAGTCGGGGCCGGAACCTGAGGATTCCTCTCCAGTGTTGCCACGGATCTTGGGGTGCTTCTGAGTCTCCCCAGGGGAGTCAGGCCTCGTCTCGAGTGGGGGGCATGCACGTGCGGTTTCCTCCCGAGCTGCAGCAGTAGTGTCATGCTTCCTGTCCCGTGGATCAAGGTATCTGTGGCTGTCCTCAATGCTTTCCCACGAGGCTCTCCCACAGGACTGTGCCACGTGCCACCTTGGTGTGAGTCGATCCTCGGCGTGAACGACGAGCCGGTGAAGGGAAAAGAGGTTCCTCTGGAATGGACTGAGACGTCTGGGGGACTCTTGGAATGGTGGCACGACCCTGGAGTTCCTCTCGCCGTTCCTGTTGAGAGGCCTCCTCTTGAGATGCGATGGGAACGCCGGGAACTCTTTCCCGACGAAGCAGGCAAAGGATCCCTCATCTCGAGCTACGACGCGGGAAACGGGGCTCCTCTGGATGTTGGCGGGACCCTCGTGTTTCCTCTCGAGTGGAGACGTGTATGTCGGGGAACTTCTTGATTTGCACCAATGGTGTGAAGGACCCTTTCAAAGTTCCAGACGTGAGGTATGATCAGCCTCGAGACGCCTCAGCGGAAATGGGCCTCATCTCGCATGGAGGGGAGAACCTCCTGGATTGTCTCGAGTTGCGCCATGTCTTCTTGAGTTACGACTGGGACCTCAGGGACTCGCTCTGGTGGCCTCAGGAAAGGCCAGTCCCCATGCATGTTGCTAGGGGCCCTCTCGGGATTCCTATCCCATCCAAGCCGGGGCCTAAGAACTTGTGTGGAGTCGGGGCCGGAACCTGAGGATTCCTCTCCAGTGTTGCCACGGATCTTGGGGTGCTTCTGAGTCTCTCCAGGGGAGTCAGGCCTTGTCTCGAGTGGGGGCATGCAAGTGCGCTTTCCTCCCGAGCTGCAGCAGTACTGTCACGCTTCCTATTACTTGCATCAAGGGATCTGTGGCTTTCCCTCGAGGCTTTCCCTGGAGGCTTTCCAACGAGGCTTTCCCACAGGGCTGTGCCACGTGCCACCTTGGTGTGAGTCGATCCTCGGCGTGAAAGACGAGCCGGTGAAGGGAAAAGAGGTTCCTCTGGAATGGACTGAGACATCTGGGGGACTCTTAGAATGGTGGCACGACCTCTGGAGTTCCTCTCGCCGTTCCTGTTCAGAGGGCCTCCTCTTGAGATGCAAGGGGAACGCCGGGAACTCTTTCCCGACGAAGCAGGGAAAGGATCCCTCATCTCGAGCTACCAGGCGGAAACGGGGGTGCCTCTGGATGTGGGCGGGACCCTCGTGTTTCCTCTCGGGTGGAGACGGGTATGTCGGGGAACTTCTTGATTTGCACCAAGGGTGTGAAGGTCCCTTTCGAAGTTCCAGAGGTGAGGTGTGATCAGCCTCGAGACGCTTCAGCGGACATGGGCCTCATCTCGCCTGGAGGGGAGAACCTCCTGGATTTTCTCGAGTTGTGGCAGGTCTTCTCCAGTTACAACGGGGACCTCAGGGACCCGCTCTCATGGCCTCAGGAAAGGCCAGTCCCCATGCGAGTTGCTAGGGGCCCTCTCGGGATTCCTCTCCCGTCCATGTCGGGGCCTAAGACCTCGTGTGGAGTCGGGGCCGGAACCTGAGGATTCTTCTTCAGTGTTGCCATGGATCTTGGGGTGCTTCTGAGTCTCCCCAGGGAGTCAGGCCTCGTCTCGAGTGGGGGCATGCACGTGCGATTTCCTCTCAAGCTGCAGCAGTAGTGGCACGCTTCCTGTCACGTGGATCAAGGGATCTGTGGCTTTCCCTCGAGGCTGTCCCTCGAGGCTTTCCCCAGAGGCTTTCCCCCAGTGCTCTTCCACGTGCCACCTTGTTGTGAGTCGATCCTGGGCGTGAAAGGCGAGCCGGTGAAGGGAAAAGAGGTTCCCTTGTAATGGACTGAGACGTCTGGGGGACTCTTGGAATGGTGGCACGACCCTGGAGTTCCTCTGGCCATTCCTGTTGAGATGGCCTAGTCTTGAGATGCAACGGGAAGGCCGGGAACTCTTTCCCGACGAAGCAGGGAAAGGATCCCTCATCTCGAGCTACCAGGCGGAAACGGGGCGCCTCTGGATGTGGGCGGGACCCTCGTGTTTCCTCTCGGGTGGAGACGGGTATGTCGGGGAGCTTCTTGATTTGCACCAAGGGTGTGAAGGACCCTTTCGAAGTTCCAGAGGTGAGGTGTGATCAGCCTCGAGAGGCCTCAGCGGAAATGGGCCTCATCTCGCCTGGAGGGGAGAACTTCTGGATTTTCTCGAGTTGCAGCAGGTCGTCTCGAGTTACGACGGGGACCTCAGGGACCCGCTCTGGTGGCCTCAGGAAAGGCCAGTCCCCATGCGAGTTGCTAGGGGCCCACTCGGGATTCCTCTCCCGTCCAAGCCGGTGCCTTAGACCTTGTGTGGAGTCGGGGCCGGAACCTGAGGATTCCTCTCCAGTGTTGCCACGGATCTTGGGGTGCTTCTGAGTCTCCCCAGGGGAGTCAGGCCTCGTCTCGAGTGGGGGCATGCACGTGCGGTTTCCTCCCGAGCTGCAGCAGTAGTGTCATGCTTCCTGTCCCGTGGATCAAGGTATCTGTGGCTGTCCTCAATGCTTTCCCACGAGGCTCTCCCACAGGACTGTGCCACGTGCCACCTTGGTGTGAGTCGATCCTCGGCGTGAACGACGAGCCGGTGAAGGGAAAAGAGGTTCCTCTGGAATGGACTGAGACGTCTGGGGGACTCTTGGAATGGTGGCACGACCCTGGAGTTCCTCTCGCCGTTCCTGTTGAGAGGCCTCCTCTTGAGATGCGATGGGAACGCCGGGAACTCTTTCCCGACGAAGCAGGCAAAGGATCCCTCATCTCGAGCTACGACGCGGAAACGGGGCTCCTCTGGATGTTGGCGGGACCCTCGTGTTTCCTCTCGAGTGGAGACGTGTATGTCGGGGAACTTCTTGATTTGCACCAATGGTGTGAAGGACCCTTTCAAAGTTCCAGACGTGAGGTATGATCAGCCTCGAGACGCCTCAGCGGAAATGGGCCTCATCTCGCATGGAGGGGAGAACCTCCTGGATTGTCTCGAGTTGCGCCATGTCTTCTTGAGTTACGACTGGGACCTCAGGGACTCGCTCTGGTGGCCTCAGGAAAGGCCAGTCCCCATGCATGTTGCTAGGGGCCCTCTCGGGATTCCTATCCCATCCAAGCCGGGGCCTAAGACCTTGTGTGGAGTCGGGGCCGGAACCTGAGGATTCCTCTCCAGTGTTGCCACGGATCTTGGGGTGCTTCTGAGTCTCTCCAGGGGAGTCAGGCCTTGTCTCGAGTGGGGGCATGCAAGTGCGCTTTCCTCCCGAGCTGCAGCAGTACTGTCACGCTTCCTATTACTTGCATCAAGGGATCTGTGGCTTTCCCTCGAGGCTTTCCCTGGAGGCTTTCCAACGAGGCTTTCCCACAGGGCTGTGCCACGTGCCACCTTGGTGTGAGTCGATCCTCGGCGTGAAAGACGAGCCGGTGAAGGGAAAAGAGGTTCCTCTGGAATGGACTGAGACATCTGGGGGACTCTTAGAATGGTGGCACGACCTCTGGAGTTCCTCTCGCCGTTCCTGTTCAGAGGGCCTCCTCTTGAGATGCAAGGGGAACGCCGGGAACTCTTTCCCGACGAAGCAGGGAAAGGATCCCTCATCTCGAGCTACCAGGCGGAAACGGGGTGCCTCTGGATGTGGGCGGGACCCTCGTGTTTCCTCTCGGGTGGAGACGGGTATGTCGGGGAACTTCTTGATTTGCACCAAGGGTGTGAAGGACCCTTTCGAAATTCCAGAGGTGAGGTGTGATCAGCCTCGAGACGCCTCAGTGGAAATGGGCCTCATCTCGCCTGGAGGGGAGAACCTCCTAGATTTTCTCGAGTTGCGGCAGGTCTTCTCGAGTTACGACCGGGACTTCAGGGACCCGCTCTGGTGGCCTCAGGAAAGGCCATTCCCCATGCTAGTGGTTAGGGGCCCTCTCGGGATTCCTCTCCCGTCCATGCCGGTGGCTCAGACCTTGTGTGGAGTCGGGGCCGGAACCTGAGGATTCCTCTCCAGTGTTGCCATGGATCTTGGGGTGCTTCTGAGTCTCCCCAGGGGATTCAGGTCTCGTCTCGAATGGGGGCATGCACGTGCGCTTTCCTCCCGAGCTGCAGCAGTAGTGTCACGCTTCCTGTCACGTGGATCAAGGGATCTGTGGCTTTCCCTCGAGGCTTTCCCACGAGGCTTTCCCAGAGGGCTGTGCCACGCGTCACCTTGGTGTGAGTCGATGCTTGGCGTGAACGACGAGCCGGTGAAGGGAAAAGAGGTTCCCTTGTAATGGACTGAGACGTCTGGGGGACTCTTGGAATGGTGGCACGACCCTGGAGTTCCTCTCGCCATTCGTGTTGAGATGGCCTCGTCTTGAGATGCGACGGGAAGGCCGGGAATTCTTTCCCGACGAAGCAGGGAAAGGATCCCGCATTTCAATCTACGAGGCGGAAACCGGGCTCCTCTGGATGTGGGCGGGACTCTCGTGTATCCTCTCGAGTGGAGACGGGTATGTCGGGGAACTTCTTGAGTTGCAACAAGGGTTTGAGGTACCCTTTCGAAGTTCCAGAGGTGAGGTTTGATCAGGCCTCGAGACGCCTCAGCGGAAATGGGCCTCATCTCGCCTGGAGGGGAGAACCTCCTGGATTTTCTCGAGTTGGGGCAGGTCTTCTCGAGTTACGATGGGGACCTCAGGGACCCGCTCTGGTGGCCTCAGGAAAGGCCAGTCCCCATGCTAGTTGCTAGGGGCCCTCTCGGGATTCCTCTCCCGTCGATGCCGGGGCCTAAGACGTTGTGTGGAGTCGGGGCCGGAAGCTGAGGATTCCTCTCCAGTGTTGCCATGGAACTTGGGGTGCTTCTGAGTTTCCCCTGGTGAGTCAGGCCTCGTCTCGAATGGGGGCATGCACGTGGGCTTTCATCCCAAGCTGCAGCAGTAGTGTCCCGCTTCCTGTCCCGTGGATCAAGGGACCTTTGGCTTTCCCTCTAGGCTTTCTCTCGAGGCTTTCCCACGAGGCTTTCCCACAGGGCTGTGCCACGTGCCACCTTGGTGTGAGTCGATCCTCGGCGTGAATGATGAGCCGGTGAAGGGAAAAGAGGTTCCTCTGGAATGGACTGAGACATCTGGGGAACTCTTGGAATGGTGGCACGACCCTGGAGTTCCTCTCTCCGTTCCTGTTGAGAGGCCTCCTCTTGAGATGCGATGGGAACGCCGGGAACTCTTTCCCGACGAAGCAGGCAAAGGATCCCTCATCTCGAGCTACGAGGCGGAAACCGGGCTCCTCTGGATGTGGGCGGCACCCTCGTATTTCCTCTCGAGTGGAGACGGGTATGTCGGGGAACTTCTTGATTTGCACCAAGGGTGTGAAGGACCCTTTCGAAGTTCCAGAGGTGAGGTGTGATCAGCCTCGAGAGGCCTCAGCGGAAATGGGCCTCATCTCGCCTGGAGGGGAGAACCTCCTGGATTTTCTCGAGTTGCGGCAGGTCTTCTCGAGTTACGACGGGGACCTCAGGGACCCGCTCTGGTGGCCTCAGGAAAGGCCAGTCCCCAGGCGAGTTGCTAGGAGCCCTCTCGGGATTCCTCTCCCGTCCAAGCCGGTGCCTTAGACCTTGTGTGGAGTCGGGGCCGGAACCTGAGGATTCCTCTCCAGTGTTGCCACGGATCTTGGGGTGCTTCTGAGTCTCCCCAGGGGAGTCAGGCCTTGTCTCGAGTGGGGGCATGCACGTACACTTTCCTCCCGAGCTGCAGCAGTACTGTCACGCTTCCTATCACTTGCATCAAGGGATCTGTGGCTTTCCCTCCAGGCTTTCAATGGAGGCTTTCTCACGAGGCTTTCCCACAGGGCTGTGCCACGTGCCACCTTGGTGTGAGTCGATCCTCGGCGTGAAAGACGAGCCGGTGAAGGGAAAAGAGGTTCCTCTGGAATGGACTGAGACATCTGGGGGACTCTTGGAATGGTGGCACGACCCTGGAGTTCCTCTCGCCATTCCTGTTCAGAGGGCCTCCTCTTGAGATGCAACTGGAAGGCCTGGAACTCTTTCCCGACGAAGCAGGGAAAGGATCCCTCATCTCGAGCTACGAGGCGGAAACGGGGCTCCTCTGGATGTGGGCGGGACCCTCGTGTTTCCTCTCGGGTGGAGACGGGTATGTCGGGGAACTTCTTGATTTGCAGCACGGGTGTGAAGGACCCTTTCGAAGTTCCAGAGGTGAGGTGAGATCAGCCTTGAGATGCCTCAGGGGATTGGCCTCATCTCACCTGGAGGGGAGAACCTCTTGGATTTACTCGAGTTGTCGCAGGTCTTCTCGAGTTACGACGGGGACCGCAGGGACCCGCTCTGGTGGCCTCAGGAAAGGCCAGACCCCATGCGAGTTCCTAGGGGCCCTCTCGGGATTCTTCTCCCGTCCTTGCCGGGGCGTAAGACCTTGTGTGGAGTCGGGGCCGGAACCTGAGGATTCCTCTCCAGTGTTGCCATGGATTTTGGGGTGCTTCTGAGTCTCCCCAGGAGAGTCAGGACTCGTCTCGATTGGGGGCATGCACGTGCGCTTTCCTCCCGAGCTGCAGCAGTAGTGTCCCGCTTCCTGTCCTGTGGATAAAGGGATCTTTGGCTTTCCCTCGAGGCTTTCTCTCGAGGCTTTCCCACGAGGCTTTCCCACAGGGCTGTGCCACGTGCCACCTTAGTGTGAGTCGATCCTCGGCATGAAAGACGAGCCGGTGAAGGGAAAAGAGGTTCCTCTGCAATGGACTGAGACATCTGGGGAACTCTTGGAATGGTGGCACGACCCTGGAGTTCCTCTCGCCGTTCCTTTGAGAGGCCTCCTCTTGAGATGCGATGGGAACGCCGGGAACTCTTTCCCGACGAAGCAGGCAAAGGATCCCACATCTCGAGCTACGAGGCGGAAACGGGGCTCCTCTGGATGTGGGCGGGACCCTCGTGATTCCTCTCCAGTGGAGACGGGTATGTCGGGGAACTTCTTGATTTGAACCAAAAGTGTGAAGGACCCTTTCGAAATTCCAGAGGGGAGGTGTGATCAGCCTCGAGACGCCTCAGCGGAAATGGGCCTCATCTCGCCTGGAGGGGAGAACCTCCTGGATTTTCTCGAGTTGCGGCAGGTCTTCTCGTGTTACGACGGGGACCTCAGGAACCCGCTCTGGTGGCCTCAGGAAAGGCCAGTCCCCATGCGAGTTGCTAGGGGACCTCTCGGGATTCCTCTCCCGTCCATGCCGGGGCCTAAGACCTTGTGTGGTGTCGGGGCCGGCACCTGAGGATTCCTCTCCAGTGTTGCCATGGATCTTTGGGTGCTTCTGAGTCTCCCCAGGGGAGTCAGGCCTCGTCTCGAGTGGGGGCATGCACGTGCGCTTTCCTCCCGAGCTGCAGCAGTAGTGTCACGCTTCCTGTCACGTGCATCAAGGGATCCGCGTCTTTCCGTCGAGGCTTTCCCTGGAGGCTTTCCCACGAGGCTTGTCCACAGAACTGTGCCCCGTGCCACCTTGGTGTGAGCCTATACTCGGCGTGAAAGGCGAGCCGGTGAAGGGAAAAGAGGTTCCTCTGGAATGGAGTGAGACATCTGGGGGACTCTTGGAATCGTGGCACGACCCTGGAGTTCCTCTCGCCGTTCCTGTTCAGAGGGCCTCCTCTTGAGATCCGACGGCAACGCCGGAACTCTTTCCCGACGAAGCAGGGAAAGGATCCCTCATCTCGAGCTACCAGGCGGATACGGGGCTCCTCTGGATGTGGGCGGCACCCTCGTGTTTCCTCTCGAGTGGAGACGGGTCTGTCGGGGAACTTCTTGATTTGCACCAAGGGTGTGAAGGACCCTTTCGAAGTTCTAGAGGTGAGGTGTGATCAGCCTTGAGACGCTTCAGCACAAATGGGCCTCATCTCGCCTAGAGGGGAGAACCTCCTGGATTTACTCGAGTTGCGGCAGGTCTTCTCGAGTTACGACGGGGACCTCAGGGCCCCACTCTGGTGGCCTCAGGAAAGGCCAGTCCCCATGCGAGTTGCTAAGGGCCATCTCAGGATTCCTCTCCCATCCAAGCCGGGGCCTAAGACCTTGTGTGGAGTCGGGGCCGGAACCTGAGGATTCCTCTCCAGGGTTTCATGGATCTTGGGGTGCTTCTGAGTCTCCCAGGGGAGTCAGGTCTCGTCTCGAGTGGGGGCATGCACGTGTGCTTTCCTTCAGAGCTGCAGCAGTAGTGTCACGCTTCCTGTCACGTGGATCAAGGGATCTGTGGCTTTCCCTCGAGGCTTTCCCACGAGGCTTTCCACAGAATTGTGCCACGTACCACCTTGGTGTGAGCCTATAGTCGGCGTGAAAGGCGAGCCGGTGAAGGGAAAAGAGGTTCCTCTGTAATGGACTGAGACATCTGGGGGGCTCTTGGAATCGTGGCACGACCCTGGAGTTCCTCTCGCCGTTCCTGTTCAGAGGGCCTCCTCTTGAGATGCGACGGGAACGCCGGGAACTCTTTCCCGACGAAGCAGGGAAAGGATCCCTCATCTCGAGCTACCAGGCAGATACGGGGCTCCTCTGGATGTGGGCGGCACCCTCGTGTTTCCTCTCGAGTGGAGACGGGTCTGTCGGGCAACTTCCTGTTTTGCACCAAGGGTGTGAAGGACCCTTTCGAAGTTCTAGAGGTGAGGTGTAATCAACCTCGAGACGCCTCAGCGGAAATGGGCCTCATCTCGCCTGTAGGGGAGAACCTCCTGGATTTTCTCGAGTTGCGGCAGGTCTTCTCGAGTTACGACGGGGACCTCAGGGACCCGCTCTGTTGGCCTCAGGAAAGGCCAGTCCCCATGCGAGTTGCTAGGGGCCCTCTCGGGATTCCTGTCACGTCCATGCCGGGGCCTAAGACCTTGTGTGGAGTCAGGGCCGGAACCTGAGGATTCCTCTCCAGTGTTGCCATGGATCTTGGGGTGCTTCTGAGTCTCCCCAGGGGACTCAGGCCTCGTCTCGAGTGGGGCATGCAGGTGCGCTTTCCTCCCGAGCTGCAGCAGTAGTGTCACGATTCCTGTCACGTGCATCAAGGGATCGGCGGCTTTCCCTCGAGGCTTTCCTGGAGGCTTTCCAACGAGGCTTTCCCACAGGGCTGTGCCACGTGCCACGTTGGTGTGAGTCGATCCTCGGCGTGAAAGACGAGCCGGTGAAGGAACAAGAGGTTCCTCTGGAATGGAGTGAGACATCTGGGGGACTCTTGGAATGGTGGCACCACCCTGGAGTTCCTCTCGTAGATCCTCCTGAGAGGGCCTCTTCTTGAGATGCGACGGGAACGCCGGGAACTCTTTCCCGACGAAGCAGGAAAAGGATCCCTCATCTCGAGCTACGAGGCGGAGACGGGGCGCCTCTGGATGTGGGCGGCACCCTCCTGTTTCCTCTCGAGTGGAGACGGGTATGTCGGGGAACTTCTTGATTTGCACCAAGGGTGTGAAGGACCCTTTCGAAGTTCCAGAGGTGAGGTGTGATCAGCCTCGAGACGCCTCAGAGGAAATGGGCCTCATCTCGCCTGGAGGTGAGAACCTCCTGGATTTTCTCGAGTTGTGGCAGGTCTTCTCGAGTTACGACGGGGACCTCAGGGACCCGCTCTGGTGGCCTCAGGAAAGGCCAGTCCACATGCGAGTTGTTAAGGGCTATCTCAGGATTCCTCTCCCGTCCAAGCCGGGGCCTAAGACCTTGTGTGGAGTCGGGGCCGGAACCTGAGGATTCCTCTCCAGTGTTGCCACGGATCCTGGGATGCTTCTGAGTCTCCCCAGGGGAGTCAGGCCTCGTCTCGAGTGGGGGCATGCACGTGCGCTTTCCTCCCGAGCTGCAGCAGTACTGTCACGCTTCCTATTACCTGCATCAAGGGATCTGTGGCTTTCCCTCGAGGCTTTCCCTGGAGGCTTTCCAACGAGGCTTTCCCACAGGGCTGTGCCACGTGCCACCTTGGTGTGAGTCGATCCTCGGCGTGAAAGACGAGCCGGTGAAAGGAAAAGAGGTTCCTCTGGAATGGACTGAGACATCTGGGGGACTCTTGGAATGGTGGCACGACCTCTAGAGTTTCTCTCGCCGTTCCTGTTCAGAGGGCCTCCCCTTGAGATGCAACGGGAACGCCGGGAACTCTTTCCCGACGAAGCAGGGAAAGGATCCCTCATCTCGAGCTACCAGGCGGAAACGGGGTGCCTCTGGATGTGGGCGGGACCCTCGTGTTTCCTCTCGGGTGGAGACGGGTATGTCGGGGAACTTCTTGATTAGCATCAAGGGTGTGAAGGACCCTTTCGAAGTTCCAGAGGTGAGGTGTGATCAGCCTCGAGACGGCTCAGTGGAAATGGGCCTCATCTCGCCTGGAGGGGAGAACCTCCTGGATTTTCTCGAGTTGCGGCAGGTCGTCTCGAGTTACGACCGGGACCTCAGGGACCCGCTCTGGTGGCCTCAGGAAAGCCTAGTCCCCATGCGAGTTGCTAGGGGCCCTCTCGGGATTCCTCTCCCGTCCATGCCGGGGCCTAAGACCTTGTGTGGAGTCGGGGCCGGCACCTGAGGATTCCTCTCCAGTGTTGCCATGGATCTTTGGGTGCTTCTGAGTCTCCCCAGGGGAGTCAGGCCTCGTCTCGAGTGGGGGCATGCACGTGCGCTTTCCTCCCGAGCTGCAGCAGTAGTGTCACGCTTCCTGTCACGTGCATCAAGGGATCCGCGTCTTTCCCTCGTGGCTTTCCCTGGAGGCTTTCCCACGAGGCTTGCCCACAGAACTGTGCCCCGTGCCACCTTGGTGTGAGCCTATACTCGGCGTGAAAGGCGAGCCGGTGAAGGGAAAAGAGGTTCCTCTGGAATGGAGTGAGACATCTGGGGGACTCTTGGAATCGTGGCACGACCCTGGAGTTCCTCTCGCCGTTCCTGTTCAGAGGGCCTCCTCTTGAGATCCGACGGCAACGCCGGGAACTCTTTCCCGACGAAGCAGGGAAAGGATCCCTCATCTCGAGCTACCAGGCGGATACGGGGCTCCTCTGGATGTGGGCGGCACCCTCGTGTTTCCTCTCGAGTGGAGACGGGTCTGTCGGGGAACTTCTTGATTTGCACCAAGGGTGTGAAGGACCCTTTCGAAGTTCTAGAGGTGAGGTGTGATCAGCCTTGAGACGCTTCAGCACAAATGGGCCTCATCTCGCCTAGAGGGGAGAACCTCCTGGATTTACTCGAGTTGCGGCAGGTCTTCTCGAGTTACGACGGGGACCTCAGGGCCCCACTCTGGTGGCCTCAGGAAAGGCCAGTCCCCATGCGAGTTGCTAAGGGCCATCTCAGGATTCCTCTCCCATCCAAGCCGGGGCCTAAGACCTTGTGTGGAGTCGGGGCCGGAACCTGAGGATTCCTCTCCAGGGTTTCCATGGATCTTGGGGTGCTTCTGAGTCTCCCCAGGGGAGTCAGGTCTCGTCTCGAGTGGGGGCATGCACGTGTGCTTTCCTTCAGAGCTGCAGCAGTAGTGTCACGCTTCCTGTCACGTGGATCAAGGGATCTGTGGCTTTCCCTCGAGGCTTTCCCACGAGGCTTTCCCACAGAATTGTGCCACGTACCACCTTGGTGTGAGCCTATAGTCGGCGTGAAAGGCGAGCCGGTGAAGGGAAAAGAGGTTCCTCTGTAATGGACTGAGACATCTGGGGGGCTCTTGGAATCGTGGCACGACCCTGGAGTTCCTCTCGCCGTTCCTGTTCAGAGGGCCTCCTCTTGAGATGCGACGGGAACGCCGGGAACTCTTTCCCGACGAAGCAGGGAAAGGATCCCTCATCTCGAGCTACGAGGCGGAAACGGGGCTCCTCTGGATGTTGGCGGGACCCTCGTGTTTCCTCTCGGGTGGAGACGGGTATGTCGGGGAACTTCTTGATTTGCACCAAGGGTGTGAAAGACCCTTTCGAAGTTCCAGAGGTGAGGTGTGATCAGCCTCGAGACGCCTCAGAGGAAATGGGCCTCATCTCGCCTGGAAGGGAGAACCTCCTGGATTTTCTCGAGTTGCGGCAGGTCTTCTCGAGTTACGACGGGGACCTCAGGGCCCCACTCTGGTGGCCTCAGTAAAGGCCAGTCCACATGCGAGTTGTTAAGGGCTATCTCAGGATTCCTCTCCCGTCCAAGCCGGGGCCTAAGACCTTGTGTGGAGTCGGGGCCGGAACCTGAGGATTCCTCTCCAGTGTTGCCACGGATCTTGGGGTGCTTCTGAGTCTCCCCAGGGGAGTCAGGCCTCGTCTCGAGTGGGGGCATGCACGTGCGCTTTCCTCCCGAGCTGCAGCAGTACTGTCACGCTTCCTATTACCTGCATCAAGGGATCTGTGGCTTTCCCTCGAGGCTTTCCCTGGAGGCTTTCCAACGAGGCTTTCCCACAGGGCTGTGCCACGTGCCACCTTGGTGTGAGTCGATCCTCGGCGTGAAAGACGAGCCGGTGAAAGGAAAAGAGGTTCCTCTGGAATGGACTGAGACATCTGGGGGACTCTTGGAATGGTGGCACGACCTCTAGAGTTTCTCTCGCCGTTCCTGTTCAGAGGGCCTCCCCTTGAGATGCAACGGGAAAGCCGGGAACTCTTTCCCGACGAAGCAGGGAAAGGATCCCTCATCTCGAGCTACCAGGCGGAAACGGGGTGCCTCTGGATGTGGGCGGGACCCTCGTGTTTCCTCTCGGGTGGAGACGGGTATGTCGGGGAACTTCTTGATTAACATCAAGGGTGTGAAGGACCCTTTCGAAGTTCCAGAGGTGAGGTGTGATCAGCCTCGAGACGGCTCAGTGGAAATGGGCCTCATCTCGCCTGGAGGGGACAACCTCCTGGATTTTCTCGAGTTGCGGCAGGTCGTCTCGAGTTACGACCGGGACCTCAGGGACCCGCTCTGGTGGCCTCAGGAAAGGCTAGTCCCCATGCGAGTTGCTAGGGGCCCTCTCGGGATTCCTCTCCCGTCCATGCCGGGGCCTAAGACCTTGTGTGGTGTCGGGGCCGGCACCTGAGGATTCCTCTCCAGTGTTGCCATGGATCTTTGGGTGCTTCTGAGTCTCCCCAGGGGAGTCAGGCCTCGTCTCGAGTGGGGGCATGCACGTGCGCTTTCCTCCCGAGCTGCAGCAGTAGTGTCACGCTTCCTGTCACGTGCATCAAGGGATCCGCGTCTTTCCGTCGAGGCTTTCCCTGGAGGCTTTCCCACGAGGCTTGTCCACAGAACTGTGCCCCGTGCCACCTTGGTGTGAGCCTATACTCGGCGTGAAAGGCGAGCCGGTGAAGGGAAAAGAGGTTCCTCTGGAATGGAGTGAGACATCTGGGGGACTCTTGGAATGGTGGCACGACCCTGGAGTTCCTCTCGTAGATCCTCCTGAGAGGGCCTCTTCTTGAGATGCGACGGGAACGCCGGGAACTCTTTCCCGACGAAGCAGGAAAAGGATCCCTCATCTCGAGCTACGAGGCGGAGACGGGGCGCCTCTGGATGTGGGCGGCACCCTCCTGTTTCCTCTCGAGTGGAGACGGGTATGTCGGGGAACTTCTTGATTTGCACCAAGGGTGTGAAGGACCCTTTCGAAGTTCCAGAGGTGAGGTGTGATCAGCCTCGAGACGCCTCAGAGGAAATGGGCCTCATCTCGCCTGGAGGTGAGAACCTCCTGGATTTTCTCGAGTTGTGGCAGGTCTTCTCGAGTTACGACGGGGACCTCAGGGACCCGCTCTGGTGGCCTCAGGAAAGGCCAGTCCACATGCGAGTTGTTAAGGGCTATCTCAGGATTCCTCTCCCGTCCAAGCCGGGGCCTAAGACCTTGTGTGGAGTCGGGGCCGGAACCTGAGGATTCCTCTCCAGTGTTGCCACGGATCCTGGGATGCTTCTGAGTCTCCCCAGGGGAGTCAGGCCTCGTCTCGAGTGGGGGCATGCACGTGCGCTTTCCTCCCGAGCTGCAGCAGTACTGTCACGCTTCCTATTACCTGCATCAAGGGATCTGTGGCTTTCCCTCGAGGCTTTCCCTGGAGGCTTTCCAACGAGGCTTTCCCACAGGGCTGTGCCACGTGCCACCTTGGTGTGAGTCGATCCTCGGCGTGAAAGACGAGCCGGTGAAAGGAAAAGAGGTTCCTCTGGAATGGACTGAGACATCTGGGGGACTCTTGGAATGGTGGCACGACCTCTAGAGTTTCTCTCGCCGTTCCTGTTCAGAGGGCCTCCCCTTGAGATGCAACGGGAACGCCGGGAACTCTTTCCCGACGAAGCAGGGAAAGGATCCCTCATCTCGAGCTACCAGGCGGAAACGGGGTGCCTCTGGATGTGGGCGGGACCCTCGTGTTTCCTCTCGGGTGGAGACGGGTATGTCGGGGAACTTCTTGATTAGCATCAAGGGTGTGAAGGACCCTTTCGAAGTTCCAGAGGTGAGGTGTGATCAGCCTCGAGACGGCTCAGTGGAAATGGGCCTCATCTCGCCTGGAGGGGAGAACCTCCTGGATTTTCTCGAGTTGCGGCAGGTCGTCTCGAGTTACGACCGGGACCTCAGGGACCCGCTCTGGTGGCCTCAGGAAAGCCTAGTCCCCATGCGAGTTGCTAGGGGCCCTCTCGGGATTCCTCTCCCGTCCATGCCGGGGCCTAAGACCTTGTGTGGAGTCGGGGCCGGCACCTGAGGATTCCTCTCCAGTGTTGCCATGGATCTTTGGGTGCTTCTGAGTCTCCCCAGGGGAGTCAGGCCTCGTCTCGAGTGGGGGCATGCACGTGCGCTTTCCTCCCGAGCTGCAGCAGTAGTGTCACGCTTCCTGTCACGTGCATCAAGGGATCCGCGTCTTTCCCTCGTGGCTTTCCCTGGAGGCTTTCCCACGAGGCTTGCCCACAGAACTGTGCCCCGTGCCACCTTGGTGTGAGCCTATACTCGGCGTGAAAGGCGAGCCGGTGAAGGGAAAAGAGGTTCCTCTGGAATGGAGTGAGACATCTGGGGGACTCTTGGAATCGTGGCACGACCCTGGAGTTCCTCTCGCCGTTCCTGTTCAGAGGGCCTCCTCTTGAGATCCGACGGCAACGCCGGGAACTCTTTCCCGACGAAGCAGGGAAAGGATCCCTCATCTCGAGCTACCAGGCGGATACGGGGCTCCTCTGGATGTGGGCGGCACCCTCGTGTTTCCTCTCGAGTGGAGACGGGTCTGTCGGGGAACTTCTTGATTTGCACCAAGGGTGTGAAGGACCCTTTCGAAGTTCTAGAGGTGAGGTGTGATCAGCCTTGAGACGCTTCAGCACAAATGGGCCTCATCTCGCCTAGAGGGGAGAACCTCCTGGATTTACTCGAGTTGCGGCAGGTCTTCTCGAGTTACGACGGGGACCTCAGGGCCCCACTCTGGTGGCCTCAGGAAAGGCCAGTCCCCATGCGAGTTGCTAAGGGCCATCTCAGGATTCCTCTCCCATCCAAGCCGGGGCCTAAGACCTTGTGTGGAGTCGGGGCCGGAACCTGAGGATTCCTCTCCAGGGTTTCCATGGATCTTGGGGTGCTTCTGAGTCTCCCCAGGGGAGTCAGGTCTCGTCTCGAGTGGGGGCATGCACGTGTGCTTTCCTTCAGAGCTGCAGCAGTAGTGTCACGCTTCCTGTCACGTGGATCAAGGGATCTGTGGCTTTCCCTCGAGGCTTTCCCACGAGGCTTTCCCACAGAATTGTGCCACGTACCACCTTGGTGTGAGCCTATAGTCGGCGTGAAAGGCGAGCCGGTGAAGGGAAAAGAGGTTCCTCTGTAATGGACTGAGACATCTGGGGGGCTCTTGGAATCGTGGCACGACCCTGGAGTTCCTCTCGCCGTTCCTGTTCAGAGGGCCTCCTCTTGAGATGCGACGGGAACGCCGGGAACTCTTTCCCGACGAAGCAGGGAAAGGATCCCTCATCTCGAGCTACGAGGCGGAAACGGGGCTCCTCTGGATGTTGGCGGGACCCTCGTGTTTCCTCTCGGGTGGAGACGGGTATGTCGGGGAACTTCTTGATTTGCACCAAGGGTGTGAAAGACCCTTTCGAAGTTCCAGAGGTGAGGTGTGATCAGCCTCGAGACGCCTCAGCGGAATTGGGCCTCATCTCGCCTGGAAGGGAGAACCTCCTGGATTTTCTCGAGTTGCGGCAGGTCTTCTCGAGTTACGACGGGGACCTCAGGGCCCCACTCTGGTGGCCTCAGTAAAGGCCAGTCCACATGCGAGTTGTTAAGGGCTATCTCAGGATTCCTCTCCCGTCCAAGCCGGGGCCTAAGACCTTGTGTGGAGTCGGGGCCGGAACCTGAGGATTCCTCTCCAGTGTTGCCACGGATCTTGGGGTGCTTCTGAGTCTCCCCAGGGGAGTCAGGCCTCGTCTCGAGTGGGGGCATGCACGTGCGCTTTCCTCCCGAGCTGCAGCAGTACTGTCACGCTTCCTATTACCTGCATCAAGGGATCTGTGGCTTTCCCTCGAGGCTTTCCCTGGAGGCTTTCCAACGAGGCTTTCCCACAGGGCTGTGCCACGTGCCACCTTGGTGTGAGTCGATCCTCGGCGTGAAAGACGAGCCGGTGAAAGGAAAAGAGGTTCCTCTGGAATGGACTGAGACATCTGGGGGACTCTTGGAATGGTGGCACGACCTCTAGAGTTTCTCTCGCCGTTCCTGTTCAGAGGGCCTCCCCTTGAGATGCAACGGGAAAGCCGGGAACTCTTTCCCGACGAAGCAGGGAAAGGATCCCTCATCTCGAGCTACCAGGCGGAAACGGGGTGCCTCTGGATGTGGGCGGGACCCTCGTGTTTCCTCTCGGGTGGAGACGGGTATGTCGGGGAACTTCTTGATTAACATCAAGGGTGTGAAGGACCCTTTCGAAGTTCCAGAGGTGAGGTGTGATCAGCCTCGAGACGGCTCAGTGGAAATGGGCCTCATCTCGCCTGGAGGGGACAACCTCCTGGATTTTCTCGAGTTGCGGCAGGTCGTCTCGAGTTACGACCGGGACCTCAGGGACCCGCTCTGGTGGCCTCAGGAAAGGCTAGTCCCCATGCGAGTTGCTAGGGGCCCTCTCGGGATTCCTCTCCCGTCCATGCCGGGGCCTAAGACCTTGTGTGGTGTCGGGGCCGGCACCTGAGGATTCCTCTCCAGTGTTGCCATGGATCTTTGGGTGCTTCTGAGTCTCCCCAGGGGAGTCAGGCCTCGTCTCGAGTGGGGGCATGCACGTGCGCTTTCCTCCCGAGCTGCAGCAGTAGTGTCACGCTTCCTGTCACGTGCATCAAGGGATCCGCGTCTTTCCGTCGAGGCTTTCCCTGGAGGCTTTCCCACGAGGCTTGTCCACAGAACTGTGCCCCGTGCCACCTTGGTGTGAGCCTATACTCGGCGTGAAAGGCGAGCCGGTGAAGGGAAAAGAGGTTCCTCTGGAATGGAGTGAGACATCTGGGGGACTCTTGGAATGGTGGCACGACCCTGGAGTTCCTCTCGTAGATCCTCCTGAGAGGGCCTCTTCTTGAGATGCGACGGGAACGCCGGGAACTCTTTCCCGACGAAGCAGGAAAAGGATCCCTCATCTCGAGCTACGAGGCGGAGACGGGGCGCCTCTGGATGTGGGCGGCACCCTCCTGTTTCCTCTCGAGTGGAGACGGGTATGTCGGGGAACTTCTTGATTTGCACCAAGGGTGTGAAGGACCCTTTCGAAGTTCCAGAGGTGAGGTGTGATCAGCCTCGAGACGCCTCAGAGGAAATGGGCCTCATCTCGCCTGGAGGTGAGAACCTCCTGGATTTTCTCGAGTTGTGGCAGGTCTTCTCGAGTTACGACGGGGACCTCAGGGACCCGCTCTGGTGGCCTCAGGAAAGGCCAGTCCACATGCGAGTTGTTAAGGGCTATCTCAGGATTCCTCTCCCGTCCAAGCCGGGGCCTAAGACCT
Organism: Budorcas taxicolor; assembly: GCF_023091745.1. NCBI lineage: Eukaryota > Metazoa > Chordata > Mammalia > Artiodactyla > Bovidae > Budorcas > Budorcas taxicolor. The sequence goes on from NC_068920.1 coordinate 7,879,719, forward strand.
TGTGTGGAGTCGGGGCCGGAACCTGAGGATTCCTCTCCAGTGTTGCCACGGATCCTGGGATGCTTCTGAGTCTCCCCAGGGGAGTCAGGCCTCGTCTCGAGTGGGGGCATGCACGTGCGCTTTCCTCCCGAGCTGCAGCAGTACTGTCACGCTTCCTATTACCTGCATCAAGGGATCTGTGGCTTTCCCTCGAGGCTTTCCCTGGAGGCTTTCCAACGAGGCTTTCCCACAGGGCTGTGCCACGTGCCACCTTGGTGTGAGTCGATCCTCGGCGTGAAAGACGAGCCGGTGAAAGGAAAAGAGGTTCCTCTGGAATGGACTGAGACATCTGGGGGACTCTTGGAATGGTGGCACGACCTCTAGAGTTTCTCTCGCCGTTCCTGTTCAGAGGGCCTCCCCTTGAGATGCAACGGGAACGCCGGGAACTCTTTCCCGACGAAGCAGGGAAAGGATCCCTCATCTCGAGCTACCAGGCGGAAACGGGGTGCCTCTGGATGTGGGCGGGACCCTCGTGTTTCCTCTCGGGTGGAGACGGGTATGTCGGGGAACTTCTTGATTAGCATCAAGGGTGTGAAGGACCCTTTCGAAGTTCCAGAGGTGAGGTGTGATCAGCCTCGAGACGGCTCAGTGGAAATGGGCCTCATCTCGCCTGGAGGGGAGAACCTCCTGGATTTTCTCGAGTTGCGGCAGGTCGTCTCGAGTTACGACCGGGACCTCAGGGACCCGCTCTGGTGGCCTCAGGAAAGCCTAGTCCCCATGCGAGTTGCTAGGGGCCCTCTCGGGATTCCTCTCCCGTCCATGCCGGGGCCTAAGACCTTGTGTGGAGTCGGGGCCGGCACCTGAGGATTCCTCTCCAGTGTTGCCATGGATCTTTGGGTGCTTCTGAGTCTCCCCAGGGGAGTCAGGCCTCGTCTCGAGTGGGGGCATGCACGTGCGCTTTCCTCCTGAGCTGCAGCAGTAGTGTCACGCTTCCTGTCACGTGCATCAAGGGATCCGCGTCTTTCCCTCGAGGCTTTCCCTGGAGGCTTTCCCACGAGGCTTGCCCACAGAACTGTGCCCCGTGCCACCTTGGTGTGAGCCTATACTCGGCGTGAAAGGCGAGCCGGTGAAGGGAAAAGAGGTTCCTCTGGAATGGAGTGAGACATCTGGGGGACTCTTGGAATCGTGGCACGACCCTGGAGTTCCTCTCGCCGTTCCTGTTCAGAGGGCCTCCTCTTGAGATCCGACGGCAACGCCGGGAACTCTTTCCCGACGAAGCAGGGAAAGGATCCCTCATCTCGAGCTACCAGGCGGATACGGGGCTCCTCTGGATGTGGGCGGCACCCTCGTGTTTCCTCTCGAGTGGAGACGGGTCTGTCGGGGAACTTCTTGATTTGCACCAAGGGTGTGAAGGACCCTTTCGAAGTTCTAGAGGTGAGGTGTGATCAGCCTTGAGACGCTTCAGCACAAATGGGCCTCATCTCGCCTAGAGGGGAGAACCTCCTGGATTTACTCGAGTTGCGGCAGGTCTTCTCGAGTTACGACGGGGACCTCAGGGCCCCACTCTGGTGGCCTCAGGAAAGGCCAGTCCCCATGCGAGTTGCTAAGGGCCATCTCAGGATTCCTCTCCCATCCAAGCCGGGGCCTAAGACCTTGTGTGGAGTCGGGGCCGGAACCTGAGGATTCCTCTCCAGGGTTTCCATGGATCTTGGGGTGCTTCTGAGTCTCCCCAGGGGAGTCAGGTCTCGTCTCGAGTGGGGGCATGCACGTGTGCTTTCCTTCAGAGCTGCAGCAGTAGTGTCACGCTTCCTGTCACGTGGATCAAGGGATCTGTGGCTTTCCCTCGAGGCTTTCCCACGAGGCTTTCCCACAGAATTGTGCCACGTACCACCTTGGTGTGAGCCTATAGTCGGCGTGAAAGGCGAGCCGGTGAAGGGAAAAGAGGTTCCTCTGTAATGGACTGAGACATCTGGGGGGCTCTTGGAATCGTGGCACGACCCTGGAGTTCCTCTCGCCGTTCCTGTTCAGAGGGCCTCCTCTTGAGATGCGACGGGAACGCCGGGAACTCTTTCCCGACGAAGCAGGGAAAGGATCCCTCATCTCGAGCTACCAGGCAGATACGGGGCTCCTCTGGATGTGGGCGGCACCCTCGTGTTTCCTCTCGAGTGGAGACGGGTCTGTCGGGCAACTTCCTGTTTTGCACCAAGGGTGTGAAGGACCCTTTCGAAGTTCTAGAGGTGAGGTGTAATCAACCTCGAGACGCCTCAGCGGAAATGGGCCTCATCTCGCCTGTAGGGGAGAACCTCCTGGATTTTCTCGAGTTGCGGCAGGTCTTCTCGAGTTACGACGGGGACCTCAGGGACCCGCTCTGTTGGCCTCAGGAAAGGCCAGTCCCCATGCGAGTTGCTAGGGGCCCTCTCGGGATTCCTGTCACGTCCATGCCGGGGCCTAAGACCTTGTGTGGAGTCAGGGCCGGAACCTGAGGATTCCTCTCCAGTGTTGCCATGGATCTTGGGGTGCTTCTGAGTCTCCCCAGGGGACTCAGGCCTCGTCTCGAGTGGGGCATGCAGGTGCGCTTTCCTCCCGAGCTGCAGCAGTAGTGTCACGATTCCTGTCACGTGCATCAAGGGATCGGCGGCTTTCCCTCGAGGCTTTCCTGGAGGCTTTCCAACGAGGCTTTCCCACAGGGCTGTGCCACGTGCCACGTTGGTGTGAGTCGATCCTCGGCGTGAAAGACGAGCCGGTGAAGGGACAAGAGGTTCCTCTGGAATGGAGTGAGACATCTGGGGGACTCTTGGAATGGTGGCACGACCCTGGAGTTCCTCTCGTAGATCCTCCTGAGAGGGCCTCTTCTTGAGATGCGACGGGAACGCCGGGAACTCTTTCCCGACGAAGCAGGAAAAGGATCCCTCATCTCGAGCTACGAGGCGGAGACGGGGCGCCTCTGGATGTGGGCGGCACCCTCCTGTTTCCTCTCGAGTGGAGACGGGTATGTCGGGGAACTTCTTGATTTGCACCAAGGGTGTGAAGGACCCTTTCGAAGTTCCAGAGGTGAGGTGTGATCAGCCTCGAGACGCCTCAGAGGAAATGGGCCTCATCTCGCCTGGAGGTGAGAACCTCCTGGATTTTCTCGAGTTGTGGCAGGTCTTCTCGAGTTACGACGGGGACCTCAGGGACCCGCTCTGGTGGCCTCAGGAAAGGCCAGTCCACATGCGAGTTGTTAAGGGCTATCTCAGGATTCCTCTCCCGTCCAAGCCGGGGCCTAAGACCTTGTGTGGAGTCGGGGCCGGAACCTGAGGATTCCTCTCCAGTGTTGCCACGGATCCTGGGATGCTTCTGAGTCTCCCCAGGGGAGTCAGGCCTCGTCTCGAGTGGGGGCATGCACGTGCGCTTTCCTCCCGAGCTGCAGCAGTACTGTCACGCTTCCTATTACCTGCATCAAGGGATCTGTGGCTTTCCCTCGAGGCTTTCCCTGGAGGCTTTCCAACGAGGCTTTCCCACAGGGCTGTGCCACGTGCCACCTTGGTGTGAGTCGATCCTCGGCGTGAAAGACGAGCCGGTGAAAGGAAAAGAGGTTCCTCTGGAATGGACTGAGACATCTGGGGGACTCTTGGAATGGTGGCACGACCTCTAGAGTTTCTCTCGCCGTTCCTGTTCAGAGGGCCTCCCCTTGAGATGCAACGGGAACGCCGGGAACTCTTTCCCGACGAAGCAGGGAAAGGATCCCTCATCTCGAGCTACCAGGCGGAAACGGGGTGCCTCTGGATGTGGGCGGGACCCTCGTGTTTCCTCTCGGGTGGAGACGGGTATGTCGGGGAACTTCTTGATTAGCATCAAGGGTGTGAAGGACCCTTTCGAAGTTCCAGAGGTGAGGTGTGATCAGCCTCGAGACGGCTCAGTGGAAATGGGCCTCATCTCGCCTGGAGGGGAGAACCTCCTGGATTTTCTCGAGTTGCGGCAGGTCGTCTCGAGTTACGACCGGGACCTCAGGGACCCGCTCTGGTGGCCTCAGGAAAGCCTAGTCCCCATGCGAGTTGCTAGGGGCCCTCTCGGGATTCCTCTCCCGTCCATGCCGGGGCCTAAGACCTTGTGTGGAGTCGGGGCCGGCACCTGAGGATTCCTCTCCAGTGTTGCCATGGATCTTTGGGTGCTTCTGAGTCTCCCCAGGGGAGTCAGGCCTCGTCTCGAGTGGGGGCATGCACGTGCGCTTTCCTCCCGAGCTGCAGCAGTAGTGTCACGCTTCCTGTCACGTGCATCAAGGGATCCGCGTCTTTCCCTCGAGGCTTTCCCTGGAGGCTTTCCCACGAGGCTTGCCCACAGAACTGTGCCCCGTGCCACCTTGGTGTGAGCCTATACTCGGCGTGAAAGGCGAGCCGGTGAAGGGAAAAGAGGTTCCTCTGGAATGGAGTGAGACATCTGGGGGACTCTTGGAATCGTGGCACGACCCTGGAGTTCCTCTCGCCGTTCCTGTTCAGAGGGCCTCCTCTTGAGATCCGACGGCAACGCCGGGAACTCTTTCCCGACGAAGCAGGGAAAGGATCCCTCATCTCGAGCTACCAGGCGGATACGGGGCTCCTCTGGATGTGGGCGGCACCCTCGTGTTTCCTCTCGAGTGGAGACGGGTCTGTCGGGGAACTTCTTGATTTGCACCAAGGGTGTGAAGGACCCTTTCGAAGTTCTAGAGGTGAGGTGTGATCAGCCTTGAGACGCTTCAGCACAAATGGGCCTCATCTCGCCTAGAGGGGAGAACCTCCTGGATTTACTCGAGTTGCGGCAGGTCTTCTCGAGTTACGACGGGGACCTCAGGGCCCCACTCTGGTGGCCTCAGGAAAGGCCAGTCCCCATGCGAGTTGCTAAGGGCCATCTCAGGATTCCTCTCCCATCCAAGCCGGGGCCTAAGACCTTGTGTGGAGTCGGGGCCGGAACCTGAGGATTCCTCTCCAGGGTTTCCATGGATCTTGGGGTGCTTCTGAGTCTCCCCAGGGGAGTCAGGTCTCGTCTCGAGTGGGGGCATGCACGTGTGCTTTCCTTCAGAGCTGCAGCAGTAGTGTCACGCTTCCTGTCACGTGGATCAAGGGATCTGTGGCTTTCCCTCGAGGCTTTCCCACGAGGCTTTCCCACAGAATTGTGCCACGTACCACCTTGGTGTGAGCCTATAGTCGGCGTGAAAGGCGAGCCGGTGAAGGGAAAAGAGGTTCCTCTGTAATGGACTGAGACATCTGGGGGGCTCTTGGAATCGTGGCACGACCCTGGAGTTCCTCTCGCCGTTCCTGTTCAGAGGGCCTCCTCTTGAGATGCGACGGGAACGCCGGGAACTCTTTCCCGACGAAGCAGGGAAAGGATCCCTCATCTCGAGCTACGAGGCGGAAACGGGGCTCCTCTGGATGTTGGCGGGACCCTCGTGTTTCCTCTCGGGTGGAGACGGGTATGTCGGGGAACTTCTTGATTTGCACCAAGGGTGTGAAAGACCCTTTCGAAGTTCCAGAGGTGAGGTGTGATCAGCCTCGAGACGCCTCAGCGGAATTGGGCCTCATCTCGCCTGGAAGGGAGAACCTCCTGGATTTTCTCGAGTTGCGGCAGGTCTTCTCGAGTTACGACGGGGACCTCAGGGCCCCACTCTGGTGGCCTCAGTAAAGGCCAGTCCACATGCGAGTTGTTAAGGGCTATCTCAGGATTCCTCTCCCGTCCAAGCCGGGGCCTAAGACCTTGTGTGGAGTCGGGGCCGGAACCTGAGGATTCCTCTCCAGTGTTGCCACGGATCTTGGGGTGCTTCTGAGTCTCCCCAGGGGAGTCAGGCCTCGTCTCGAGTGGGGGCATGCACGTGCGCTTTCCTCCCGAGCTGCAGCAGTACTGTCACGCTTCCTATTACCTGCATCAAGGGATCTGTGGCTTTCCCTCGAGGCTTTCCCTGGAGGCTTTCCAACGAGGCTTTCCCACAGGGCTGTGCCACGTGCCACCTTGGTGTGAGTCGATCCTCGGCGTGAAAGACGAGCCGGTGAAAGGAAAAGAGGTTCCTCTGGAATGGACTGAGACATCTGGGGGACTCTTGGAATGGTGGCACGACCTCTAGAGTTTCTCTCGCCGTTCCTGTTCAGAGGGCCTCCCCTTGAGATGCAACGGGAAAGCCGGGAACTCTTTCCCGACGAAGCAGGGAAAGGATCCCTCATCTCGAGCTACCAGGCGGAAACGGGGTGCCTCTGGATGTGGGCGGGACCCTCGTGTTTCCTCTCGGGTGGAGACGGGTATGTCGGGGAACTTCTTGATTAACATCAAGGGTGTGAAGGACCCTTTCGAAGTTCCAGAGGTGAGGTGTGATCAGCCTCGAGACGGCTCAGTGGAAATGGGCCTCATCTCGCCTGGAGGGGACAACCTCCTGGATTTTCTCGAGTTGCGGCAGGTCGTCTCGAGTTACGACCGGGACCTCAGGGACCCGCTCTGGTGGCCTCAGGAAAGGCTAGTCCCCATGCGAGTTGCTAGGGGCCCTCTCGGGATTCCTCTCCCGTCCATGCCGGGGCCTAAGACCTTGTGTGGTGTCGGGGCCGGCACCTGAGGATTCCTCTCCAGTGTTGCCATGGATCTTTGGGTGCTTCTGAGTCTCCCCAGGGGAGTCAGGCCTCGTCTCGAGTGGGGGCATGCACGTGCGCTTTCCTCCCGAGCTGCAGCAGTAGTGTCACGCTTCCTGTCACGTGCATCAAGGGATCCGCGTCTTTCCGTCGAGGCTTTCCCTGGAGGCTTTCCCACGAGGCTTGTCCACAGAACTGTGCCCCGTGCCACCTTGGTGTGAGCCTATACTCGGCGTGAAAGGCGAGCCGGTGAAGGGAAAAGAGGTTCCTCTGGAATGGAGTGAGACATCTGGGGGACTCTTGGAATCGTGGCACGACCCTGGAGTTCCTCTCGCCGTTCCTGTTCAGAGGGCCTCCTCTTGAGATCCGACGGCAACGCCGGGAACTCTTTCCCGACGAAGCAGGGAAAGGATCCCTCATCTCGAGCTACCAGGCGGATACGGGGCTCCTCTGGATGTGGGCGGCACCCTCGTGTTTCCTCTCGAGTGGAGACGGGTCTGTCGGGGAACTTCTTGATTTGCACCAAGGGTGTGAAGGACCCTTTCGAAGTTCTAGAGGTGAGGTGTGATCAGCCTTGAGACGCTTCAGCACAAATGGGCCTCATCTCGCCTAGAGGGGAGAACCTCCTGGATTTACTCGAGTTGCGGCAGGTCTTCTCGAGTTACGACGGGGACCTCAGGGCCCCACTCTGGTGGCCTCAGGAAAGGCCAGTCCCCATGCGAGTTGCTAAGGGCCATCTCAGGATTCCTCTCCCATCCAAGCCGGGGCCTAAGACCTTGTGTGGAGTCGGGGCCGGAACCTGAGGATTCCTCTCCAGGGTTTCCATGGATCTTGGGGTGCTTCTGAGTCTCCCCAGGGGAGTCAGGTCTCGTCTCGAGTGGGGGCATGCACGTGTGCTTTCCTTCAGAGCTGCAGCAGTAGTGTCACGCTTCCTGTCACGTGGATCAAGGGATCTGTGGCTTTCCCTCGAGGCTTTCCCACGAGGCTTTCCCACAGAATTGTGCCACGTACCACCTTGGTGTGAGCCTATAGTCGGCGTGAAAGGCGAGCCGGTGAAGGGAAAAGAGGTTCCTCTGTAATGGACTGAGACATCTGGGGGGCTCTTGGAATCGTGGCACGACCCTGGAGTTCCTCTCGCCGTTCCTGTTCAGAGGGCCTCCTCTTGAGATGCGACGGGAACGCCGGGAACTCTTTCCCGACGAAGCAGGGAAAGGATCCCTCATCTCGAGCTACCAGGCAGATACGGGGCTCCTCTGGATGTGGGCGGCACCCTCGTGTTTCCTCTCGAGTGGAGACGGGTCTGTCGGGCAACTTCCTGTTTTGCACCAAGGGTGTGAAGGACCCTTTCGAAGTTCTAGAGGTGAGGTGTAATCAACCACGAGACGCCTCAGCGGAAATGGGCCTCATCTCGCCTGGAGGGGAGAACCTCCTGGATTTTCTCGAGTTGCGGCAGGTCTTCTCGAGTTACGACGGGGACCTCAGGGACCCGCTCTGTTGGCCTCAGGAAAGGCCAGTCCCCATGCGAGTTGCTAGGGGCCCTCTCGGGATTCCTGTCACGTCCATGCCGGGGCCTAAGACCTTGTGTGGAGTCAGGGCCGGAACCTGAGGATTCCTCTCCAGTGTTGCCATGGATCTTGGGGTGCTTCTGAGTCTCCCCAGGGGACTCAGGCCTCGTCTCGAGTGGGGCATGCAGGTGCGCTTTCCTCCCGAGCTGCAGCAGTAGTGTCACGATTCCTGTCACGTGCATCAAGGGATCGGCGGCTTTCCCTCGAGGCTTTCCTGGAGGCTTTCCAACGAGGCTTTCCCACAGGGCTGTGCCACGTGCCACGTTGGTGTGAGTCGATCCTCGGCGTGAAAGACGAGCCGGTGAAGGGACAAGAGGTTCCTCTGGAATGGAGTGAGACATCTGGGGGACTCTTGGAATGGTGGCACGACCCTGGAGTTCCTCTCGTAGATCCTCCTGAGAGGGCCTCTTCTTGAGATGCGACGGGAACGCCGGGAACTCTTTCCCGACGAAGCAGGAAAAGGATCCCTCATCTCGAGCTACGAGGCGGAGACGGGGCGCCTCTGGATGTGGGCGGCACCCTCCTGTTTCCTCTCGAGTGGAGACGGGTATGTCGGGGAACTTCTTGATTTGCACCAAGGGTGTGAAGGACCCTTTCGAAGTTCCAGAGGTGAGGTGTGATCAGCCTCGAGACGCCTCAGAGGAAATGGGCCTCATCTCGCCTGGAGGGGAGAACCTCCTGGATTTTCTCGAGTTGTGGCAGGTCTTCTCGAGTTACGACGGGGACCTCAGGGACCCGCTCTGGTGGCCTCAGGAAAGGCCAGTCCACATGCGAGTTGTTAAGGGCTATCTCAGGATTCCTCTCCCGTCCAAGCCGGGGCCTAAGACCTTGTGTGGAGTCGGGGCCGGAACCTGAGGATTCCTCTCCAGTGTTGCCACGGATCCTGGGATGCTTCTGAGTCTCCCCAGGGGAGTCAGGCCTCGTCTCGAGTGGGGGCATGCACGTGCGCTTTCCTCCCGAGCTGCAGCAGTACTGTCACGCTTCCTATTACCTGCATCAAGGGATCTGTGGCTTTCCCTCGAGGCTTTCCCTGGAGGCTTTCCAACGAGGCTTTCCCACAGGGCTGTGCCACGTGCCACCTTGGTGTGAGTCGATCCTCGGCGTGAAAGACGAGCCGGTGAAAGGAAAAGAGGTTCCTCTGGAATGGACTGAGACATCTGGGGGACTCTTGGAATGGTGGCACGACCTCTAGAGTTTCTCTCGCCGTTCCTGTTCAGAGGGCCTCCCCTTGAGATGCAACGGGAACGCCGGGAACTCTTTCCCGACGAAGCAGGGAAAGGATCCCTCATCTCGAGCTACCAGGCGGAAACGGGGTGCCTCTGGATGTGGGCGGGACCCTCGTGTTTCCTCTCGGGTGGAGACGGGTATGTCGGGGAACTTCTTGATTAGCATCAAGGGTGTGAAGGACCCTTTCGAAGTTCCAGAGGTGAGGTGTGATCAGCCTCGAGACGGCTCAGTGGAAATGGGCCTCATCTCGCCTGGAGGGGAGAACCTCCTGGATTTTCTCGAGTTGCGGCAGGTCGTCTCGAGTTACGACCGGGACCTCAGGGACCCGCTCTGGTGGCCTCAGGAAAGCCTAGTCCCCATGCGAGTTGCTAGGGGCCCTCTCGGGATTCCTCTCCCGTCCATGCCGGGGCCTAAGACCTTGTGTGGAGTCGGGGCCGGCACCTGAGGATTCCTCTCCAGTGTTGCCATGGATCTTTGGGTGCTTCTGAGTCTCCCCAGGGGAGTCAGGCCTCGTCTCGAGTGGGGGCATGCACGTGCGCTTTCCTCCCGAGCTGCAGCAGTAGTGTCACGCTTCCTGTCACGTGCATCAAGGGATCCGCGTCTTTCCCTCGAGGCTTTCCCTGGAGGCTTTCCCACGAGGCTTGCCCACAGAACTGTGCCCCGTGCCACCTTGGTGTGAGCCTATACTCGGCGTGAAAGGCGAGCCGGTGAAGGGAAAAGAGGTTCCTCTGGAATGGAGTGAGACATCTGGGGGACTCTTGGAATCGTGGCACGACCCTGGAGTTCCTCTCGCCGTTCCTGTTCAGAGGGCCTCCTCTTGAGATCCGACGGCAACGCCGGGAACTCTTTCCCGACGAAGCAGGGAAAGGATCCCTCATCTCGAGCTACCAGGCGGATACGGGGCTCCTCTGGATGTGGGCGGCACCCTCGTGTTTCCTCTCGAGTGGAGACGGGTCTGTCGGGGAACTTCTTGATTTGCACCAAGGGTGTGAAGGACCCTTTCGAAGTTCTAGAGGTGAGGTGTGATCAGCCTTGAGACGCTTCAGCACAAATGGGCCTCATCTCGCCTAGAGGGGAGAACCTCCTGGATTTACTCGAGTTGCGGCAGGTCTTCTCGAGTTACGACGGGGACCTCAGGGCCCCACTCTGGTGGCCTCAGGAAAGGCCAGTCCCCATGCGAGTTGCTAAGGGCCATCTCAGGATTCCTCTCCCATCCAAGCCGGGGCCTAAGACCTTGTGTGGAGTCGGGGCCGGAACCTGAGGATTCCTCTCCAGGGTTTCCATGGATCTTGGGGTGCTTCTGAGTCTCCCCAGGGGAGTCAGGTCTCGTCTCGAGTGGGGGCATGCACGTGTGCTTTCCTTCAGAGCTGCAGCAGTAGTGTCACGCTTCCTGTCACGTGGATCAAGGGATCTGTGGCTTTCCCTCGAGGCTTTCCCACGAGGCTTTCCCACAGAATTGTGCCACGTACCACCTTGGTGTGAGCCTATAGTCGGCGTGAAAGGCGAGCCGGTGAAGGGAAAAGAGGTTCCTCTGTAATGGACTGAGACATCTGGGGGGCTCTTGGAATCGTGGCACGACCCTGGAGTTCCTCTCGCCGTTCCTGTTCAGAGGGCCTCCTCTTGAGATGCGACGGGAACGCCGGGAACTCTTTCCCGACGAAGCAGGGAAAGGATCCCTCATCTCGAGCTACCAGGCAGATACGGGGCTCCTCTGGATGTGGGCGGCACCCTCGTGTTTCCTCTCGAGTGGAGACGGGTCTGTCGGGCAACTTCCTGTTTTGCACCAAGGGTGTGAAGGACCCTTTCGAAGTTCTAGAGGTGAGGTGTAATCAACCACGAGACGCCTCAGCGGAAATGGGCCTCATCTCGCCTGGAGGGGAGAACCTCCTGGATTTTCTCGAGTTGCGGCAGGTCTTCTCGAGTTACGACGGGGACCTCAGGGACCCGCTCTGTTGGCCTCAGGAAAGGCCAGTCCCCATGCGAGTTGCTAGGGGCCCTCTCGGGATTCCTGTCACGTCCATGCCGGGGCCTAAGACCTTGTGTGGAGTCAGGGCCGGAACCTGAGGATTCCTCTCCAGTGTTGCCATGGATCTTGGGGTGCTTCTGAGTCTCCCCAGGGGACTCAGGCCTCGTCTCGAGTGGGGCATGCAGGTGCGCTTTCCTCCCGAGCTGCAGCAGTAGTGTCACGATTCCTGTCACGTGCATCAAGGGATCGGCGGCTTTCCCTCGAGGCTTTCCTGGAGGCTTTCCAACGAGGCTTTCCCACAGGGCTGTGCCACGTGCCACGTTGGTGTGAGTCGATCCTCGGCGTGAAAGACGAGCCGGTGAAGGGACAAGAGGTTCCTCTGGAATGGAGTGAGACATCTGGGGGACTCTTGGAATGGTGGCACGACCCTGGAGTTCCTCTCGTAGATCCTCCTGAGAGGGCCTCTTCTTGAGATGCGACGGGAACGCCGGGAACTCTTTCCCGACGAAGCAGGAAAAGGATCCCTCATCTCGAGCTACGAGGCGGAGACGGGGCGCCTCTGGATGTGGGCGGCACCCTCCTGTTTCCTCTCGAGTGGAGACGGGTATGTCGGGGAACTTCTTGATTTGCACCAAGGGTGTGAAGGACCCTTTCGAAGTTCCAGAGGTGAGGTGTGATCAGCCTCGAGACGCCTCAGAGGAAATGGGCCTCATCTCGCCTGGAGGGGAGAACCTCCTGGATTTTCTCGAGTTGTGGCAGGTCTTCTCGAGTTACGACGGGGACCTCAGGGACCCGCTCTGGTGGCCTCAGGAAAGGCCAGTCCACATGCGAGTTGTTAAGGGCTATCTCAGGATTCCTCTCCCGTCCAAGCCGGGGCCTAAGACCTTGTGTGGAGTCGGGGCCGGAACCTGAGGATTCCTCTCCAGTGTTGCCACGGATCCTGGGATGCTTCTGAGTCTCCCCAGGGGAGTCAGGCCTCGTCTCGAGTGGGGGCATGCACGTGCGCTTTCCTCCCGAGCTGCAGCAGTACTGTCACGCTTCCTATTACCTGCATCAAGGGATCTGTGGCTTTCCCTCGAGGCTTTCCCTGGAGGCTTTCCAACGAGGCTTTCCCACAGGGCTGTGCCACGTGCCACCTTGGTGTGAGTCGATCCTCGGCGTGAAAGACGAGCCGGTGAAAGGAAAAGAGGTTCCTCTGGAATGGACTGAGACATCTGGGGGACTCTTGGAATGGTGGCACGACCTCTAGAGTTTCTCTCGCCGTTCCTGTTCAGAGGGCCTCCCCTTGAGATGCAACGGGAACGCCGGGAACTCTTTCCCGACGAAGCAGGGAAAGGATCCCTCATCTCGAGCTACCAGGCGGAAACGGGGTGCCTCTGGATGTGGGCGGGACCCTCGTGTTTCCTCTCGGGTGGAGACGGGTATGTCGGGGAACTTCTTGATTAGCATCAAGGGTGTGAAGGACCCTTTCGAAGTTCCAGAGGTGAGGTGTGATCAGCCTCGAGACGGCTCAGTGGAAATGGGCCTCATCTCGCCTGGAGGGGAGAACCTCCTGGATTTTCTCGAGTTGCGGCAGGTCGTCTCGAGTTACGACCGGGACCTCAGGGACCCGCTCTGGTGGCCTCAGGAAAGCCTAGTCCCCATGCGAGTTGCTAGGGGCCCTCTCGGGATTCCTCTCCCGTCCATGCCGGGGCCTAAGACCTTGTGTGGAGTCGGGGCCGGCACCTGAGGATTCCTCTCCAGTGTTGCCATGGATCTTTGGGTGCTTCTGAGTCTCCCCAGGGGAGTCAGGCCTCGTCTCGAGTGGGGGCATGCACGTGCGCTTTCCTCCCGAGCTGAAGCAGTAGTGTCACTCTTCCTGTCACATGGATCAAGGGATCTGTGGCTTTCCCTCGAGGCTTTCCCTCGAGGCTTTCCCACAGGGCTGTGCCACATGCCACCTTGGTGTGAGTCGATCCTCGGCGTGAAAGACGAGCCGGTGATGGGAAAAGAGGTTCCTCTGGAATGGACTGAGACATCTGGGGGACTCTTGGAATGGTGGCACGACCGGGGAGTTCCTATCGCCGTTCCTGTTGAGAGGACCTCCTCTTGAGATGTTACGGGAACGCCGGGAACTCTTTCCCGATGAAGCAGGGAAAGGATCCCTCATCTCGAGCTACGATGCGGACACGGGGCCCCTCTGGATGTCCTCGCGACCCTCGTGTTTCCTCTCGAGTGGAGACGGGAATGTCGGGGAACTTCATGATTTGCACCAAGGGTGTGAAGGACCCTTTCGAAGTTCCAGAGCTGAGGTGTGATCAGCCTCGAGACGCCTCAGCGGAAATGGGCCTCATCTTGCCTGTAGGGGAAAACATCCTGGATTTTCTCGAGTTGCGGCAGGTCTTCTCGAGTTACGACGGGGACCTCAGGGACCCGCTCTGGTGTCCTCAGGAAAGGCCAGTCCCCGTGCGAGTTGCCAGGGGCCCTCTCGCGATTCCTCTCAAGTCCATGCCGGGGCCTAAGAGCTTGTGTGGAGTCGGGGCCGGAACCTGAGGATTCCTCTCAAGTGTTGCCATGGATCTTGGGTGCTTCTGAGTCTCCCCAGGGGAGTCAGGCTTCGTTTCGAGTGGGGACATGCACGAGCGCTTTTCTCCCGAATTGCAGCAGTAGTGTCACACTTCCTGTCACGTGGATCAAGGGATCTGTGGCTTTCCCTCGAGGCTTTCCCTCGAGGCTTTCCCACGAGGCTTTCCCATACGGCTGTTCCACGTGCCACCTTGGTGTGATTCGATCCTCGGCGTGAAAGACGAGCCGGTGATGGGAAAAGAGGTTCCTCTGGAATGGACTGAGACATCTGGGGAACTCTTGGAATGGTGGCACGACCCTGGAGTTCCTCTCGCCGTTCCTAATGACAGGGCCTCCTCTTGAGATGCGATGGGAACGCCGGGAACTCTTTCCCGAAGAAGCAGGGAAAGGATCCCTCATCTCGAGCTACGAGGCGGAAACGGGGCTCCTCTGGATGTGGGCGGGATCCTCGTGTTTCCTCTCGAGTGGAGACGGGTATGTCGGGGAACATCTTGATTTGCACCAAGGGTGTGAAGGACCCTTTCGAAGTTTCAGAGGTGAGGTGTGATCAGGCTCGAGACGGCTCAGTGGAAATGGGCCTCATCTCGCCTGGATCGGAGAACCTCCTGGATATTCTCGAGTTGCTGCAGGTCTTCTCGAGTTACGACGGGGACCTCAGGGACCCGCTCTGGTGGCCTCAGGAAAGGCGAGTCCCCATGCGAGTTGCTAGGGGCCATCTCAGTATTCCTCTCCCGTCCATGCCGGAGCCTAAGACCTTGTGTGGAGTCGGGGCTGGAACCTGAGCATTCCTCTCCAGTGTTGACATGGATCTTGGGGTGCCTCTGAGTCTCCCCAGGGGAGTCAGGCCTCGTCTCGAGTGGGAACATGCGCGTTCGATTCCCTCCCGAGCTGCAGCAGTAGGGTCACGCTTCCTGTCACGTGGATCAAGGGATCTGTGGCTTTCCCTCGAGGCTTTCCCTCGAGGCTTTCCCACGAGGCTTTCCCACAGGGCTGTGCCACGTGCCACCTTTGTGTGAGTCGATCCTCGGCGTGAAAGACGAACCGGTGAAGGGAAAAGAGTTTCCTCTGGAATGGACTGAGACATCTGGGGGACTCTTGGAATGGTGGCACGACCCTGGAGTTCCTCTCGCCATTCCTGTTGAGAGGGCCTCCTCTTTAGATGCGACGGAAACGCCGGGAATTCTTTCCTGACGAAGCAGGGAAAGGATCCCTCACCTCGAGCTACGAGGCGGAAACGGGGCTCCTCTGGATGTGGGTGGGACCCTCGTGTTTCCTCTCGAGTGGAGACGGAATGTCGGGGAACTTCTTGAGTTGCACCAAGGGTGGGAAGGACCCTTTCGACGTTCCAGAGGTGAGGTGTGATTAGCCCCGAGAAGCCTCTGCGGAAATGGGCCTTATCTCGCCTGTAGGGGAGAACCTGCTGGATTTTCTCGAGTTTTGGCAGGTCTTCTCGAGTTACGACGGGGACCTCAGGGACCCGCTCTTGTGGCCTCAGGAAGGGCCAGTCCCCATGCGAGTTGCTAGGGGCCATCTCGGGATTCCTCTCCCGTCGATGCCGGGGCCTAAGACCTTGTGTGGAGTCGGGGCTGGAACCTGAGGATTCCTCTCCAGTGTTGACATGGATCTTGCGGTGCCTCTGAGTCTCCCCAGGGGAGTTAGGCCTCGTCTCGAGTGGGGGCATGCACGTGCTCTTCCCTCCCGAGCTGCAGCAGTCGGGTCACGCTTCCTGTCACGTGGATCAAGGGATCTGTGTCTTTCCCTCGAGGCTTTCCCACAGGGCTGTGCCACGTGCCACCTTGGTGTGAGTCGATCCTCGGCGTGAAAGACGAGCCGGTGAAGGGAAAAGAGGTTCCTCTGGAATGGACTGAGACATCTGGGGGACTCTTGGAATGGTGGCACGACCCTGGAGTTCCTCTCGCCGTTCCTGTTGAGAGGGCCTCCTCTTGAGATGCGACGGGAACGCCGGGAATTCTTTCCCGACGAAGCAGGGAAAGAATCCCTCACCTCGAGCTACGAGGCGGAAACGGGGCTCCTCTGGATGTGTGCGGGACCCTCGTGTTTCCTCTCGAGTGGAGACGGGTATGTCGGGGAAGTTCTTGAGTTGCACCAAGGGTGTGAAGGACCCTTTCGACGTTCCAGAGGTGAGGTGTGATTAGCCCCGAGAAGCCTCTGCGGAAATAGGCCTCATCTCGCCTGCAGGGGAGAACCTCCTGGATATTCTCGAGTTGCGGCAGGTCTTCTCGAGTTACGACGGGGACCTCAGGGTCCCGCTCTAGTGGCCTCAGGAAGGGCCAGTCCCCATGCGAGTTGCTAGGGGCCATCTCGGGATTCCTCTCCCGTCGATGCCGGGGCCTAAAACCTTGTGTGTAGTCGGGGCCGGAACCTGAGGATTCCTCTCCAGTGTTGACATGGATTTTGGGGTGCCTCTGAGTCTCCCCAGGGGAGTCAGGCCTCGTCTCGAGTGGGAGGATGCACGTGCGCTTCCCTCCCGAGCTGCAGCAGTAGGGTCACGCTTCGTGTCACGTGGATCAAGGGATCTGTGGCTTTCCCTCGAGGCTTTCCCTCGAGGCTTTCCCACGACGCTTTCCCACAGGGCTGTGCCAAGTGCCACCTTGGTGTTAGTCGATCCTCGGCGTGAAAGACGAGCAGGTGAAGGGACAAGAGGTTCCTCTGGAATGGACTGAGACATCTGGGGGACTCTTGGAATGGTGGAGCGACCCTGGAGTTCCTCTCGCCGTTCCTGTTGAGAGGGCCTCCTCTTGAGATGAGACGGGAACGCCGGGAATTGTTTCCCGACGAAGCAGGGAAAGGATCCCTCACCTCGAGCTACGAGGCGGAAACGGGTCTCCTCTGGATGTGGGCGGACCCACAGGTTTCCTCTCGTGTGGAGACGGGTATGTCGGGGAACTTCTTGAGTTGCCCCAAGGGTGGGAAGGACCCTTTCGACGTTCCAGAGGTGAGGTGTGATTAGCCCCGAGAAGCCTCTGTGGAAATGGGCCTCCTCTCGCCTGTAGGGGAGAACCGGCTGGATTTTCTCGAGTTGCGGCAGGTCTTCTCGAGTTACGACGGGGACCTCAGGGACCCGCTCTGGTGGCCTCAGGAAGGGCCAGTCCCCATGCGAGTTGCTAGGGTCCATTTCGGGATACCACTCCAGTCTATGCCGGGGCCTAAGACCTTGTGTGGAGTCGGGGCCGGAACGTGAGCATTCTCCTCCAGTGTTGACATGGATCTTGGGGTGCCTCTGAGTCTCCCCAGGGGAGTCAGGCCTCGTCTCGTGTGGGGGCATGCGGGTGCGCTTCCCTCCCGAACTGCAGAAGTAGGGTCATGCTTCCTGTCACGTGGATCAAGGGATCTGTGGCTTTCCCTCGAGGCTTTCCCTCGAGGCTTTCCCACGACGCTATCCAACAGGGCTGTGCCAAGTTCCACCTTGGTGTGAGTCGATCCTCGGCCTGAAAGACGAGCCGGTGAAGGGAAAAGAGGTTCCTCTGGAATGGACTGAGACCACTGGGGGACTCTTGGAATGGTGGCACGACCCTGGAGTTCCTCTCGCCGTTCCAGTTGAGAGGGCCTCCTCTTGAGATGCGACGGGAACGCCCGGAATTCTTTCCCGACGAAGCAGGGAAAGGATCCCTCACCTCGAGCTACGAGGCAGAAACGGGGCGCCTCTGGATGTGGGCGGGACCCTCGTGTTTCCTCTCGAGTGGAGACGGGTATGTCGGGGAACTTCTTGAGTTGCACCAACGGTGGGAAAGACCCTTTCGACGTTCCAGAGGTGAGGTGTGATTAGCCCCGAGAAGCCTCTGCGGAAATGGGCCTCCTCTCGCCTGCAGGGAAGAACCTCCTGGATATTCTCGAGTTGCGGCAGGTCTTCTCGAGTTACGACGGGGACCTCAGGGACCCGCTCTGGTGGCCTCAGGAAGGGCCAGACCCCATGCGAGTTGCTAGGTGCCATCTCGGGATTCCTCTCCCATCGATGCCGGGGCCTAAGACCTTGTGTGGAGTCGGGGCCTGAACCTGAGCATTCCTCTCCAGTGTTGACCTGGATCTTGGGGTGCCTCTGAGTCTCCCCAGGGGAGTCAGGCCTCGTCTCGAGTGGGGGCATGCATGTGCGCTTCCCTCCCGAGCTGCAGCAGTAGGGTCACGCTTCGTGTCACGTGGATCAAGGGATCTGTGGCTTTCCCTCGAGGCTTTCCCTCGAGGCTTTCCCACGAGGCTTTCCCACAGGGATGTGCCACGTGCCACCTTGGTGTGTGTCGATCCTCGGCGTGAAAGAGGAAACAGTGAAGGGAAAAGAGGTTCCTCTGGAATGGACTGAGACATCTGGGGGACTCTTGGAATGGTGGCAGGACCCTGGAATTCCTCTCGCCGTTCATGCTGAGAGGGCCTCCTCTTGAGATGCGACGGGAACGCCGGGAATTGTTTCCCGACGAAGCAGGGAAAGGATCCCTCACCTCGAGCTACGAGGCGGAAACGGGGCTCCTCGATGTGGGCGGGACCCTCGTGTTTCCTCTCGAGTGGAGACGGGTATGTCGGGGAACTTCTTGAGTTGCACCAAGGGTGTGAAGGACCCTTTCGACGTTCCAGAGGTGAGGTGTGATTAGCCCCGAGAAGCCTCTGCGGAAATAGGCCTCATCTCGCCTGCAGGGGAGAACCTCCTGGATACTCTCGAGTTGCGGCAGGTCTTCTCGAGTTATGACAGGACCTCAGGGACCCGCTCTGGTGGCCTCAGGAAGGGCCAGTCCCCATGCGAGTTGCTAGGGGCCATCTCGGGATTCCTCTCCCGTCGATGCCGGGGCCTAAAACCTTGTGTGGAGACGGGGCCGGAACGTGAGGATTCCTCTCCAGTGTTGACATCGATTTTGGGGTGCCCCTGAGCCTCCCCAGGGGAGTCAGGCCTCGTCTCGAGTGGGGGAATGCACGTGCGCTTCCCTCCCGAGCTGCAGCAGTAGGGTCACGCTTCGTGTCACGTGGATCAAGGGATCTGTGGCTTTCCCTCGAGGCTTTCCCTCGAGGCTTTCCCACGAGGCTTTCCCACAGTGCTGTGCCAAGTGCCACCTTGGTGTGAGTCGATCCTCGGCGTGAAAGACGAGCCGGTGAAGGGAAAAGAGGTTCCTCTGGAATGGACTGAGACATCTGGGGGACTCTTGGAATGGTGACACGACCCTGGAGTTCCTCTCGCCGTTCCTGTTGATAGGGCCTCCTCTTGAGATGTGACGGGATCGCCGGGAATTCTTTCCCGACGAAGCAGGGAAAGGATCCCTCACCTCGAGCTACGAGGCGGAAACGGGGCTCCTCTGGATGTGGGCGGGACCCTCGTGTTTCCTCTCGAGTGGAGAAGGGTATGTCAGGGAACTTCTTGAGTTGCACCAATGGTGTGAAGGACCCTTTCGACGTTCCAGAGGTGAGGTGTGATTAGCCCCGAGAAGCCTCTACGGAAATGGGCCTCATCTCGCCTGCAGGGAAGAACCTCCTGGATATTCTCGAGTTGCGGCAGGTCTCCTCGTGTTATGACGGGGACCTCAGGGACCCGCTCTGGTGGCCTCAGGAAGGGCCAGTCCCCATACGAGTTGCTAGGGGCTATCTCGGGATACCTCTCCAGTCGATGCCGGGGCCTTAGACCTTGTGTGGAGTCGGGGCCGGAACCTGAGCATTCCTCTCCAGTGTTGACATGGATCTTGGGGTGCCTCTGATTCTCCACAGGGGAGTCAGGCCTCGTCTCGTGTAGGGGCATGCGCGTGCGATTCACTCCCGAGCTGCAGCAGTATGGTCACGCTTCCTGTCACGTGGATCAAGGGATCTGTGGCTTTCTCTCGAGGCTTTCCCACGAGGCTTTCCCACAGGGCTGTGCCAAGTGCCACCTTGGTGTGAGTCGATCCTCGGCGTGAAAGACGAGCCGGTGAAGGGAAAAGAGGTTCCTCTGGAAAGGACTGAGACATCTGGGGGACACTTGGAATGGTGGCACGACCCTGGAGTTCCTCTCGCCGTTCCTGTTGAGAGGGCCTCCTCTAGAGATGCGACGGGAACGCCCGGAATTCTTTCCCGACGAAGCAGGGAAAGGATCCCTCACCTCGAGCTACGAGGCGGAAACGGGGCTCCTCTGGATGTGGGCGGTACCCTCGTGTTTCCTCTCGAGTGGAGACGGGTATGTTGGGGAACTTCTTGAGTTGCACCAACGGTGGGAAGGACCCTTTCGACGTTCCAGAGGTGAGGTGTGATTAGCCCCGAGAAGCCTCTGTGGAAATAGGCCTCATCTCGCATGCAGGGGAGAACCTCCTGGATATTCTCGAGTTGCGGCAGGTCTTCTCGAGTTATGACAGGGACCTCAGGGACCCGCTCTGGTGGCCTCAGGAAGGGCCAGTTCCCATGCGCGTTGCTAGGCGCCATCTCGGGATTCCTCTCCCATCGATGCCGGGGCCTAAGACCTTGTGTGGAATCGGGGCCGGAACCTGAGGATTCCTCTCCAGTGTTGACATGGATCTTGGGGTGCCTAGAGTCTCCCCAGGGGAGTCAGGCTTTATCTCGAGTGGGTGCATGCACGTGCGCTTTCCTCCGGAGTTGTAGCAGTAGGGTCACGCTTCCTGTCACGTGGATCAAGGGATCTGTGGCTTTCCCTCGAGGCTTTCCCTCGAGGCATTCCCACGAGGCTTTCCCACAGGGCTGTGCCACGTGCCACCTTGGTGTGAGTCGATCCTCGGCGTGAAAGACGAACCGGTGAAGGGAAAAGAGTTTCCTCTGGAATGGACTGAGACATCTGGGGGACTCTTGGAATGGTGGCACGACCCTGGAGTTCCTCTCACCATTCCTGTTGAGAGGGCCTCCTCTTGAGATGCGACGGGAACGCCGGGAATTGTTTCCTGACGAAGCAGGGAAAGGATCCCTCACCTCGAGCTACGAGGCGGAAACGGGGCTCCTCTGGATGTGGGCGGGACCCTCGTGTTTCCTCTCGAGTGGAGACGGGTATGTCGGGGAACTTCTTGAGTTGCACCAACGGTGGGAAGGACCCTTTCGACGTTCCAGAGGTGAGGTGTGATTAGCCCCGAGAAGCCTCTGTGGAAATAGGCCTCATCTCGCATGCAGGGGAGAACCTCCTGGATATTCTCGAGTTGCGGCAGGTCTTCTCGAGTTATGACAGGGACCTCAGGGACCCGCTCTGGTGGCCTCAGGAAGGGCCAGTTCCCATGCGCGTTGCTAGGCGCCATCTCGGGATTCCTCTCCCATCGATGCCGGGGCCTAAGACCTTGTGTGGAATCGGGGCCGGAACCTGAGGATTCCTCTCCAGTGTTGACATGGATCTTGGGGTGCCTAGAGTCTCCCCAGGGGAGTCAGGCTTTATCTCGAGTGGGTGCATGCACGTGCGCTTTCCTCCGGAGTTGTAGCAGTAGGGTCACGCTTCCTGTCACGTGGATCAAGGGATCTGTGGCTTTCCCTCGAGGCTTTCCCTCGAGGCATTCCCACGAGGCTTTCCCACAGGGCTGTGCCACGTGCCACCTTGGTGTGAGTCGATCCTCGGCGTGAAAGACGAACCGGTGAAGGGAAAAGAGTTTCCTCTGGAATGGACTGAGACATCTGGGGGACTCTTGGAATGGTGGCACGACCCTGGAGTTCCTCTCACCATTCCTGTTGAGAGGGCCTCCTCTTGAGATGCGACGGGAACGCCGGGAATTCTTTGCCGACGAAGCAGGGAAAGGATCCCTCACCTCGAGCTACGAGGCGGAAACGGGGCTCCTCTGGATGTGGGCGGGACCCTCGTGTTTCCTCTCGAGTGGAGACGGGTATGTCGGGGAACTTCTTGAGTTGCACCAACGGTGGGAAGGACCCTTTCGACGTTCCAGAGGTGAGGTGTGATTAGCCCCGAGAAGCCTCTGTGGAAATAGGCCTCATCTCGCATGCAGGGGAGAACCTCCTGGATATTCTCGAGTTGCGGCAGGTCTTCTCGAGTTATGACAGGGACCTCAGGGACCCGCTCTGGTGGCCTCAGGAAGGGCCAGTTCCCATGCGCGTTGCTAGGCGCCATCTCGGGATTCCTCTCCCATCGATGCCGGGCCTAAGACCTTGTGTGGAATCGGGGCCGGAACCTGAGGATTCCTCTCCAGTGTTGACATGGATCTTGGGGTGCCTAGAGTCTCCCCAGGGGAGTCAGGCTTCATCTCGAGTGGGTGCATGCACGTGCGCTTTCCTCCGGAATTGTAGCAGTAGGGTCACGCTTCCTGTCACGTGGATCAAGGGATCTGTGGCTTTCCCTCGAGGCTTTCCCTCGAGGCATTCCCACGAGGCTTTCCCACAGGGCTGTGCCACGTGCCACCTTGGTGTGAGTCGATCCTCGGCGTGAAAGACGAACCGGTGAAGGGAAAAGAGTTTCCTCTGGAATGGACTGAGACATCTGGGGGACTCTTGGAATGGTGGAACGACCCTGGAGTTCCTCTCACCATTCCTGTTGAGAGGGCCTCCTCTTGAGATGCGACGGGAATGCCGGGAATTCTTTCCCGACGAAGCAGGGAAAGGATCCCTCACCTCGAGCTACGAGGCGGAAACGGGGCTCCTCTGGATGTGGGCGGGACCCTCGTGTTTCCTCTCGAGTGGAGACGGGTATGTCGGGGAACTTCTTGAGTTGCACCAAGGGTGGGAAGGACCCTTTCGACGTTCCAGAGGTGAGGTGTGATTAGCCCCCAGAAGCCTCTGCGGAAATGGGCCTTATCTCGCCTGCAGGGGAGAAACTCCTGGATATTCTCGAGTTGCGGCAGGTCTTCTCGATTTACGACGGGGACCTCAGGGACCCGCTCTGGTGGCCTCAGGAAGGGCCAGGCCCCATGCGAGTTGCTAGGGGCCATCTCGGGATTCCTCTCCCGTCGATGCCGGGGCCTAAGATCTTGTGTGCAGTCGGGTCGGAACCTGAGGATTCCTCTCCAGTGTTGACATGGATCTTGTAGTGCCTCTGAGTCTCCCCAGGGGAGTCAGGCCTCGTCTCGAGTGGGGGCATGCACGTGCTCTTCCCTCCCGAGCTGCAGCAGTAGGGTCACGCTTCCTGTCACGTGGATCAAGGGATCTGTGTCTTTCCCTCGAGGCTTTCCCACAGGGCTGTGCCAAGTGCCACCTTGGTGTGAGTCGATGCTCGGCGTGAAAGACGAGCCGGTGAAGGGAAAAGAGGTTCCTCTGGAATGGACTGAGACATCTGGGGGACTCTTGGAATGGTGGCATGACCCTGGAGTTCCTCTCGCCGTTCCTGTTGAGAGGGCCTCCTCTTGAGATGCCACGGGAACGCCGGGAATTCTTTCCCGACGAAGCAGGGAAAGGATCCCTCACCTCGAGCTACGAGGTGGAAACGGGGCTCCTCTGGATGTGGGCGGGACCCTCGTGTTTCCTCTCGAGTGGAGACGGGTATGTCAGGGAACTTCTTGAGTTGCACCAAGGGTGTGAAGGACCCTTTCGACGTTCCAGAGGTGAGGTGTGATTAGCCCCGAGAAGCCTCTGCGGAAATGGGCGTCTTCTCGCCTGCAGGGAAGAACCTCCTGGATATTCTCGAGTTGCGGCAGGTCTTCTCGAGTTACGACGGGGACCTCAGGGACCCGCTCTGGTGGCCTCAGGAAGGGCCAGACCCCATGCGAGTTGCTAGGTGCCATCTCGGGATTCCTCTCCCGACGATGCCGGGGCCTAAGACCTTGTGTGGAGTCGGGGCCTGAACCTGAGCATTCCTCTCCAGTGTTGACATGGATCTTGGGGTGCCTCTGAGTCTGCCCAGGGGAGTCAGGCCTCGTCTCTTTGTGGGGGCATGCACGTGCGCTTCCCTCCCGAGCTGCAGCAGTAGGGTCACGCTTCGTGTCACGTGGATCAAGGGATCTGTGGCTTTCCCTCGAGGCTTTCCCTCGAGGCTTTCCCACGAGGCTTTCCCACAGGGATGTGCCACGTGCCACCTTGGTGTGTGTCGATCCTCGGCGTGAAAGAAGAAACAGTGAAGGGAAAAGAGGTTCCTCTGGAATGGACTGAGACATCTGGGGGACTCTTGGAATGGTGGCAGGACCCTGGAATTCCTCTCGCCGTTCATGTTGAGAGGGCCTCCTCTTGAGATGCGACGGGAACGCCGGGAATTCTTTCCCGACGAAGCAGGGAAAGGATCCCTCACCTCGAGCTACGAGGCGGAAACGGGGCTTCTCGATGTGGGCGGGACCCTCGTGTTTCCTCTCGAGTGGAGACGGGTATGTCGGGGAACTTCTTGAGTTGCACCAAGGGTGTGAAGGACCCTTTCGACGTTCCAGAGGTGAGGTGTGATTAGCCCCGAGAATCCTCTGCGGAAATAGGCCTCATCTCGCCTGCAGGGGAGAACCTCCTGGATATTCTCGAGTTGCGGCAGGTCTTCTCGAGTTATGACAGGGACCTCAGGGACCCGCTCTGGTGGCCTCAGGAAGGGCCAGTCCCCATGCGAGTTGCTAGGGGCCATCTCGGGATTCCTCTCCCGTCGATGCCGGGGCCTAAAACCTTGTGTGGAGACGGGGCCGGAACGTGAGGATTCCTCTCCAGTGTTGACATGGATTTTGGGGTGCCTCTGAGTCTCCCCAGGGGAGTCAGGCCTCGTCTCGAGTAGGGGCATGCACGTGCGCTTCCCTCCCGAGCTGCAGCTGTAGAGTCACGCTTCCTGTCACGTGGATCAAGGGATCTGTGGCTTTTCCTCGAGGCTTTCCCTCGAGGCTTTCCCAGGAGGCTTTCCCACAGGGCTGTGCCAAGTGCCACCTTGGTGTGAGTCGATCCTCCGCGTGAAAGACGAGCCGGTGAAGGGAAAAGAGGTTCCTCTGGAATGGACTGAGACATATGGGGGACTCTTGGAACGGTGGCACGACCCTGGAGTTCCTCTCGCCGTTCCTGTTGAGACGGACTCCTCTTGAGATGCGATGGGAACGCCCGGAATTCTTTCCCGACGAAGCATGAAAGGATCCCTCACTTCGAGCTACGAGGCGGAAACGGGGCTCCTCTGGATGTGGGAGGGCCCCTCGTGTTTCCTCTCGAGTGGAGACGGGTATGTAGGGGAACTTCTTGAGTTGCACCAAGGGTGTGAAGGACCGTTTCGAAGTTATAGAGGTAAGGTGTGATTAGCCCCGAGAAGCCTCTGCGGAAATGGGCCTCCTCTCGCGTGGAGGGGAGAACGTCCTGGATTTTCTCGAGTTGTGGCAGGTTTTCTCGAGTTACGACGGGGATCTCAGGGACCCGCTCTGGTGGCGTCAGGAAGGGCCAGTCCCCATTGGAGTTGCTAGGGACCATCTCGGGATTCCTCTCCCATCGATGCCGGGGCCTAAGACCTTGTGTGGAGTCGGGGCCTGTACCTGAGCATTCCTCTCCAGTGTTGACATGGATCTTGGGGTGCCTCTGAGTCTCCCCAGGGGAGTCAGGCCTCGTCTTGAGTGGGGGCATGCACGTGCGCTTCCCTCCCGAGCTGCAGCAGTAGGGTCACGCTTCCTGTCACGTGGATCAAGGGATCTGTGGCTTTCCCTCGAGGCTTTCCCTCGAGGCTTTCCCACGAGGCTTTCCCACAGTGCTGTGCCACGTGCCACCTTGGTGTGAGTCGATCCTTGGCGTGAAAGAGGAACCGGTGAAGGGAAAAGAGGTTCCTCTGGAATGGACTGAGACCTCTGGGGGACTCTTGGAATGGTGGCAGGACCCTGGAGTTCCTCTCGCCGTTCCTGTTGAGAGGGCCTCCTCTTGAGATGCGACGGGAACGCCGGGAATTCTTTCCCGACGAAGCAGGGAAAGGATCTGTCACCTCGAGCTACGAAGCGGAAACGGGGCTCCTCTGGATGTGGGTGGGACCCTCGTGTTTCCTCTCGAGTCTAGACAGGTATGTCGGGGAAGTTCTTGAGTTGCACCAAGGGTGTGAAGGACCCTTTCGACGTTCCAGAGGTGAGGTGTGATTAGCCCCGAGAAGCCTCTGCGGAAATAGGCCTCATCTTGCCTGCAGGGGAGAACCTCCTGGATATTCTCGAGTTGCGGCAGGTCTTCTCGAGTTACGACGGGACCTCAGGGACCCGCTCTGGTGGCCTCAGGAAGGGCCAGTCCCCATGCGAGTTGCTAGGGGCCATCTCGGGATTCCTCTCCTGTCGATGCCGGGGCCTAAGACCTTGTGTGTAGTCGGGGCCGGAACCTGAGGATTCCTCTCCAGTGTTGACATGGATTTTGGGGTGCCTCTGAGTCTCCCCAGGGGAGTCAGGCCTCGTCTCGAGTGGGGGCATGCACGTGCGCTTCCCTCCCGAGCTGCAGAAGTAGGGTCACGCTTCGTGTCACGTGGATCAAGGGATCTGTGGCTTTCCCTCGAGGCTTTCCCTCGAGGCTTTCACACGAGGCTTTCCCACAGTGCTGTGCCAAGTGCCACCTTGGTGTGAGTCGATCCTCGGCGTGAAAGACGAGCCGGTGAAGGGAAAAGAGGTTCCTCTGGAATGGACTGAGACATCTGGGGGACTCTTGGAATGGTGACACGACCCTGGAGTTCCTCTCGCCGTTCCTGTTGATAGGGCCTCCTATTGAGATGCGACGGGAACGCCGGGAATTCTTTCCCGACGAAGCAGGGAAGGGATCCCTCACCTCGAGCTACGAGGCGGAAACGGGGCTCCTCTGGATGTGGGCGGGATCCTCGTGTTTCCTCTCGAGTGGAGAAGGGTATGTCAGGGAACTTCTTGAGTTGCACCAAGGGTGTGAAGGACCCTTTCGACGTTCCAGACGTGAGGTGTGATTAGCCCCGAGAAGCCTCTGCGGAAATGGGTCTCATCTCGCCAGCAGGGGAGAACCTCCTGGATTTTCTCGAGTTGTGGCAGGTCTTCACGAGTTACGACGGGGATCTCAGGGACCCGCTCTGGTGGCCTCAGGAAGGGCCAGTCCCCATTGGAGTTGCTAGGGACCATCTCGGGATTCCTCTCCCGTCGATGCCGGGGCCTAAGTCCTTGTGTGGATTCGCGGCCGGAACCTGAGGATTCCTCTCCAGTGTTGACATGGATCTTGGGGTGCCTCTGAGTCTCCCCAGGGGAGTCAGGCCTCATCTCGTGAGGGGGCATGCACACGCGCTTCCCTCCCGAGCTGCAGCAGTAGGGTCACGCTTCCTGTCACGTGGATCAAGGGATCTGTGGCTTTTCCTCGAGGCTTTCCCTCGAGGCTTTCCCAGGAGGCTTTCCCACAGGGCTGTGCCAAGTGCCACCTTGGTGTGAGTCGATCCTCCGCGTGAAAGACGAGCCGGTGAAGGGAAAAGAGGTTCCTCTGGAATGGACTGAGACATCTGGGGGACTCTTGGAACGGTGGCACGACCCTGGAGTTCCTCTCGCCGTTCCTGTTTAGACGGCCTCCTCTTGAGATGCGATGGGAACGCCCGGAATTCTTTCCCGACGAAGCATGGAAAGGATCCCTCACTTCGAGCTACGAGGCGGAAACGGGGCTCCTCTGGATGTGGGAGGGAACCTCGTGTTTCCTCTCGAGTGGAGACGGGTATGTAGGGGAACTTCTTGAGTTGCACCAAGGGTGTAGGACCGTTTCGAAGTTCTAGAGGTAAGGTGTGATTAGCCCCGAGAAGCCTCTGCGGAAATGGGCCTCCTCTCGCGTGGAGGGGAGAACGTCCTGGATTTTCTCGAGTTGCGGCAGGTCTTCTCGAGTTACGACGGGGACCTCAGGGACCCTCTCTGGTGGCCTCAGGAAGGGCCAGTCCCCATGCGAGTTGCTAGGGGCCACCTCGGGATTCCTCTCCCGTCGATGCTGGGGCCTAAGACCTTCTGTGGAGTCTGGGCCGGAACCTGAGCATTCCTCTCCAGTGTTGACATGGTTTTTTGGGTGCCTCTGAGTCTCCCCAGGGGAGTCAGGCCTCGTCTCTTTGTGGGGGCAAGCACGTGCGCTTCCCTCCCGAGCTGCAGCAGTAGGGTCACGCTTCCTGTCACGTGGCTCAAGGGATCTGTGGCTTTCCCTCGAGGCTTTCCCTCGAGGCTTTCCCACGAGGCTTTCCCACAGGGCTGTGCCACGTGCCACCTTGGTGTGAGTCGATCCTCGGCGTGAAAGACGAACCGGTGAAGGGAAAAGAGTTTCCTCTGGAATGGACTGAGACATCTGGGGGACTCTTGGAATGGTGGCACGACCCTGGAGTTCCTCTCGCCATTCCTGTTGAGAGGGCCTCCTCTTGAGATGCGACGGGAACGCCGGGAATTCTTTCCCGACGAAGCAGGGAAAGGATCCCTCACCTTGAGCTACGAGGCGGAAACGGGGCTCCTCTGGATGTGGGTGGGACCCTCGTGTTTCCTCTCGAGTGGAGACGGGTATGTAGGGGAACTTCTTGAGTCGCACCAAGGGTGGGAAGGACCCTTTCGACGTTCCAGAGGTGAGGTGTGATTAGCCCCGAGAAGCCTCTGCGGAAATGGGCCTTATCTCGCCTGCAGGGGAGAACCTGCTGGATATTCTCGAGTTACGGCAGGTCTTCTCGAGTTACGACGGAGACCTCAGGGACCCGCTCTGGTGGCCTCAGGAAGGGCCAGTCCCCATGCGAGTTGCTAGGGGCCATCTCGGGATTCCTCTCCCGTCGATGCCGGGGCCTAAGATCTTGTGTGGAGTCGGGGCCGGAACCTGAGGATTCCTCTCCAGTGTTGACATGGATCTTGGGGTGCCTCTGAGTCTCCCCAGGGGAGTCAGGCCTCGTCTCGAGTGGGGGCATGCACGTGCTCTTCCTTCCCGAGCTGCAGCAGTAGGGTCACGCTTCCTGTCACGTGGATCAAGGGATCTGTGTCTTTCCCTCGAGGCTTTCCCACAGGGCTGTGCCAAGTGCCACCTTGGTGTGAGTCGATCCTCGGCGTGAAAGACGAGCCGGTGAAGGGAGAAGAGGTTACTCTGGAATGGACTGAGACAACTGGGGGACTCTTGGAATGGTGGCACGACCCTGGATTTCCTCTCGCCGTTCCTGTTGAGAGGGCCTCCTCTTGAGATGCGACGGGAACGCCGGGAATTCTTTCCCGACGAAGCAGGGAAAGGATCTGTCACCTCGAGCTACGAGGCGGAAACGGGGCTCCTCTGGATGTGGGTGGGACCCTCGTGTTTCCTCTCGAGTTTAGACAGGTATGTCGGGGAAGTTCTTGAGTTGCACCAAGGGTGTGAAGGACCCTTTCGACGTTCTAGAGGTGAGGTGTGATTAGCCCCGAGAAGCCTCTGCGGAAATAGGCCTCATCTCGCCTGCAGGGGAGAACCTCCTGGATATTCTCGAGTTGCGGCAGGTCTTCTCGAGTTACGACGGGACCTCAGGGACCCGCTCTGGTGGCCTCAGGAAGGGCCAGTCCCCATGCGAGTTGCTAGGGTCCATCTCGGGATTCCTCTCCCGACGATGCCGGGGCCTAAGACCTTGTGTGGAGTCGGGGCCGGAACCTGAGGATTCCTCTCCAGTGTTGACATGGATTTTGGGGTGCCTCTGAGTCTCCCCAGGGGAGTCAGGCCTCGTCTCGCGTGGGGGCATGCACGTGCTCTTCCCTCCCGAGCTGCAGCTGTAGGGTCACGCTTCCTGTCACGTGGATCAAGGGATCTGTTTCTTTCCCTCGAGGCTTTCCCTCGAGGCTTTCCCACGAGGCTTTCCCACAGGGCTGTGCCACGTGCCACATAGGTGTGAGTCGAACCTCGGCGTGAAAGACGAGGCGGTGAAGGGAAAAGAGGTTCCTCTGGAATGGACTGAGACATCTGGGGGACTCTTGGAATGGTGGCACGACCCTGGAGTTCCTCTCGCCGTTCCTGTTGAGAGGGCCTCCTCTTGAGATGCGACGGGAACGCCGGGAATTCTTTCCCGACGAAGCAGGGAAAGGATCCCTCACCTCGAGCTACGAGGCGGAAACGGGGCTCCTCTGGATGTGGGTGGGACCCTCGTGTTTCCTCTGGAGTGGAGACGGGCATGTACGGGAACTTCTTGAGTTGCACCAAGGTTGTGAAGGACGCTTTCGATGTTCCAGAGGTGCGGTGTGATTAGCCCCGAGAAGCCTCTGCGGAAATGAGCCTCATCTCGCCTGCAGGCGAGAACCTCCTGGATATTCTCGAGTTGCGGCAGGTCTTCTCGAGTTAAGACGGGGACCTCAGGGACCCGCTCTGGTGGCCTCAGGAAGGGCCAGACCCCATGCGAGTTGCTAGGGGCCATCTCGGGATTCCTCTCCCGTCGATGCCGGGGCCTAAAACCTTGTGTGGAGTCGTGGCCGGAATCTGAGGATTCCTCTCCAGTGTTGACATGGATTTTGGGGTGCCTCTGAGTCTCCCCAGGGGAGTCAGGCCTCGTCTCGAGTGGGGGCATGCACGTGCGCTTCCCTCCCGAGCTGCAGCAGTAGGGTCACGCTTCCTGTCACGTGGATCAAGGGATCTGTGGCTTTCCCTCGAGGCTTTCCCATGAGGCTTTCCCACAGGGCTGGCCCAGTGCCACCTTGGTGTCAGTCGATCCTCGGCGTGAAAGACGAGCCGGTGAAGGGAAAAGAGGTTCCTCTGGAATGGACTGAGACATCTGGGGGACTCTTGGAATGGTGGCACGACCCTGGAGTTCCTCTCGTCTTTCCTGTTGAGAGGACCTCTTCTTGAGATCCGCCGGGAACGCAGGGAACTCTTTCCCGACGAAGCAGGGAAAGGATCCCTCACCTCGAGCTACGAGGTGGAAACGGGGAGCCTCTGGATATGGGCGGGACCCTCGTGTTTCTTCTCGAGTGGAGACGGGTATGTTGGGGAACTTCTTGATTTGCACCAAGGGTGTGAAGAACCCTTTCGAAGTTCCAGAGGTGAGATGTGATCAGCCTCGAGGCGCCTCAGCGGAAATGGGCCTCATCTCGCCTGGAGGGGAGAACCTCCTGGATATTCTCGAGTTGCGGCAGGTCTTCTCGAGTTACGACGGGGACCTCAGGGACCCGCTCTGGTGGCCTCAGGAAGGGCCAGTCCCCATCGGAGTTCCTAGGGGCCATCTCGGGATTCCTCTCCCGTCGATGCCGTGGCCTAAGACATTTTGTGGAGTCGGGGCCGGAACCTGAGGATTCCTCTAGAGTGTTGACATGGATTTTGGGGTGCCTCTGAGTCTCCCCAGGGGAGTCAGGCCTCGTCTCGAGTGGGGGCATGCACGTTCGCTTCCCTCCCGAGCTGCAGCAGTAGGGTCACGCTTCCTGTCACGTGGATCAAGGGATCTGTGGCTTTCCCTCGAGGCTTTCCCACAGGGCTACGCCACTTGCCACCTTTGTGTGAGTCGATCCTCGGCGTGAAAGATGAGCCGGTGAAGGGAAAAGAGATTCCTCTGGAATGGACTGAGACATCTGGGGGACTCTTGGAATGGTGGCACGACCCTGGAGTTCCTCTCGCCGTTCCTGTTGAGAGGGCCTCCTCTTGAGATGCGACGGGAATGCCGGGAATTCTTTCCCGACGAAGCAGGGAAAGGATCCCTCACCTCGAGCTACGAGGCGAAAACGGGGCTCCTCTGGATGTGGGCGGGACCCTCGTGTTTCCTCTCGAGTAGAGACGGGTATGTCGGGGAACTTCTTGAGTTGCACCAAGGGTGGGAAGGACCCTTTTGACGTTCCAAAGGTGAGGTGTGATTAGCACCAAGAAGCCTCTGAGGAAATGGGCCTCATCTCGCCAGCAGGGGAGAACCTCCTGGATTTTCTCGAGTTGCGGCAGGTCTTCTCGAGTTACGACGGGGATCTCAGGGACCCGCTCTGGTGGCCTCAGGAAGGGCCAGTCCCCATTGGAGTTGCTAGGGGCCATCTCGGGATTCCTCTCCCGTCGATGCCGGGGCCTAAGACCTTGTGTGGAGTCGGGGTCGGAACCTGAGGATTCCTCTCCAGTGTTGACATGGATCTTGGGGTGCCTCTGAGTCTCCCCAGGGGAGTCAGGCCTCGTCTCGTGAGGGGGCATGCACACGCGCTTCCCTCCCGAGCTGCAGCAGTCGGGTCATGCTTCCTGTCACGTAGATCAAGGGATCTGTGGCTTTGCCTCGAGGCTTTCCCAGGAGGCTTTCCCACAGGGCTGTGCCAAGTGCCACCTTGATGTGAGTCGATCCTCGGCGTGAAAAACGAGCCGGTGAAGGGAAAAGAGATTCCTCTGGAATGGACTGAGATATCTGGGGGACTCTTGGAACGGTGGCACGACCCTGGAGTTCCTCTCGCCGTTCCTGTTGAGAGGGCCTCCTCTTGAGATGCGACGGGAACGCCCGGAATTCTTTCCCGACGAAGCAGGGAAAGGATCCCTCACCTCGAGCTACGAGGCGGAAACGGGCTCCTCTGGATGTGGGCGGGACCCTCGTGTTTCCTGTCGAGTGGAGACGGGTATGTCGGGGAATTTCTTGAGTTGCACCAAGGGTGTGAAGGACCCTTTCGACGTTCCAGAGATGAGGTGTGATTAGCCCCGAGAAGCTTCTGCGGAAATGGGACTCCTCTCGCCTGCAAGGGAAAACCTCCTGGATAGTCTCGAGTTGCGGAAGGTCTTCTCAAGTTACGACGGGGACCTCAGGGACCCCCTCTGGTGGCCTCAGGAAGGGCCAGTCCCCATTGGAGTTGCTAGGGGCCATCTCAGGATTCCTCTCCCATCGATGCCGGGGCCTAAGACCTTGTGTGGGGTCGCGGCCGGAACCTGAGCATTTCTCTCCAGTGCTGACATGGATCTTGGGGTGCCTCTGAGTCTCCCCAGGGGAGTCAGGCCTCGTCTCGAGTGGAGACATGCACGGGCGCTTCCCTCCCGAGCTGCAGCAGTAGGGTCACGCGTCCTGTCACGTGGATCAAGGGATCTGTGGCTTTCCCTCGAGGCTTTCCCTCGAGGCTTTCCCACGAGGCTTTCCAACAGGGCTGTGCCAAGTGCCACCTTGGTGTGAGTCGATCCTGGGCGTGAAAGACGAGCCGGTGAAGGGAAAAGAGGTTCCTCTGGAATGGACTGAGATATCTGGGGGACTCTTGGAACGGTGGCACGACCCTGGAGTTCCTCTCGCCATTCCTGTTGAGAGGGCCTCCTCTTGAGATGCGACGGAAACGCCGGGAATTCTTTCCCGACGAAGCAGGGAAAGGATCCCTCACCTCGAGCTACGAGGCGGAAACGGGGCTCCTCTGGATGTGGGCGGGACCCTCGTGTTTCCTCTCGAGTGGAGACGGGTATGTCGGGGAACCTCTTGAGTTGCACCAAGGGTGTGAAGGACCCTTTCGACGTTCCAGAGGTGAGGTGTGACTAGCCCCGAGAAGCTTTTGCGGAAATAGGCCTCCTCTCGCCTGCAAGGGAGAACCTCCGGGATAGTCTCGAGTTGCGGAAGGTCTTCTCAAGTTACGACGGGGACCTCAGGGACCTGCTCTGGTGGCC
Source organism: Budorcas taxicolor (assembly GCF_023091745.1). Lineage (NCBI taxonomy): Eukaryota > Metazoa > Chordata > Mammalia > Artiodactyla > Bovidae > Budorcas > Budorcas taxicolor. Next base: position 7,912,868 of record NC_068920.1, read on the forward strand.
TCAGGAAGGGCCAGTCCCCTTTCGAGTTGCTAGGGGCCATCTCGGGATTCCTCTCCCATCGATGCCGGGGCCTAAGACCTTGTGTGGGGTCGGGGCCGGAACCTGAGCATTCCTCTCCAGTGTTGACATGGATCTTGGGGTGCCTCAGAGTCTCCCCAGGGGAGTCAGGATTCGTCTCCAGTGGGGGCATGCACGTGAGCTTTCCTCCCGAGCTGCAGCAGTAGGGTCACGCTTCCTGTCACGTGGATCAAGGGATCTGTGGCTTTCTCTCGAGGCTTTCCTTCGAGGCTTTCCCACGAGGCTTTCCCACAGGGCTGTGCCAAGTGCCACCTTGGTGTGAGTCGATCCTCGGCGTTTAAGACGAGCCGGTGAAGGGAAAAGAGGTTCCTCTGGAATGGACTGAGACATCTGGGGGACTCTTGGAACGGTGGCACGACCCTGGAGTTCCTCTCGCCGTTCCTGTTGAGAGGGCCTCCTCTTGAGATGCGACTGGAACGCCGGGAATTCTTTCCTGACGAAGCAGTGAAAAGATCCCTCACCTCGAGCTACGAGGCTGAAACGGGGCTCGTCTGGATGTGGGCGGGACCCTCGTGATTCCTCTCGATCGGAGAAGGGTATGTCGGAGAACTTCTTGAGTTGCACCAAGGGTGGGAAGGACCCTTTCGACGTTCCAGAGGTGAGGTGTGATTAGCCCCGAGAAGCCTCTGCGGAAATGGGCCTCATCTCGCCTGCAGGGGAGAACCTCCTGGATATTCTCGAGTTGCGGCAGGTCTTCTCGAGTTACGACGGGGACCTCAGGGACCCGCTCTGGTGGCCTCAGGAAGGGCCAGTCCCCATACGAGTTGCTAGGGGCCATCTCGGGATACCTCTCCAGTCGATGCTGGGGCCTTAGACCTTGTGTGGAGTCGGGGCCGGAACCTGAGCATTCCTCTCCAGTGTTGACATGGATCTTGGGGTGCCTCTGAGTCTCCACAGGGGAGTCAGGCCTCGTCTCGTGTTGGGGCATGCGCGTGCGATTCACTCCCGAGCTGCAGCAGTAGGGTCACGCTTCCTGTCACGTGGATCATGGGATCTGTGGCTTTCTCTCGAGGCTTTCCCACGAGGCTTTCCCACAGGGCTGTGCCAAGTGCCACCTTGGTGTGAGTCGATCCTCGGCGTGAAAGACGAGCCGGTGAAGGGAAAAGAGGTTCCTCTGGAATGGACTGAGACATCTGGGGAACTCTTGGAATGGTGGCACGACCCTGGAGTTCCTCTCGCCGTTCCTGTTGAGAGGGCCTCCTCTTGAGATGCGACGGGAACGCCGGGAATTCTTTCCCAACGAAGCAGGGAAAGGATCCCTCACCTCGAGCTACGAGGCGGAAAGGGGGCTCCTCTGGATGTGGGCGGAACCCTCGTGTTTCCTCTCGAGTGGAGACGGGTATGTCGGGGAACTTCTTGAGTTGCACCAAGGGTGGGAAGGACCCTTTCGACGTTCCAGAGGTGAGGTGTGATTAGCCCCGAGAAGCCTCTGCGGAAATGGGCCTCATCTCGCCTGCAGGGGAGAACCTCCTGGATATTCTCGAGTTTCAGCAGGTCTTCTCGAGTTACGACGGGGACCTCAGGGACCCGCTCTGGTGGCCTCAGGAAGGGCCAGTCCCCATGCGCGTTGCTAGGCGCCATCTCGGGATTCCTCTCCCATCGATGCCGGGGCCTCAGCCCTTGTGTGGAATCGGGGCCGGAACCTGAGGATTCCTCTCCAGTGTTGACATGGATCTTCGGGTGCCTCTGAGTCTCCCCAGGGGAGTCAGGCCTCGTCTCGAGTGGGGGCATGCGCGTTCGATTCCCTCCCGAGCTGCAGCAGTAGGGTCACGCTTCCTGTCACGTGGATCAAGGGATCTGTGGCTTTCCCTCGAGGCTTTCCCTCGAGGCTTTCCCAGGACGCTTTCCCACAGGGCTGTGCCAAGTGCCACCTTGGTGTGAGTCGATCCTCGGCGTGAAAGACGAGCCGGTGAAGGGAAAAGAGGTTCCTCTGGAATGGACTGAGACATCTGGGGGACACTTGGAATGGTGGCACGACCCTGGAGTTCCTCTCGCCGTTCCTGTTGAGAGGGCCTCCTCTAGAGATGCGACGGGAACGCCCGGAATTCTTTCCCGACGAAGCAGGGAAAGGATCCCTCACCTCGAGCTACGAGGCGGAAACGGGGCTCCTCTGGATGTGGGCGGGACCCTCGTGTTTTCTCTCGAGTGGAGACGGGTATGTCGGGGAACTTCTTGAGTTGCACCAACGGTGGGAAGGACCCTTTCGACGTTCCAGAGGTGAGGTGTGATTAGCCCCGAGAAGCCTCTGTGGAAATAGGCCTCATCTCGCATGCAGGGGAGAACCTCCTGGATATTCTCGAGTTGCGGCAGGTCTTCTCGAGTTCCGACGGGGACGTCAGGGACCCGCTCTGGTGGCCTCAGGAAGGGCCAGTTCCCATGCGCGTTGCTAGGCGCCATCTCGGGATTCCTATCCCATCGATGCCGGGGCCTAAGACCTTGTGTGGAATCGGGGCCGGAACCTGAGGATTCCTCTCCAGTGTTGACATGGATCTTGGGGTGCCTAGAGTCTCCCCAGGGGAGTCAGGCTTCATCTCGAGTGGGTGCATGCACGTGCGCTTTCCTCCGGAGTTGTAGCAGTAGGGTCACGCTTCCTGTCACGTGGATCAAGGGATCTGTGGCTTTCCCTCGAGGCTTTCCCTCGAGGCATTCCCACGAGGCTTTCCCACAGGGCTGTGCCACGTGCCACCTTGGTGTGAGTCGATCCTCGGCGTGAAAGACGAACCGGTGAAGGGAAAAGAGTTTCCTCTGGAATGGACTGAGACATCTGGGGGACTCTTGGAATGGTGGCACGACCCTGGAGTTCCTCTCACCATTCCTGTTGAGAGGGCCTCCTCTTGAGATGCGACGGGAACGCCGGGAATTCTTTCCCGACGAAGCAGGGAAAGGATCCCTCACCTCGAGCTACGAGGCGGAAACGGGGCTCCTCTGGATGTGGGCGGGACCCTCGTGTTTCCTCTCGAGTGGAGACGGGTATGTCGGGGAACTTCTTGAGTTGCACCAAGGGTGGGAAGGACCCTTTCGACGTTCCAGAGGTGAGGTGTGATTAGCCCCCAGAAGCCTCTGCGGAAATGGGCCTTATCTCGCCTGCAGGGGAGAAACTCCTGGATATTCTCGAGTTGCGGCAGGTCTTCTCGATTTACGACGGGGACCTCAGGGACCCGCTCTGGTGGCCTCAGGAAGGGCCAGTCCCCATGCGCGTTGCTAGGCGCCATCTCGGGATTCCTCTCCCATCGATGCCGGGGCCTCAGCCCTTGTGTGGAATCGGGGCCGGAACCTGAGGATTCCTCTCCAGTGTTGACATGGATCTTCGGGTGCCTCTGAGTCTCCCCAGGGGAGTCAGGCCTCGTCTCGAGTGGCGGCATGCGCGTTCGATTCCCTCCCGAGCTGCAGCAGTAGGGTCACGTTTCCTGTGACGTGGATCAAGGGATCTGTGTCTTTCCGTCGAGGCTTTCCCACAGGGCTGTGCCAAGTGCCACCTTGGTGTGAGTCGATCCTTGGCGTGAAAGACGAGCCGGTGAAGGGAAAAGAGGTTCCTCTGGAATGGACTGAGACCTCTGGGGGACTCTTGGAATGGTGGCAGTACCCTGGAGTTCCTCTCGCCGTTCCTGTTGAGAGGGCCTCCTCTTGAGATGCGACGGGAACGCCGGGAATTCTTTCCAGAGGAGGCAGGGAAAGGATCTGTCACCTCGAGCTACGAGGCGGAAACGGGGCTCCTCTGGATGTGGGCGGACCCTCAGGTTTCCTCTCGAGTGGAGACGGGTATGTCGGGGAAGTTCTTGAGTTGCACCAAGGGTGTGAAGGACCCTTTCGACGTTCCAGAGGTGAGGTGTGATTAGCCCCGTGAAGCCTCTGCGGAAATAGGCCTCATCTCGCCTGCAGGGGAGAACCTCCTGGATATTCTCGAGTTGCGGCAGGTCTTCTCGAGTTACGACGGGGACCTCAGGGACCCGCTCTGGTGGCCTCAGGAAGGGCCAGTCCCCATGCGAGTTGCTAGGGGCCATCTCGGGATTCCTCTCCCGTCGATGCCGGGGCCTAAGACCTTGTGTGTAGTCGGGGCCAGAACCTGAGGATTCCTCTCCAGTGTTGACATGGATTTTGGGGTGCCTCTGAGTCTCCCCAGGGGAGTCAGGCCTCGTCTCGAGTGGGGGCATGCACGTGCGCTTCCCTCCCAAGCTGCAGCAGTAGGGTCACGCTTCCTGTCACGTGGATCAAGGGATCTGTGGCTTTTCCTCGAGGCTTTCCCTCGAGGCTTTCCCAGGAGGCTTTTCCACAGGGCTGTGCCAAGTGCCACCTTGGTGTGAGTCGATCCTCCGCGTGAAAGACGAGCCGGTGAAGGGAAAAGAGGTTCCTCTGGAATGGACTGAGACATATGGGGGACTCTTGGAACGGTGGCACGACCTTGGAGTTCCTCTCGCCGTTCCTGTTGAGACGGCCTCCTCTTGAGATGCGATGGGAACGCCCGGAATTCTTTCCCGACGAAGCATGAAAGGATCCCTCACTGCGAGCTACGAGGCGGAAACGGGGCTCCTCTGGATGTGGGAGGGACCCTCGTGTTTCCTCTCGAGTGGAGACGGGTATGTAGGGGAACTTCTTGAGTTGCACCAAGGGTGTGAAGGACCGTTTCGAAGTTCTAGAGGTAAGGTGTGATTAGCCCCGAGAAGCCTCTGCGGAAATGAGCCTCCTCTCGCGTGGAAGGGAGAACGTCCTGGATTTTCTCGAGTTGCGGCAGGTCTTCTCGAGTTACGACGCGGACCTCAGGGACCCTCTCTGGTGGCCTCAGGAAGGGCCAGTCCCCATGCTAGTTGCTAGGGGCCACCTCGGGATTCCTCTCCCGTCGATGCCGGGGCCTAAGACCTTCTGTGGAGTCGGGGCCGGAACCTGAGCATTCCTCTCCAGTGTTGACATGGATTTTGGGGGGCCTCTGAGTCTCCCCAGGGGAGTCAGGCCTCGTCTCTTTGTGGGGGCATGCACGTGCGCTTCCCTCCCGAGCTGCAGCAGTAGGGTCACGCTTCCTGTCACGTGGATCAAGGGATCTGTGGCTTTCCGTCGAGGCTTTCCCTCGAGGCTTTCCCACGAGGCTTTCCCACAGGGCTGTGCCAAGTGCCACCTTGGTGTGAGTCGATCCTCGGCGTGAAAGACGAGCCGGTGAAGGGAAAAGAGGTTCCTCTGGAATGGACTGAGACATCTGGGGGACACTTGGAATGGTGGCACGACCCTGGAGTTCCTCTCGCCGTTCCTGTTGAGAGGGCCTCCTCTAGAGATGCGACGGGAACGCCCGGAATTCTTTCCCGACGAAGCAGGGAAAGGATCCCTCACCTCGAGCTACGAGGCGGAAACGGGGCTCCTCTGGATGTGGGCGGGACCCTCTTGTTTTCTCTCGAGTGGAGACGGGTATGTCGGGGAACTTCTTGAGTTGCACCAACGGTGGGAAGGACCCTTTCGACGTTCCAGAGGTGAGGTGTGATTAGCCCCGAGAAGCCTCTGTGGAAATAGGCCTCATCTCGCATGCAGGGGAGAACCTCCTGGATATTCTCGAGTTGTGGCAGGTCTTCTCGAGTTACGACGGGGACCTCAGGGACCCGCTCTGGTGGCCTCAGGAAGGGCCAGTTCCCATGCGCGTTGCTAGGCGCCATCTCGGGATTCCTCTCCCATCGATGCCGGGGCCTAAGACCTTGTGTGGAATCGGGGCCGGAACTTGAGGATTCCTCTCCAGTGTTGACATGGATCTTGGGGTGCCTAGAGTCTCCCCAGGGGAGTCAGGCTTCATCTCGAGTGGGTGCATGCACGTGCGCTTTCCTCCGGAGTTGTAGCAGTAGGGTCACGCTTCCTGTCACGTGGATCAAGGGATCTGTGGCTTTCCCTCGAGGCTTTCCCTCGAGGCATTCCCACGAGGCTTTCCCACAGGGCTGTGCCACGTGCCACCTTGGTGTGAGTCGATCCTCGGCGTGAAAGACGAACCGGTGAAGGGAAAAGAGTTTCCTCTGGAATGGACTGAGACATCTGGGGGACTCTTGGAATGGTGGCACGACCCTGGAGTTCCTCTCACCATTCCTGTTGAGAGGGCCTCCTCTTGAGATGCGACGGGAACGCCGGGAATTCTTTCCCGACGAAGCAGGGAAAGGATCCCTCACCTCGAGCTACGAGGCGGAAACGGGGCTCCTCTGGATGTGGGCGGGACCCTCGTGTTTCCTCTCGAGTGGAGACGGGTATGTCGGGGAACTTCTTGAGTTGCACCAAGGGTGGGAAGGACCCTTTCGACGTTCCAGAGGTGAGGTGTGATTAGCCCCCAGAAGCCTCTGCGGAAATGGGCCTTATCTCGCCTGCAGGGGAGAAACTCCTGGATATTCTCGAGTTGCGGCAGGTCTTCTCGATTTACGACGGGGACCTCAGGGACCCGCTCTGGTGGCCTCAGGAAGGGCCAGTCCCCATGCGAGTTGCTAGGGCCATCTCGGGATTCCTCTCCCGTCGATGCCGGGGCCTAAGACCTTGTGTGGAGTCGGGGCCGGAACCTGAGGATTCCTCTCCAGTGTTGACATGGATCTTGCGGTGCCTCTGAGTCTCCCCAGGGGAGTCAGGCCTCGTCTCGAGTGGGGGCATGCACGTGCTCTTCCCTCCCGAGCTGCAGCAGTAGGGTCACGCTTCCTGTCACGTGGATCAAGGGATCTGTGTCTTTCCCTCGAGGCTTTCCCACAGGGCTGTGCCAAGTGCCACCTTGGTGTGAGTCGATCCTCGGCGTGAAAGACGAGCCGGTGAAGGGAAAAGAGGTTCCTCTGGAATGGACTGAGACATCTGGGGGACTCTTGGAATGGTGGCATGACCCTGGAGTTCCTCTCGCCGTTCCTGTTGAGAGGGCCTCCTCTTGAGATGCGACGGGAACGCCGGGAATTCTTTCCCGACGAAGCAGGGAAAGGATCACTCACCTCGAGCTACGAGGTGGAAACGGGGCTCCTCTGGATGTGGGCGGGACCATCGTGTTTCCTCTCGAGTGGAGACGGGTATGTCGGGGAACTTCCTGAGTTGCACCAAGGGTGTGAAGGACCCTTTCGATGTTCCAGAGGTGATGTGTGATTAGCCCCGAGAAGCCTCTGCGGAAATAGGCCTCATCTCGCCTGCAGGGGAGAACCTCCTGGATATTCTCGAGTTGTGGCAGGTCTTCTCGAGTTACGACGGGGACCTCAGGGACCCGCTCTGGTGGCCTCAGGAAGGGCCAGTCCCCATGCGAGTTGCTAGGGGCCATCTCGGGATTCCTCTCCCGTCGATGCCGGGGCCTAAAACCTTTTGTGTAGTCGGGGTCGGAACCTGAGGATTCCTCTCCAGTGTTGACATGGATTTTGGGGTGCCTCTGAGTCTCCCCAGGGGAGTCAGGCCTCGTCTCGAGTGGGGGCATGCACGTGCGCTTCCCTCCCGAGCTGCAGCAGTAAGGACACGCTTCGTGTCACGTGGATCAAGGGATCTGTGGCTTTCCCTCGAGGCTTTCCCTCGAGGGTTTCCCACGAGGCTTTGCCACAGTGCTGTGCCAAGTGCCACCTTGGTGTGAGTCGATCCTCGGCGTGAAAGACGAGCCGGTGATGGGAAAAGAGGTTCCTCTGGAATGGACTGAGTCATCTGGGGGACTCTTGGAATGGTGACACGACCCTGGAGTTCCTCTCGCCGTTCCTGTTGAGAGGGCCTCCTCTTGAGATGCGACGGGAACGCCGGGAATTCTTTGCCGACGAAGCAGGGAAAGGATCCCTCACCTCGAGCTACGAGGCGGAAACGGGGATCCTCGATGTGGGCGGGACCCTCGTGTTTCCTCTCGAGTGGAGACGGGTATGTCGGGGAACTTCTTGAGTTGCACCAAGGGTGTGAAGGACCCTTTCGACGTTCCAGAGTTGAGGTGTGATTAGCCCCGAGAAGCCTCTGCGGAAATAGGCCTCATCTCGCCTGCAGGGGAGAACCTCCTGGATATTCTCGAGTTGCGGCAGGTCTTCTCGAGTTACGACGGGGACCTCAGGGACCCGCTCTGGTGGCCTCAGGAAGGGCCAGTCCCCATGCGCGTTGCTAGGCGCCATCTCGGGATTCCTCTCCCATCGATGCCGGGGCCTCAGCCCTTGTGTGGAATCGGGGCCGGAACCTGAGGATTCCTCTCCAGTGTTGACATGGATCTTGGGGTGCCTAGATTCTCCCCAGGGGAGTCAGGCTTCATCTCGAGTGGGTGCATGCACGTGCGTTTTCCTCCGGAGTTGTAGCAGTAGGGTCACGCTTCCTGTCACGTGGATCAAGGGATCTGTGGCTTTCCCTCGAGGCTTTCCCTCGAGGCATTCCCACGAGGCTTTCCCACAGGGCTGTGCCACGTGCCACCTTGGTGTGAGTCGATCCTCGGCGTGAAAGACGAACCGGTGAAGGGAAAAGAGTTTCCTCTGGAATGGACTGAGACATCTGGGGGACTCTTGGAATGGTGGCACGACCCTGGAGTTCCTCTCACCATTCCTGTTGAGAGGGCCTCCTCTTGAGATGCGACGGGAACGCCGGGAATTCTTTCCCGAAGAAGCAGGGAAAGGATCCCTCACCTCGAGCTACGAGGCGGAAACGGGGCTCCTCTGGATGTGGGCGGGACCCTCGTGTTTCCTCTCGAGTGGAGACGGGTATGTCGGGGAACTTCTTGAGTTGCACCAAGGGTGGGAAGGACCCTTTCGACGTTCCAGAGGTGAGGTGTGATTAGCCCCCAGAAGCCTCTGTGGAAATGGGCCTTATCTCGCCTGCAGGGGAGAAACTCCTGGATATTCTCGAGTTGCGGCAGGTCTTCTCGAGTTACGACGGGGACCTCAGGGACCCGCTCTGGTGGCCTCAGGAAGGGCCAGGCCCCATGCGAGTTGCTAGGGGCCATCTCGGGATTCCTCTCCCGTCGATGCCGGGGCCTAAGACCTTGTGTGGAGTCGGGGCCTGAACCTGAGCATTCCTCTCCAGTGTTGACCTGGATCTTGGGGTGCCTCTGAGTCTCCGCAGGGGAGTCAGGCCTCGTCTCGAGTGGGGGCATGCACGTGCGCTTCCCTCCCGAGCTGCAGCAGTAGGGTCACGCTTCGTGTCACGTGGATCAAGGGATCTGTGGCTTTCCCTCGAGGCTTTCCCTCGAGGCTTTCCCACGAGGCTTTCCCACAGGGATGTGCCACGTGCCACCTTGGTGTGTGTCGATCCTCGGCGTGAAAGAGGAAACAGTGAAGGGAAAAGAGGTTCCTCTGGAATGGACTGAGACATCTGGGGGACTCTTCGAATGGTGGCAGGACCCTGGAATTCCTCTCGCCGTTCATGTTGAGAGGGCCTCCTCTTGAGATGCGACGGGAACGCCGGGAATTCTTTCCCGACGAAGCAGGGAAAGGATCACTCACCTCGAGCTACGAGGCGGAAACGGGGCTCCTCGATGTGGGCGGGACCCTCGTGTTTCCTCTCGAGTGGAGACGGGTATGTCGGGGAACTTCTTGAGTTGCACCAAGGGTGTGAAGGACCCTTTCGACGTTCCAGAGGTGAGGTGTGATTAGCCCCGAGAAGCCTCTGTGGAAATAGGCCTCATCTCGCATGCAGGGGAGAACCTCCTGGATATTCTCGAGTTGCGGCAGGTCTTCTCGAGTTACGACGGGGACCTCAGGGGCCCGCTCTGGTGGCCTCAGGAAGGGCCAGTTCCCATGCGCGTTGCTAGGGGCCATCTCGGGATTCCTCTCCCATCGATGCCGGGGCCTAAGACCTTGTGTGGAATCGGGGCCGGAACCTGAGGATTCCTCTCCAATGTTGACATGGATCTTGGGGTGCCTCTGAGTCTCCCCAGGGGAGTCAGGCCTCGTCTCGAGTGGGGGCATGCACGTGTGCTTCCCTCCCGAGCTGCAGCAGTAGGGTCACGATTCCTGTGACGTGGATCAAGGGATCTGTGGCTTTCCCTCGAGGCTTTCCCTCGAGGCTTTCCCACGAGGCTTTCCCACAGGTCTGTGCCAAGTGCCACCTTGGTGTGAGTCGATCCTCAGCGTGAAAGACGAGCCGGTGAAGGGAAAAGAGGTTCCTCTGGAAGGGACTGAGACATCTGGGGGACTCTTGGAATGGTGGCACGACCCTGGAGTTCCTCTCGCCGTTCCTGTTGAGAGGGCCTCCTCTTGAGATGCGACGGGAACGCCGGGAATTCTTTCCCGACGAAGCAGGGAAAGGATCCCTCACCTCGAGCTACGAGGGGGAAACGGGGCTCCTCTGGATGTGGGCGGGACCCTCGTGATTCCTCTCGATCGGAGAAGGGTATGTCGGAGAACTTCTTGAGTTGCACCAAGGGTGTGAAGGACCCTTTCGACGTTCCAGAGGTGAGGTGTGATTAGCCCCGAGAAGCCTCTGCGGAAATGGGCCTCATCTCGCCTGCAGGGGAGAACCACCTGGATATTCTCGAGTTGCGGCAGGTCTTCTCGAGTTACGACGGGGACCTCAGGGACCCGCTCTGGTGGCCTCAGGAAGGGCCAGTCCCCATACGCGTTGCTAGGGGCCATCTCGGGATACCTCTCCAGTCGATGCCGGGGCCTTAGACCTTGTGTGGAATCGGGGCCGGAACCTGAGCATTCCTCTCCAGTGTTGACATGGATCTTGGGGTGCCTCTGAGTCTCCACAGGGGAGTCAGGCCTCGTCTCGTGTGGGGGCATGCGCGTGCGATTCACTCCCGAGCTGCAGCAGTAGGGTCACGCTTCCTGTCACGTGGATCAAGGGATCTGTGGCTTTCTCTCGAGGCTTTCCCACGAGGCTTTCCCACAGGGCTGTGCCACGTGCCACCTTGGTGTGAGTCGATCCTCGGCGTGAAAGACGAGCCGGTGAAGGGAAAAGAGGTTCCTCTGGAATGGACTGAGACATCTGGGGAACTCTTGGAATGGTGGCACGACCCTGGAGTTCCTCTCGCCGTTCCTGTTGAGAGGGCCTCCTCTTGAGATGCGACGGGAACGCCGGGAATTCTTTCCCGACGAAGCAGGGAAAGGATCCCTCACCTCGAGCTACGAGGCGGAAAGGGGGCTCCTCTGGATGTGGGCGGAACCCTCGTGTTTCCTCTCGAGTGGAGACGGGTATGTCGGGGAACTTCTTGAGTTGCACCAAGGGTGGGAAGGACCCTTTCGACGTTCCAGAGGTGAGGTGTGATTAGCCCCGAGAAGCCTCTGCGGAAATAGACCTCATCTCGCCTGCAGGGGAGAACCTCCTGGATATTCTCGAGTTTCAGCAGGTCTTCTCGAGTTACGACGGGGACCTCAGGGACCCGCTCTGGTGGCCTCAGGAAGGGCCAGTCCCCATGCGCGTTGCTAGGCGCCATCTCGGGATTCCTCTCCCATCGATGCCGGGGCCTCAGCCCTTGTGTGGAATCGGGGCCGGAACCTGAGGATTCCTCTCCAGTGTTGACATGGATCTTCGGGTGCCTCTGAGTCTCCCCAGGGGAGTCAGGCCTCGTCTCGAGTGGGGGCATGCGCGTTCGATTCCCTCCCGTGCTGCAGCAGTAGGGTCACGCTTCCTGTGACGTGGATCAAGGGATCTGTGGCTTTCCCTCGAGGCTTTCCCTCGAGGCTTTCCCAGGACGCTTTCCCACAGGGCTGTGCCAAGTGCCACCTTGGTGTGATTCGATCCTCGGCGTGAAAGACGAGCCGGTGAAGGGAAAAGAGGTTCCTCTGGAATGGACTGAGACATCTGGGGGACACTTGGAATGGTGGCACGACCCTGGAGATCCTCTCGCCGTTCCTGTTGAGAGGGCCTCCTCTAGAGATGCGACGGGAACGCCCGGAATTCTTTCCCGACGAAGCAGGGAAAGGATCCCTCACCTCGAGCTACGAGGCGGAAACGGGGCTCCTCTGGATGTGGGCGGAACCCTCGTGTTTCCTCTCGAGTGGAGACGGGTATGTCGGGGAACTTCTTGAGTTGCACCAACGGTGGGGAGGAACCTTTCGACGTTCCAGAGGTGAGGTGTGATTAGCCCCGAGAAGCCTCTGTGGAAATAGGCCTCATCTCGCATGCAGGGGAGAACCTCATGGATATTCTCGAGTTGCGGCAGGTCTTCTCGAGTTACGACGGGGACCTCAGGGACCCGCTCTGGTGGCCTCAGGAAGGGCCAGTTCCCATGGGCGTTGCTAGGCGCCATCTCGGGATTCCTCTCCCATCGATGCCGGGGCCTAAGACCTTGTGTGGAATCGGGGCCGGAACCTGAGGATTCCTCTCCAGTGTTGACATGGATCTTGGGGTGCCTAGAGTCTCCCCAGGGGAGTCAGGCTTCATCTCGAGTGGGTGCATGCACGTGCGCTTTCCTCCGGAGTTGTAGCAGTAGGGTCACGCTTCCTGTCACGTGGATCAAGGGATCTGTGGCTTTCCCTCGATGCTTTCCCTCGAGGCATTCCCACGAGGCTTTCCCACAGGGCTGTGCCACGTGCCACCTTGGTGTGAGTCGATCCTCGGCGTGAAAGACGAACCGGTGAAGGGAAAAGAGTTTCCTCTGGAATGGACTGAGACATCTGGGGGACTCTTGGAATGGTGGCACGACCCTGGACATCCTATCACCATTCCTGTTGAGAGGGCCTCCTCTTGAGATGCGACGGGATTGCCGGGAATTCTTTCCCGACGAAGCAGGGAAAGGATCCCTCACCTCGAGCTACGAGGCGGAAACGGGGCTCCTCTGGATGTGGGCGGGACCCTCGTGTTTCCTCTTGAGTGGAGACGGGTATGTCGGGGAACTTCTTGAGTTGCACCAAGGGTGGGAAGGACCCTTTCGACGTTCCAGAGGTGAGGTGTGATTAGCCCCCAGAAGCCTCTGCGGAAATGGGCCTTATCTCGCCTGCAGGGGAGAAACTCCTGGATATTCTCGAGTTGCGGCAGGTCTTCTCGATTTACGACGGGGACCTCAGGGACCCGCTCTGGTGGCCTCAGGAAGGGCCAGTCCCCATGCGAGTTGCTAGGGCCATCTCGGGATTCCTCTCCCGTCGATGCCGGGGCCTAAGACCTTGTGTGGAGTCGGGGCCGGAACCTGAGGATTCCTCTCCAGTTTTGACATGGATCTTGCGGTGCCTCTGAGTCTCCCCAGGGGAGTCAGGCCTCGTCTCGAGTGGGGACATGCACGTGCTCTTCCCTCCCGAGCTGCAGCAGTAGGGTCACGCTTCCTGTCACGTGGATCAAGGGATCTGTGTCTTTCCCTCGAGGCTTTCCACAGGGCTCTGCCAAGTGCCACCTTGGTGTGAGTCAATCCTCGGCGTGAAAGACGAGCCGGTGAAGGGAAAAGAGGTTCCTCTGGAATGGACTGAGACATCTGGGGGACTCTTGGAATGGTGGCAGTACCCTGGAATTCCTCTCGCCGTTCCTGTTGAGAGGGCCTCCTCTTGAGATGCGACGGGAACGCCGGGAATTCTTTCCCGACGAAGCAGGGAAAGGATCCCTCACCTCGAGCTACGAGGCGGAAACGGGGCTCCTCGATGTGGGCGGGACCCTCGTGTTTCCTCTCGAGTGGAGACGGGTATGTCGGGGAACTTCTTGAGTTGCACCAAGGGTGTGAAGGACCCTTTCGACGTTCCAGAGGTGAGGTGTGATTAGCCCCGAGAAGCCTCTGTGGAAATAGGCCTCATCTCGCATGCAGGGGAGAACCTCCTGGATATTCTCGAGTTGCGGCAGGTCTTCTCGAGTTACGACGGGGACCTCAGGGGCCCGCTCTGGTGGCCTCAGGAAGGGCCAGTTTCCATGCGCGTTGCTAGGGGCCATCTCGGGATTCCTCTCCCGTCGATGCCGGGGCCTAAGTCCTTGTGTGGATTCGCGGCCGGAACCTGAGGATTCCTCTCCAGTGTTGACATGGATCTTGGGGTGCCTCTGAGTCTCCCCAGGGGAGTCAGGCCTCATCTCGTGAGGGGGCATGCACACGCGCTTCCCTCCCGAGCTGCAGCAGTAGGGTCACGCTTCCTGTCACGTGGATCAAGGGATCTGTGGCTTTGCCTCGAGGCTTTCCCTCGAGGCTTTCCCAGGAGGCTTTCCCACAGGGCTGTGCCAAGTGCCACCTTGGTGTGAGTCGATCCTCCGCGTGAAAGACGAGCCGGTGAAGGGAAAAGAGGTTCCTCTGGAATGGACTGAGACATATGGGGGACTCTTGGAACGGTGGCACGACCCTGGAGTTCCTCTCGCCGTTCCTGTTGAGACGGCCTCCTCTTGAGATGCGATGGGAACGCCCGGAATTCTTTCCCAACGAAGCATGGAAAGGATCCCTCACTTCGAGCTACGAGGCGGAAACGGGGATCCTCTGGATGTGGGAGGGACCCTCGTGTTTCCTCTCGAGTGGAGACGGGTATGTAGGGGAACTTCTTGAGTTGCACCAAGGGTGTGAAGGACCGTTTCGAAGTTCTAGAGGTAAGGTGTGATTAGCTCCGAGAAGCCTCTGCGGAAATGGGCCTCCTCTCGCGTGGAGGGGAGAACGTCCTGGATTTTCTCGAGTTGCGGCAGGTCTTCTCGAGTTACGACGGGGACCTCAGGGACCCTCTCTGGTGGCCTCAGGAAGGGCCAGTCCCCATGCGAGTTGCTAGGGGCCACCTCGGGATTCCTCTCCCGTCGATGCCGGGGCCTAAGACCTTCTGTGGAGTCGGGGCCGGAACCTGAGCATTCCTCTCCAGTGTTGACATGGATTTTGGGGTGCCTCTGAGTCTCCCCAGGGGAGTCAGGCCTCGTCTCTTTGTGGGGGCATGCACGTGCGCTTCCCTCCCGAGCTGCAGCAGTAGGGTCACGCTTCCTTTCACGTGGATCAAGGGATCTGTGGCTTTCCCTCGAGGCTTTCCCTCGAGGCTTTCCCACGAGGCTTTCCCACAGGGCTGTGCCACGTGCCACCTTGGTGTGAGTCGATCCTCGGCGTGAAAGACGAACCGGTGAAGGGAGAAGAGTTTCCTCTGGAATGGACTGAGACATCTGGGGGACTCTTGGAATGGTGGCACGACCCTGGAGTTCCTCTCGCCATTCCTGTTGAGAGGGCCTCCTCTTGAGATGCGAAGGGAATGCCTGGAATTCTTTCCCGACGAAGCAGGGAAAGGATCCCTCACCTTGAGCTATGAGGCGGAAACGGGGCTCCTCTGGATGTGGGTGGGACCCTCGTGTTTCCTCTCGAGTGGAGACGGGTATGTAGGGGAACTTCTTGAGTTGCACCAAGGGTGGGAAGGACCCTTTCGACGTTCCAGAGGTGAGGTGTGATTAGCCCCGAGAAGCCTCTGCGGAAATGGGCCTTATCTCGCCTGCAGGGGAGAACCTGCTGGATATTCTCGAGTTGCGGCAGGTCTTCTCGAGTTACGACGGAGACCTCAGGGACCCGCTCTGGTGGCCTCAGGAAGGGCCAGTCCCCATGCGAGTTGCTAGGGGCCATCTCGGGATTCCTCTCACGTCGATGCCGGGGCCTAAGATCTTGTGTGGAGTCGGGGCCGGAACCTGAGGATTCCTCTCCAGTGTTGACATGGATCTTGCGGTGCCTCTGAGTCTCCCCAGGGGAGTCAGGCCTCGTCTCGAGTGGGGGCATGCACGTGCTCTTCCCTCCCGAGCTGCAGCAGTAGGGTCACGCTTCCTGTCACGTGGATCAAGGGATCTGTGTCTTTCCCTAGAGGCTTTCCCACAGGACTGTGCCAAGTGCCACCTTGGTGTGAGTCGATCCTCGGCGTGAAAGACGAGCCGGTGCAGGGAAAAGAGGTTACTCTGGAATGGACTGAGACAACTGGGGGACTCTTGGAATGGTGGCACGACCCTGGATTTCCTCTCGCCGTTCCTGTTGAGAGGGCCTCCTCTTGAGATGCGACGGGAACGCCGGGAATTCTTTCCCGACGAAGCAGGAAAGGATCCCTCACCTCGAGCTACGAGGCGGAAACGGGGCTCCTCTGGATGTGGGCGGGACCCTCGTGTTTCCTCTCGAGTGGAGACGGGTATGTCGGGGAACTTCTTGAGTTGCACCAAGGGTGGGAAAGACCCTTTCGACGTTCCAGAGGTGAGGTGTGATTAGCCCCGAGAAGCCTCTGCGGAAATGGGCCTCATCTCGCCTGCAGGGGAGAACCTCCTGGATATTCTCGAGTTGCGGCAGGTCTTCTCGAGTTACGACGGGGACCTCAGGGACCCGCTCTGGTGGCCTCAGGAAGGGCCAGTCCCCATGCGAGTTGCTAGGGGCCATCTCGGGATTCCTCTCCCGTCGATGCCGGGGCCTAAAACCTTGTGTGTAGTCGGGGCCGGAACCTGAGGATTCCTCTCCAGTGTTGACATGGATTTTGGGGTGCCTCTGAGTCTCCCCAGGGGAGTCAGGCCTCGTTTCGAGTGGGGGCATGCACGTGCGCTTCCCTCCCGAGCTGCAGCAGTAAGGTCACGCTTCCTGTCACGTGGATCAAGGGATCTGTGGCTTTCCCTCGAGGCTTTCCCTCGAGGGTTTCCCACGAGGCTTTGCCACAGTGCTGTGCCAAGTGCCACCTTGGTGTGAGTCGATCCTCGGCGTGAAAGACGAGCCGGTGATGGGAAAAGAGGTTCCTCTGGAATGGACTGAGACATCTGGGGGACTCTTGGTATGGTGACACGACCCTGGAGTTCCTCTCGCCGTTCCTGTTGAGAGGGCCTCCTCTTGAGATGCGACGGGAACGCCGGGAATTCTTTGCCGACGAAGCAGGGAAAGGATCCCTCACCTCGAGCTACGGGGCGGAAACGGGGATCCTCGATGTGGGCGGGACCCTCGTGTTTCCTCTCGAGTGGAGACGGGTATGTCGGGGAACTTCTTGAGCTGCACCAAGGGTGGGAAGGACCCTTTCGACGTTCCAGAGGTGAGGTGTGATTAGCCCCGAGAAGCCTCTGCGGAAATAGGCCTCATCTCGCCTGCAGGGGAGAACCTCCTGGATATTCTCGAGTTGCGGCAGGTCTTCTCGAGTTACGACAGGGACCTCAGGGACCCGCTCTGGTGGCCTCAGGAAGGGCCAGTCCCCATGCGAGTTGCTAGGGGCCATCTCGGGATTCCTCTCCCGTCGATGCCGGGGCCTAAGACCTTGTGTGGAGTCGGGGCCGGAACCTGAGGATTCCTCTCCAGTGTTGACATGGATTTTGGGGTGCCTCTGAGTCTCCCCAGGGGAGTCAGGCCTCGTCTCGAGTGGGGGCATGCACGTGCGCTTCCCTCCCGAGCTGCAGCAGTAGGGTCACGCTTCGTGTCACGTGGATCAAGGGATCTGTGGCTTTCCCTCGAGGCTTTCCCTCGAGGCTTTTCCACGAGGCTTTCCCACAGTGCTCTGCCAAGTGCCACCTTGGTGTGAGTCGATCCTCGGCGTGAAAGACGAGCCGGTGAAGGGAAAAGAGGTTCCTCTGGAATGGACTGAGACATCTGGGGGACTCTTGGAATGGTGACACGACCTGGAGTTACTCTCGCCGTTCCTGTTGATAGGGTCTCCTCTTGAGATGCGACGGGAACGCCGGGAATTCTTTCCCGACGAAGCAGGGAAAGAATCCCTCACCTCGAGCTACGAGGCGGAAACGGGGCTCCTCTGGATGTGGGCGGGACCCTCGTGTTTCCTCTCGAGTGGAGAAGGGTATGTCAGGGAACTTCTTGAGTTGCACCAAGGGTGTGAAGGACCCTTTCGACGTTCCAGAGGTGAGGTGTGATTAGCCCCGAGAAGCCTCTGTGGAAATGGGTCTCATCTCGCCAGCAGGGGAGAACCTCCTGGATTTTCTCGAGTTGTGGCAGGTCTTCTCGAGTTACGACGGGGATCTCAGGGACCCGCTCTGGTGGCCTCAGGAAGGGCCAGTCCCCATTGGAGTTGCTAGGGACCATCTCGGGATTCCTCTCCCGTCGATGCCGGGGCCTAAGTCCTTGTGTGGATTCGCGGCCGGAACCTGAGGATTCCTCTCCAGTGTTGACATGGATCTTGGGGTGCCTCTGAGTCTCCCCAGGGGAGTCAGGCCTCATCTCGTGAGGGGGCATGCACACGCGCTTACCTCCCGAGCTGCAGCAGTAGGGTCACGCTTCCTGTCACGTGGATCAAGGGATCTGTGGCTTTTCCTCGAGGCTTTCCCTCGAGGCTTTCCCACGAGGCTTTCCCACAGGGCTGTGCCAAGTGCCACCTTGGTGTGAGTCGATCCTCGGCGTGAAAGACGAGCCGGTGAAGGGAAAAGAGGTTCCTCTGGAATGGACTGAGACATATGGGGGACTCTTGGAACGGTGGCACGACCCTGGAGTTCCTCTCGCCGTTCCTGTTGAGACGGCCTCCTCTTGAGATGCGATGGGAACGCCCGGAATTCTTTCCCAACGAAGCATGGAAAGGATCCCTCACTTCGAGCTACGAGGCGGAAACGGGTCTCCTCTGGATGTGGGAGGGACCCTCGTGTTTCCTCTCGAGTGGAGACGGGTATGTAGGGGAACTTCTTGAGTTGCACCAAGGGTGTGAAGGACCGTTTCGAAGTTCTAGAGGTAAGGTGTGATTAGCTCCGAGAAGCCTCTGCGGAAATGGGCCTCCTCTCGCGTGGAGGGGAGAACGTCCTGGATTTTCTCGAGTTGCGGCAGGTCTTCTCGAGTTACGACGGGGACCTCAGGGACCCTCTCTGGTGGCCTCAGGAAGGGCCAGTCCCCATGCGAGTTGCTAGGGGCCACCTCGGGATTCCTCTCCCGTCGATGCCGGGGCCTAAGACCTTCTGTGGAGTCTGGGCCGGAACCTGAGCATTCCTCTCCAGTGTTGACATGGATTTTGGGGTGCCTCTGAGTCTCCCCAGGGGAGTCAGGCCTCGTCTCTTTGTGGGGGCATGCACGTGCGCTTCCCTCCCGAGCTGCAGCAGTAGGGTCACGCTTCCTGTCACGTGGATCAAGGGATCTGTGGCTTTCCCTCGAGGCTTTCCCTCGAGGCTTTCCCACGAGGCTTTCCCACAGGGCTGTGCCACGTGCCACCTTGGTGTGAGTCGATCCTCGGCATGAAAGACGAACCGGTGAAGGGAGAAGAGTTTCCTCTGGAATGGACTGAGACATCTGGGGGACTCTTGGAATGGTGGCACGACCCTGGAGTTCCTCTCGCCATTCCTGTTGAGAGGGCCTCCTCTTGAGATGCGACGGGAATGCCTGGAATTCTTTCCCGACGAAGCAGGGAAAGGATCCCTCACCTTGAGCTATGAGGCGGAAACGGGGCTCCTCTGGATGTGGGTGGGACCCTCGTGTTTCCTCTCGAGTGGAGACGGGTATGTAGGGGAACTTCTTGAGTTGCACCAAGGGTGGGAAGGACCCTTTCGACGTTCCAGAGGTGAGGTGTGATTAGCCCCGAGAAGCCTCTGCGGAAATGGGCCTTATCTCGCCTGCAGGGGAGAACCTGCTGGATATTCTCGAGTTGCGGCAGGTCTTCTCGAGTTACGACGGAGACCTCAGGGACCCGCTCTGGTGGCCTCAGGAAGGGCCAGTCCGCATGCGAGTTGCTAGGGGCCATCTCGGGATTCCTCTCACGTCGATGCCGGGGCCTAAGATCTTGTGTGGAGTCGGGGCCGGAACCTGAGGATTCCTCTCCAGTGTTGACATGGATCTTGCGGTGCCTCTGAGTCTCCCCAGGGGAGTCAGGCCTCGTCTCGAGTGGGGGCATGCACGTGCTCTTCCCTCCCGAGCTGCAGCAGTAGGGTCACGCTTCCTGTCACGTGGATCAAGGGATCTGTGTCTTTCCCTCGAGGCTTTCCCACAAGACTGTGCCAAGTGCCACCTTGGTGTGAGTCGATCCTCGGCGTGAAAGACGAGCCGGTGCAGGGAAAAGAGGTTACTCTGGAATGGACTGAGACAACTGGGGGACTCTTGGAATGGTGGCACGACCCTGGATTTCCTCTCGCCGTTCCTGTTGAGAGGGCCTCCTCTTGAGATGCGACGGGAACGCCGGGAATTCTTTCCCGACGAAGCAGGGAAAGGATTCCTCACCTCGAGCTACGAGGCGGAAACGGGGCTCCTCTGGATGTGGGCGGGACCCTCGTGTTTCCTCTCGAGTGGAGACGGGTATGTCGGGGAACTTCTTGAGTTGCACCAAGGGTGGGAAAGACCCTTTCGACGTTCCAGAGGTGAGGTGTGATTAGCCCCGAGAAGCCTCTGCGGAAATGGGCCTCATCTCGCCTGCAGGGGAGAACCTCCTGGATATTCTCGAGTTGCGGCAGGTCTTCTCGAGTTACGACGGGGACCTCAGGGACCCGCTCTGGTGGCCTCAGGAAAGGTCAGTCCCGATACGACTTGCTAGGGGCCATCTCGGAATTCCTCTCCAGTCGATGCCGGGGCCTAAGACCTCGTGTGGAGTCGGGGCCGAAACCTGAGGATTCCTCTCCAGTGTTGACATGGACCTTGGGGTGCTTCTGAGCCTCCCCAGGGGAGTCAGGCCTCGTCTCGAGTGGGGGCATGAACGTGCGCTTTCCTCCCGAGCTGCATCTGTAGTGTCACGCTTCCTGTCACGAGGATTAAGGGATCTGTCGCTTTCTCTCAAGGCTGTCCCTCGAGGCTTTCCCACGAGGCTTCTCACAGGGCTGTGCCACGTGCCATCTTGGTGTGAGTCGATCCTCGGCGTAAAAGGCGAGCCGGTGAAGGGAAAAGAGTTTGCTCTAGAATGGACTGAGACATCTGGGGGACTCTTGGATGGGTGCACGACCCTGGACTTCTTCTCGCCATTTCTGTTTAGAGGTTCTCCTGTTGAGATGCGAGGGGAACGCCGGGAACTCTTATCCGACGAAGCCGGGAAAGGATCCCTCATCTCGAGCTACGAGGCGGAAACAGGGCTCCTCTGGATGTGGGCGGGACCCTCGTGTTTCCTCTCGAGTGGAGACGGGTATGTCGGGGAACTACTTGATTTGCACCAAGGGTTTGAAGGACTCTTTCAATGTTCCAGAGGTGAGGTGTGATCAGCCTCGAGACGCCTCAGCGGAAATGGGCCTCATCTCGCCTGGAGGGGAGAACCTCCTGGATTTGCTCGAGTTGCAGCAGGTCTTCTCGAGTTATGACGGGGACCTCAGGGACACGCTCTGGTGGCCTAAGGAAAGGCCAGTCCCCATGCGAGTTGCTAGGGGCCCTCTCGGGATTCCTCTCCCGTCCATGGCGGGGCCTAAGACCTTGTGTGGAGTCGTGGCCGGAACCTGAGGATTCCTCTCCATTGTTGCCATGGATCTTGGGGTGCTTCTGAGCCTCCCCAGGGGAGTCAGGCCTCGTCTCGAGTGGGGGCATGCACGTCCGCCCTCCCGAGCTGCAGCAGTAGTTTCACGCTTCCTGTTACGTGGATCAAGGGATCTGTGGCTTTCCCTCGATGCTTTCCCTAGAGGCTTTCCCCCAGTGCTCTTCCACGTGCCACCTTGGTGTGAGTCGATCCTCGGCGTGAAAGGCGAGCCGGTGAAGGGAAAAGAGGTTCCCTTGGAATGGACTGAGACGTCTGGGGGACTCTTGGAATGGTGGCACGACCCTGGAGTTCCTCTCGCCGTTCCTGTTGAGATGGCCTAGTCTTGAGATGCGACGGGAAGGCCGGGAACTCTTTCCCGACGAAGCAGGGAAAGGATCCCTCATCTCGAGCTACCAGGCGGAAACGGGGCGCCTCTGGATGTGGGCGGGACCCTCGTGTTTCCTCTCGGGTAGAGACGGGTATGTCGGGGAGCTTCTTGATTTGCACCAAGGGTGTGAAGGACCCTTTCGAAGTTCCAGAGGTGAGGTGTGATCAGCCTCGAGAGGCCTCAGCGGAAATGGACCTCATCTCGCCTGGAGGGGAGAACTTCTGGATTTTCTCGAGTTGCAGCAGGTCGTCTCGAGTTGCGACGGGGACCTCAGGGACCCGCTCTGGTGGCCTCAGGAAAGGCCAGTCCCCATGCGAGTTGCTAGGGGCCCACTCGGGATTCCTCTCCCGTCCAAGCCGGTGCCTTAGACCTTGTGTGGAGTCGGGGCCGGAACCTGAGGATTCCTCTCCAGTGTTGCCACGGATCTTGGGGTGCTTCTGAGTCTCGCCAGGGGAGTCAGGCCTCGTCTCGAGTGGGGGCATGCACGTGCGCTTTCCTCCCGAGCTGCAGCAGTACTGTCACGCTTCCTATCACTTGCATCAAGGGATCTGTGGCTTTCCCTCCAGGCTTTCAATGGAGGCTTTCTCACGAGGCTTTCCCACAGGGCTGTGCCACGTGCCACCTTGGTGTGAGTCGATCCTCGGCGTGAAAGACGAGCCGGTGAAGGGAAAAGAGGTTCCTCTGGAATGGAGTGAGACGTCTGGGGGACTCTTGGAATGGTGGCACGACCCTGGAGTTCCTCTCGCCGTTCCTGTTCAGAGGGCCTCCTCTTGAGATGCAACTGGAAGGCCTGGAACTCTTTCCCGACGAAGCAGGGAAAGGATCCCTCATCTCGAGCTACGAGGCGTAAACGGGGCTCCTCTGGATGTGGGCGGGACCCTCGTGTTTCCTCTCGCGTGGAGACGGGTATGTCGGGGAACTTCTTGATTTGCACCAAGGGTGTGAAGGACCCTTTCGAAGTTCCAGAGGTGAGGTGTGATCAGCCTCGAGACGCCTCAGCGGATATGGGCCTCATCTCGCCTGGAGGGGAGAACCTCCTGGATTTTCTCGAGTTGCGGCAGGTCTTCTCCAGTTACAACGGGGACCTCAGGGACCCGCTCTCATGGCCTCAGGAAAGGCCAGTCCCCATGCGAGTTGCTAGGGGCCCTCTCGGGATTCCTCTCCCGTCCATGTCGGGGCCTAAGACCTCGTGTGGAGTCGGGGCCGGAACCTGAGGATTCTTCTTCAGTGTTGCCATGGATCTTGGGGTGCTTCTGAGTCTCCCCCGGGAGTCAGGCCTCGTCTCGAGTGGGGGCATGCACGTGCGATTTCCTCTCAAGCTGCAGCAGTAGTGGCACGCTTCCTGTCACGTGGATCAAGGGATCTGTGGCTTTCCCTCGAGGCTGTCCCTCGAGGCTTTCCCCAGAGGCTTTCCTCCAGTGCTCTTCCACGTGCCACCTTGGTGTGAGTCGATCCTGGGCGTGAAAGGCGAGCCGGTGAAGGGAAAAGAGGTTCCCTTGTAATGGACTGAGACGTCTGGGGGACTCTTGGAATGGTGGCACGACCCTGGAGTTCCTCTGGCCATTCCTGTTGAGATGGCCTAGTCTTGAGATGCGACGGGAAGGCCGGGAACTCTTTCCCGACGATGCAGGGAAAGGATCCCTCATCTCGAGCTACCAGGCGGAAACGGGGCGCCTCTGGATGTGGGCGGGACCCTCGTGTTTCCTCTCGGGTGGAGACGGGTATGTCGGGGAGCTTCTTGATTTGCACCAAGGGTGTGAAGGACCCTTTCGAAGTTCCAGAGGTGAGGTGTGATCAGCCTCGAGAGGCCTCAGCGGAAATGGGCCTCATCTCGCCTGGAGGGGAGAACTTCTGGATTTTCTCGAGTTGCAGCAGGTCGTCTCTAGTTACGACGGGGACCTCAGGGACCCGCTCTGGTGGCCTCAGGAAAGGCCAGTCCCCATGCGAGTTGCTAGGGGCCCACTCGGGATTCCTCTCCCGTCCAAGCCGGTGCCTTAGACCTTGTGTGGAGTCGGGGCCGGAACCTGAGGATTCCTCTCCAGTGTTGCCACGGATCTTGGGGTGCTTCTGAGTCTCCCCAGGGGAGTCAGGCCTCGTCTCGAGTGGGGGCATGCACGTGCGCTTTCCTCCCGAGCTGCAGCAGTACTGTCACGCTTCCTATCACTTGCATCAAGGGATCTGTGGCTTTCCCTCCAGGCTTTCAATGGAGGCTTTCTCACGAGGCTTTCCCACAGGGCTGTGCCACGTGCCACCTGGGTGTGAGTCGATCCTCGGCGTGAAAGACGAGCCGGTGAAGGGAAAAGAGGTTCCTCTGGAATGGAGTGAGACGTCTGGGGGACTCTTGGGATGGTGGCACGACCCTGGAGTTCCTCTCGCCGTTCCTGTTGAGAGGGCCTCCTCTTGAGATGCAACTGGAAGGCCTGGAACTCTTTCCCGACGAAGCAGGGAAAGGATCCCTCATCTCGAGCTACGAGGCGGAAACGGGGCTCCTCTGGATGTGGGCGGGACCCTCGTGTTTCCTCTCGGGTGGAGACGGGTATGTCGGGGAACTTCTTGATTTGCACCACGGGTGTGAAGGACCCTTTCGAAGTTCCAGAGGTGAGGTGAGATCAGCCTTGAGATGCCTCAGGGGATTGGCCTCATCTCACCTGGAGGGGAGAACCTCTTGGATTTACTCGAGTTGTCGCAGGTCTTCTCGAGTTACGACGGGGACCTCAGGGACCCGCTCTGGTGGCCTCAGGAAAGGCCAGACCACATGCGAGTTCCTAGGGGCCCTCTCGGGATTCTTCTCCCGTCCTTGCCGGGGCCTAAGACCTTGTGTGGAGTCGGGGCCGGAACCTGAGGATTCCTCTCCAGTGTTGCCATGGATTTTGGGGTGCTTCTGAGTCTCCCCAGGAGAGTCAGGACTCGTCTCGATTGGGGGCATGCACGTGCGCTTTCCTCCCGAGCTGCAGCAGTAGTGTCCCGCTTCCTGTCCCGTGGATAAAGGGATCTTTGGCTTTCCCTCGAGGCTTTCTCTCGAGGCTTTCCCACGAGGCTTTCCCACAGGGCTGTGCCACGTGCCACCTTAGTGTGAGTCGATCCTCGGCGTGAAAGACGAGCCGGTGAAGGGAAAAGAGGTTCCTCTGCAATGGACTGAGACATCTGGGGAACTCTTGGAATGGTGGCACGACCCTGGAGTTCCTCTCGCCGTTCCTTTGAGAGGCCTCCTCTTGAGATGCGACGGAAACGCCGGGAACTCTTTCCCGACGAAGCAGGCATAGGATCCCTCATCTCGAGCTACGAGGCGGAAACAGGGCTCCTCTGGATGTTGGCGGGACCCTCGTGTTTCCTCTCGGGTGGAGACGGGTATGTCGGGGAACTTCTTGATTTGCAACAAGGGTGTGAAGGACCCTTTCGAAGTTCCAGAGGTGAGCTGTGATCAGCCTCGAGACGCCTCGGTGGAAATGGGCCTCATCTCGCCTGGAGGGGAGCACCTCCTGGATTTTCTCGAGTTGCGGCTGGTCTTCTCGAGTTACGACGGGGACCTCAGGGACCCGTTCTGGTGGCCTCAGGAAAGGCCAGTCCCCATGGTAGTGGTTAGGGGCCGTCTCGGGATTCCTCTCCCGTCCATGCCAGTGGCTCAGACCTTGTGTGGAGTCGGGGCCGGAACCTGAGGATTCCTCTCCAGTGTTGCCATGGATCTTGGGGTGCTTCTGAGTCTCCCCAGGGGATTCAGGCCTCGTCTCGAGTGGGGGCATGCACGTGTGCTTTCCTCCCGAGCTGCAGCAGTAGTGTCACGCTTCCTGTCACGTGGATCAAGGGATCTGTGGCTTTCCCTCGAGCCTTTCCCACGAGGCTTTCCCACAGGGCTGTGCCACGTGCCACCTTGGTGTGAGTCGATGCTTGGCGTGAACGACGAGCCGGTGAAGGGAAAAGAGGTTCCTCTTGAATGGACTGAGACATCTGGGGGACTCTTGGAATCGTGGCACGACCCTGGAGTTCCTCTCGCCGTTCCTGTTCAGAGGGCCTCCTCTTGAGATCCGACGGCAACGCCGGGAACTCTTTCCCGACGAAGCAGGGAAAGGATCCCTCATCTCGAGCTACCAGGCGGATACGGGGCTCCTCTGGATGTGGGCGGCACCCACGTGTTTCCTCTCGAGTGGAGACGGGTCTGTCCGGGAACTTCTTGATTTGCACCAAGGGTGTGAAGGACCCTTTCGAAGTTCTAGAGGTGAGGTGTGATCAGCCTTGAGACGCTTCAGCACAAATGGGCCTCATCTCGCCTAGAGGGGAGAACCTCCTGGATTTACTCGAGTTGCGGCAGGTCTTCTCGAGTTACGACGGGGACCTCAGGGCCCCACTCTGGTGGCCTCAGGAAAGGCCAGTCCCCATGCGAGTTGCTAAGGGCCATCTCAGGATTCCTCTCCCGTCCAAGCCGGGGCCTAAGACCTTGTGTGGAGTCGGGGCCGGAACCTGAGGATTCCTCTCCAGGGTTTCCATGGATCTTGGGGTGCTTCTGAGTCTCCCCAGGGGATTCAGGTCTCGTCTCGAGTGGGGGCATGCACGTGTGCTTTCCTTCAGAGCTGCAGCAGTAGTGTCACGCTTCCTGTCACGTGGATCAAGGGATCTGTGGCTTTCCCTCGAGGCTTTCCCACGAGGCTTTCCCACAGAACTGTGCCACGTACCACCTTGGTGTGAGCCTATAGTCGGCGTGAAAGACGAGCCGGTGAAGGGAAAACAGGTTCCTCTGTAATGGACTGAGACATCTGGGGGACTCTTGGAATCGTGGCACGACCCTGGAGTTCCTCTCGCCGTTCCTGTTCAGAGGGCCTCCTCTTGAGATGCGACAGGAACGCCGGGAACTCTTTCCCGACGAAGCAGGGAAAGGATCCCTCATCTCGAGCTACCAGGCGGATACGGGGCTCCTCTGGATGTGGGCGGCACCCTCGTGTTTCCTCTCGAGTGGAGACGGGTCTGTCGGGGAACTTCCTGTTTTGCACCAAGGGTGTGAATGACCCTTTCGAAGTTCTAGAGGTGAGGTGTAATCAACCTCGAGACGCCTCAGCGGAAATGGGCCTCATCTCACCTGGAGGGGAGAACCTCCTGGATTTTCTCGAGTTGCGGCAGGTCTTCTCGAGTTACGACGGGGACCTCAGGGACCCGCTCTGTTGGCCTCAGGAAAGGCCAGTCCCCATGCGAGTTGCTAGGGGCCCTCTCGGGATTCCTGTCACGTCCATGCCGGGGCCTAAGACCTTGTGTGGAGTCAGGGCCGGAACCTGAGGATTCCTCTCCAGTGTTGCCATGGATCTTGGGGTGCTTCTGAGTCTCCCCAGGGGAGTCAGGCCTCGTCTCGAGTGGGTCATGCAGGTGCGCTTTCCTCCCGAGCTGCAGCAGTAGGGTCACGATTCCTGTCACGTGCATCAAGGGATCGGCGGCTTTCCCTCGAGGCTTTCCTGGAGGCTTTCCAACGAGGCTTTCCCACAGGGCTGTGCCACGTGCCACGTTGGTGTGAGTCGATCCTCGGCGTGAAAGACGAGCCGGTGAAGGGACAAGAGGTTCCTCTGGAATGGAGTGAGACATCTGGGGGACTCTTGGAATGGTGGCACGACCCTGGAGTTCCTCTCGCCGTTCCTCCTGAGAGGGCCTCTTCTTGAGATGCGACGGGAACGCCGGGAACTCTTTCCCGAAGAAGCAGGAAAAGGATCCCTCATCTCGAGCTACGAGGGGGAGACGGGGCGCCTCTGAATGTGGGCGGCACCATCGTGTTTCCTCTCGAGTGGAGACGGGTATGACAGGAAACATCTTGATTTGCACCAAGGGTGTGAAGGACCCTTTCGAAGTTCCAGAGGTGAGGTGTGATCAGCCTCGAGATGCCTCAGCGGAAATGGGCCTCATCACGCCTGGAGGTGAGAACCTCCTGGATTTTCTCGAGTTGTGGCAGGTCTTCTCGAGTTACGACGGGGACCTCAGGGACCCGCTCTGGTGGCCTCAGGAAAGGCCAGTCCCCATGCGAGTTGCTAGGGGCCATCTCAGGATTCCTCTCCCGTCCATGCCGGAGCCTAAGACCTTGTGTGGAGTCGGGGCCGGAACCTGAAGATTCCTCTTCAGTGTTGCCATGGACCTTGGGGTGCTTCTGAATCTCCCCAGGGGAGTAAGGCCTCGTCTCGAGTGGGGGCATGCACGTGCGCTTTCCTCCCGAGCTGCAGCAGTAGTGTCACGCTTCCTGTCACGTGGATCAAGGGATCTGTGGCTTTCCCTCGAGCCTTTCCCACGAGGCTTTCCCACAGGGCTGTGCCACGTGCCACCTTGGTGTGAGTCGATGCTTGGCGTGAACGACGAGCCGGTGAAGGGAAAAGAGGTTCCTCTTGAATGGACTGAGACATCTGGGGGACTCTTGGAATCGTGGCACGACCCTGGAGTTCCTCTCGCCGTTCCTGTTCAGAGGGCCTCCTCTTGAGATCCGACGGCAACGCCGGGAACTCTTTCCCGACGAAGCAGGGAAAGGATCCCTCATCTCGAGCTACCAGGCGGATACGGGGCTCCTCTGGATGTGGGCGGCACCCACGTGTTTCCTCTCGAGTGGAGACGGGTCTGTCCGGGAACTTCTTGATTTGCACCAAGGGTGTGAAGGACCCTTTCGAAGTTCTAGAGGTGAGGTGTGATCAGCCTTGAGACGCTTCAGCACAAATGGGCCTCATCTCGCCTAGAGGGGAGAACCTCCTGGATTTACTCGAGTTGCGGCAGGTCTTCTCGAGTTACGACGGGGACCTCAGGGCCCCACTCTGGTGGCCTCAGGAAAGGCCAGTCCCCATGCGAGTTGCTAAGGGCCATCTCAGGATTCCTCTCCCGTCCAAGCCGGGGCCTAAGACCTTGTGTGGAGTCGGGGCCGGAACCTGAGGATTCCTCTCCAGGGTTTCCATGGATCTTGGGGTGCTTCTGAGTCTCCCCAGGGGATTCAGGTCTCGTCTCGAGTGGGGGCATGCACGTGTGCTTTCCTTCAGAGCTGCAGCAGTAGTGTCACGCTTCCTGTCACGTGGATCAAGGGATCTGTGGCTTTCCCTCGAGGCTTTCCCACGAGGCTTTCCCACAGAACTGTGCCACGTACCACCTTGGTGTGAGCCTATAGTCGGCGTGAAAGACGAGCCGGTGAAGGGAAAACAGGTTCCTCTGTAATGGACTGAGACATCTGGGGGACTCTTGGAATCGTGGCACGACCCTGGAGTTCCTCTCGCCGTTCCTGTTCAGAGGGCCTCCTCTTGAGATGCGACGGGAACGCCGGGAACTCTTTCCCGACGAAGCAGGGAAAGGATCCCTCATCTCGAGCTACCAGGCGGATACGGGGCTCCTCTGGATGTGGGCGGCACCCTCGTGTTTCCTCTCGAGTGGAGACGGGTCTGTCGGGGAACTTCCTGTTTTGCACCAAGGGTGTGAATGACCCTTTCGAAGTTCTAGAGGTGAGGTGTAATCAACCTCGAGACGCCTCAGCGGAAATGGGCCTCATCTCACCTGGAGGGGAGAACCTCCTGGATTTTCTCGAGTTGCGGCAGGTCTTCTCGAGTTACGACGGGGACCTCAGGGACCCGCTCTGTTGGCCTCAGGAAAGGCCAGTCCCCATGCGAGTTGCTAGGGGCCCTCTCGGGATTCCTGTCACGTCCATGCCGGGGCCTAAGACCTTGTGTGGAGTCAGGGCCGGAACCTGAGGATTCCTCTCCAGTGTTGCCATGGATCTTGGGGTGCTTCTGAGTCTCCCCAGGGGAGTCAGGCCTCGTCTCGAGTGGGTCATGCAGGTGCGCTTTCCTCCCGAGCTGCAGCAGTAGGGTCACGATTCCTGTCACGTGCATCAAGGGATCGGCGGCTTTCCCTCGAGGCTTTCCTGGAGGCTTTCCAACGAGGCTTTCCCACAGGGCTGTGCCACGTGCCACGTTGGTGTGAGTCGATCCTCGGCGTGAAAGACGAGCCGGTGAAGGGACAAGAGGTTCCTCTGGAATGGAGTGAGACATCTGGGGGACTCTTGGAATGGTGGCACGACCCTGGAGTTCCTCTCGCCGTTCCTCCTGAGAGGGCCTCTTCTTGAGATGCGACGGGAACGCCGGGAACTCTTTCCCGAAGAAGCAGGAAAAGGATCCCTCATCTCGAGCTACGAGGGGGAGACGGGGCGCCTCTGAATGTGGGCGGCACCATCGTGTTTCCTCTCGAGTGGAGACGGGTATGACAGGAAACATCTTGATTTGCACCAAGGGTGTGAAGGACCCTTTCGAAGTTCCAGAGGTGAGGTGTGATCAGCCTCGAGATGCCTCAGCGGAAATGGGCCTCATCACGCCTGGAGGTGAGAACCTCCTGGATTTTCTCGAGTTGTGGCAGGTCTTCTCGAGTTACGACGGGGACCTCAGGGACCCGCTCTGGTGGCCTCAGGAAAGGCCAGTCCCCATGCGAGTTGCTAGGGGCCATCTCAGGATTCCTCTCCCGTCCATGCCGGAGCCTAAGACCTTGTGTGGAGTCGGGGCCGGAACCTGAAGATTCCTCTTCAGTGTTGCCATGGACCTTGGGGTGCTTCTGAATCTCCCCAGGGGAGTAAGGCCTCGTCTCGAGTGGGGGCATGCACGTGCGCTTTCCTCCCGAGCTGCAGCAGTAGTCTCACGCTTCCTGTCACGTTGATTAAGGGATCTGTGGCTTCCCCTCGACGCTCTCCCTCGAGGCTTTCCCACAGGGCTGTGCCACGTGACACCTTGGTGTGAGTCGATCCTCGGCGTGAAAGACGAGCCGGTGAAGGGACAAGAGGTTCCTCTGGAATGGAGTGAGACATCTGGGGGACTCTTGGAATGGTGGCACGACCCTGGAGTTCCTCTCGCTGTTCCTCCTGAGAGGGCCTCCTCTTGAGATGCGACGGGAACGCCGGGAACTCTTTCCCGACGAAGCAGGAAAAGGATCCCTCATCTCGAGCTACGAGGCGGAGACGGGGCGCCTCTGGATGTGGGCGGGACCCTCGTGCTTCCTCTCGAGTGGAGACGGGTATGTCGGGGAACTTCTTGATTTGCACCAAGGGTGTGAAGGACCCTTTCGAAGTTCCAGAGGTGAGGTGTCAACAGCCTAGAGACGCCTCAGCGGAAATGGGCGTCATCTCTCCTAGAGGGGAGAACCTCCTTGATTTTCTCGAGTTGCGGCAGGTCTTCTCGAGTTACGACGGGTTCCTCAGGGACCCGTTCTGGTGGCCTCAGGAAAAGCCAGTCCCCATGCGAGTTGCTAGGGGCCATCTCGAGATTCCTCTCCCGTCCATGCCGGGGCCTAAGACCTTGTGTGGAGTCGGGGCCCGAACCTGATGATTCCTCTCCAGTGTTGCCATGGATATTGGGGTGCTTTAGTCTCCCCAGGGGAGTCAGTCCTCGTCTCGAGTGGGGGAATGCACGTGCGCTTTCCTCCCGACCTGAAGCAGTAGTGTCACTCTTCCTGTCACATGGATCAAGGGATCTGTGGCTTTCCCTCGAGGCTTTCCCTCGAGGCTTTTCCACAGGGCTGTGCCACATGCCACCTTGGTGTGAGTCGATCGTCGGCGTGAAAGACGAGCCGGTGATGGGAAAAGAGGTTCCTCTGGAATGGACTGAGACATCTGGGGGACTCTTGGAATGGTGGCACGACCGGGAAGTTCCTCTCGCCGTTCCTGTTGAGAGAACCTCCTCTTGAGATGTTACGGGAACGCCGGGAACTCTTTCCCGATGAAGCAGGGAAAGGATCCCTCATCTCGAGCTACGAGGCGGACACGGGGCTCCTCTGGATGTCGGCGCGACCCTCGTGTTTCCTCTCGAGTGGAGACGGGAATGTCGGGGAACTTCATGATTTGCACCAAGGGTGTGAAGGACCCTTTCGAAGTTCCAGAGCTGAGGTGTGATCAGCCTCGAGACGCCTCAGCGGAAATGGGCCTCATCTCGCCTGGAGGGGAAAACATCCTGGATTTTCTCGAGTTGCGGCAGGTCTTCTCGAGTTACGACCGGGACCTCAGGGACCCGCTCTGGTGTCCTCAGGAAAGGCCAGTCCCCGTGCGAGTTGCTAGGGGCCCTCTCGCGATTCCTCTCTAGTCCATGCCGGGGCCTAAGACCTTGTGTGGAGTCGGGGCCGGAACCTGAGGATTCCTCTCCAGTGTTGCCATTGATCTTGGGTGCTTCTGAGTCTCCCCAGGGGAGTCAGGCTTCGTGTCGAGTGGGGACATGCACGTGCGCTTTTCTCCCGAATTGCAGCAGTAGTGTCACACTTCCTGTCACGTGGATCAAGGGATCTGTGGCTTTCCCTCGAGGCTTTCCCTCGAGGCTTTCCCACGAGGCTTTCCCACACGGCTGTTCCACGTGCCACCTTGGTGTGATTCGATCCTCGGCGTGAAAGACGAGCCGGTGATGGGAAAAGAGGTTCCTCTGGAATGGACTGAGACATCTGGGGAACTCTTGGAATGGTGGCACGACCCTGGAGTTCCTCTCGCCGTTCCTGTTGACAGGGCCTCCTCTTGAGATGCGACGGGAACGCCGGGAAATCTTTCCCGACGAAGCAGGGAAAGGATCCCTCATCTCGAGCTACGAGGCGGAAATGGGGCTCCTCTGGATGTGGGCGGGACCCTCGTGTTTCCTCTCGCGTGGAGACGGGTATGTCGGGGAACATCTTGATTTGCACCAAGGGTGTGAAGGACCCTTTTGAAGTTCCAGAGGTGAGGTGTGATCAGCCTCGAGACGCCTCAGCGGAAATGGGCCTCATCTCGCCTGGAGGGGAGAACCTCCTGGATTTTTTCGAGTTGCGGCAGGTCTTCTAGAGTTACGACGGGGACCTCAGGGACCCGCTCTGTGGGCCTCAGGAAAGTCCAGTCCCCATGCGAGTTGCTAGGTTCCCTCTCGAGATTCCTCTCCCGTCCATGCCGGGGCCTAAGACCCTCTGTGGAGTCGGGGCCGGAACCTGAGGATTCCTCTCCAGGGTTGCCATGGATCTTGGGGTGCTTCTGAGTCTCCCCAGGGAATTCAGGCCTCGTCACGAGTGGGGGCATGCACGTGTGCTTTCCTCCCGAGCTGCAGCAGTAGTGTCACGCTTCCTGTCACGTGGATCAAGGGATCTGTGGCTTTCCCTCGAGGCTTTCCCACGAGGCTTTCCCACAGGGCTGTGCCACGTGCCACCTTGGTGTGAGTCGATGCTTGGCGTGAACGACGAGCCGGTGAAGGGAAAAGAGGTTCCTCTGGAATGGACTGAGACATCTGGGGGACTCTTGGAGTGGTGGGACGACCCTGGAGTTCCTCTCGCCGTTCCTGTTGAGAGGGCCTCTTTTTGAGATGCGACGGGAACGCCGGGAACTCTTTCCCGACGAAGCAGGAAAAGGATCCCTCATCTCGAGCTACGAGGCGGAAACGGTGCGTCTCTGGATGTGGGCGGGACCCTCGTGTTTCCTCTCGAGTGGAGACGGGTATGTCGGGGAACTTCTTGATTTGCACCAAGGGTGTGAAAGACCCTTTCGAAGTTCCAGAGGTGAGGTGTGATCAGCCTCGAGACGCCTCAGCGGAAATGGGCCTCATCTCGCCTGGAAGGGAGAACCTCCTGGATTTTCTCGAGTTGCGGCAGGTCTTCTCGAGTTACGACGGGGACCTCAGGGCCCCACTCTGGTGGCCTCAGGAAAGGCCAGTCCACATGCGAGTTGTTAAGGGCTATCTCAGGATTCCTCTCCCGTCCAAGCCGGGGCCTAAGACCTTGTGTGGAGTCGGGGCCGGAACCTGAGGATTCCTCTCCAGTGTTGCCACGGATCTTGGGGTGCTTCTGAGTCTCCCCAGGGGAGTCAGGCCTCGTCTCGAGTGGGGGCATGCACGTGCGCTTTCCTCCCGAGCTGCAGCAGTACTGTCACGCTTCCTATTACCTGCATCAAGGGATCTGTGGCTTTCCCTCGAGGCTTTCCCTGGAGGCTTTCCAACGAGGCTTTCCCACAGGGCTGTGCCACGTGCCACCTTGGTGTGAGTCGATCCTCGGCGTGAAAGACGAGCCGGTGAAAGGAAAAGAGGTTCCTCTGGAATGGACTGAGACATCTGGGGGACTCTTGGAATGGTGGCACGACCTCTAGAGTTTCTCTCGCCGTTCCTGTTCAGAGGGCCTCCCCTTGAGATGCAACGGGAACGCCGGGAACTCTTTCCCGACGAAGCAGGGAAAGGATCCCTCATCTCGAGCTACCAGGCGGAAACGGGGTGCCTCTGGATGTGGGCGGGACCCTCGTGTTTCCTCTCGAGTGGAGACGGGTATGTCGGGGAACTTCTTGATTAGCATCAGGGGTGTGAAGGACCCTTTCGAAGTTCCAGAGGTGAGGTGTGATCAGCCTCGAAACGGCTCAGTGGAAATGGGCCTCATCTCGCCTGGAGGGGAGAACCTCCTGGATTTTCTCGAGTTGCGGCAGGTCGTCTCGAGTTACGACCGGGACCTCAGGGACCCGCTCTGGTGGCCTCAGGAAAGGCTAGTCCCCATGCGAGTTGCTAGGGGCCCTCTCGGGATTCCTCTCCCGTCCATGCCGGGGCCTAAGACCTTGTGTGGAATCGGGGCCGGCACCTGAGGATTCCTCTCCAGTGTTGCCATGGATCTTTGGGTGCTTCTGAGTCTCCCCAGGGGAGTCAGGCCTCGTCTCGAGTGGGGGCATGCACGTGCGCTTTCCTCCCGAGCTGCAGCAGTAGTGTCACGCTTCCTGTCACGTGCATCAAGGGATCCGCGTCTTTCACTCGAGGCTTTCCCTGGAGGCTTTCCCACGAGGCTTGCCCACAGAACTGTGCCCCGTGCCACCTTGGTGTGAGCCTATACTCGGCGTGAAAGGCGAGCCGGTGAAGGGAAAAGAGGTTCCTCTGGAATGGAGTGAGACATCTGGGGGACTCTTGGAATCGTGGCACAACCCTGGAGTTCCTCTCGCCGTTCCTGTTCAGAGGGCCTCCTCTTGAGGTCCGACGGCAACGCCGGGAACTCTTTCCCGACGAAGCAGGGAAAGGATCCCTCATCTCGAGCTACCAGGCGGATACGGGGCTCCTCTGGATGTGGGCGGCACCCTCGTGTTCCCTCTCGAGTGGAGACGGGTCTGTCGGGGAACTTCTTGATTTGCACCAAGGGTGTGAAGGACCCTTTCGAAGTTCTAGAGGTGAGGTGTGATCAGCCTTGAGACGCTTCAGCACAAATGGGGCTCATCTCGCCTAGAGGGGAGAACCTCCTGGATTTACTCGAGTTGCGGCAGGTCTTCTCGAGTTACGACGGGGACCTCAGGGCCCCACTCTGGTGGCCTCAGGAAAGGCCAGTCCCCATGCGAGTTGCTAAGGGCCATCTCAGGATTCCTCTCCCGTCCAAGCCGGGGCCTAAGACCTTGTGTGGAGTCGGGGCCAGAACCTGAGGATTCCTCTCCAGGGTTTCCATGGATCTTGGGGTGCTTTTGAGTCTCCCCAGGGGAGTCAGGTCTCGTCTCGAGTGGGGGCATGCACGTGTGCTTTGCTTCAGAGCTGCAGCAGTAGGGTCACGCTTCCTGTCACGTGGATCAAGGGATCTGTGGCTTTCCCTCGAGGCTTTCCCACGACGCTTTCCCACAGAACTGTGCCACGTGCCACCTTGGTGTGAGCCTATATTCGGCGTGAAAGGCGAGCCGGTGATGGGAAAAGAGGTTCCTCTGTAATGGACTGAGACATCTGGGGGACTCTTGGAATCGTGGCACGACCCTGGAGTTCCTCTCGCCGTTCCTGTTCAGAGGGCCTCCTCTTGAGATGCGACGGGAACGCCGGGAACTCTTTCCCGACGAAGCAGGGAAAGGATCCCTCATCTCGAGGTACCAGGCGGATACGGGGCTCCTCTGGATGTGGGCGGCACCCTCGTGTTTCCTCTCGAGTGGAGACGGGTCTGTCGGGGAACTTCCTGTTTTGCACCAAGGGTGTGAAGGACCCTTTCGAAGTTCTAGAGGTGAGGTGTAATCAACCTCGAGACGCCTCAGCGGAAATGGGCCTCATCTCGCCTGGAGGGGAGAACCTCCTGGATTTTCTCGAGTTGTGGCAGGTCTTCTCGAGTTACGACGGGTACCTCAGGGACCCGCTCTGTTGGCCTCAGGAAAGGCCAGTCCCCATGCGAGTTGCTAGGGGCCCTCTCGGGATTCCTGTCACGTCCATGCCGGGGCCTAAGACCTTGTGTGGAGTCAGGGCCGGAACCTGAGGATTCCTCTCCAGTGTTGCCATGGATCTTGGGGTGCTTCTGAGTCTCCCCAGGGGACTCAGGCCTCGTCTCGAGTGGGGCATGCAGGTGCGCTTTCCTCCGGAGCTGCAGCAGTAGTGTCACGATTCCTGTCACGTGCATCAAGGGATCGGCGGCTTTCCCTCGAGGCTTTCCTGGAGGCTTTCCCACGAGGCTTGCCCACAGGGCTGTGCCAGGTGCCACGTTGGTGTGAGTCGATCCTCGGCGTGAAAGACGAGCCGGTGAAGGGACAAGAGGTTCCTCTGGAATGGAGTGAGACATCTGGGGGACTCTTGGAATGGTGGCACGACCCTGGAGTTCCTCTCGCCATTCCTCCTGAGAGGGCCTCTTCTTGAGATGCGACGGGAACGCCGGGCACTCTTTCCTGACGAAGCAGGAAAAGGATCCCTCATCTCGAGCTACGAGGCGGAGACGGGGCGCCTCTGGATATGGGCGGCACCCTCGTGTTTCCTCTCGAGTGGAGACGGGTATGACAGGAAACATCTTGATTTGCACCAAGGGTGTGAAGGACCCTTTCGAAGTTCCAGAGGTGAGGTGTGATCAGCCTCGAGACGCCTCAGCGGAAATGGGCCTCATCTCGCCTGGAGGTGAGAACCTCCTGGATTTTCTCGAGTTGTGGCAGGTCTTCTCGAGTTACGACGGGGACCTCAGGGACCCGCTCTGGTGGCCTCAGGAAAGGCCAGTCCCCATG
This sequence comes from Budorcas taxicolor, assembly GCF_023091745.1. NCBI lineage: Eukaryota > Metazoa > Chordata > Mammalia > Artiodactyla > Bovidae > Budorcas > Budorcas taxicolor. The sequence goes on from NC_068920.1 coordinate 7,949,301, forward strand.
CGAGTTGCTAGGGGCCATCTCAGGATTCCTCTCCCGTCCATGCCGGAGCCTAAGACCTTGTGTGGAGTCGGGGCCGGAACCTGAAGATTCCTCTTCAGTGTTGCCATGGACCTTGGGGTGCTTCTGAATCTCCCCAGGGGAGTCAGGCCTCGTCTCGAGTGGGGGCATGCACGTGCGCTTTCCTCCCGAGCTGCAGCAGCAGTCTCCCGCTTCCTGTCATGTTGATTAAGGGATCTGTGGCTTCCCCTCGACGCTCTCCCTCGAGGCTTTCCCACAGGGCTGTGCCACGTGCCACCTTGGTGTGAGTCGATCCTCGGCGTGACAGACGAGCCGGTGAAGGGCCAAGAGGTTCCTCTGGAATGGAGTGAGACATCTGGGGGACTCTTGGAATGGTGGCACGACCCTGGAGTTCCTCTCGCCGTTCCTCCTGAGAGGGCCTCCTCTTGAGATGCGACGGGAACGCCGCGAACTCTTTCCCGACGAAGCAGGAAAAGGTTCCCTCATCTCGAGCTACGAGGCGGAGACGGGGCGCCTCTGGATGTGGGCGCGACCCTCGTGCTTCCTCTCGAGTGGAGACGGGTATGTCGGGGAACTTCTTGATTTGCACCAAGGGTGTGAAGGACCCTTTCGAAGTTCCAGAGGTGAGGTGTCAACAGCCTAGAGACGCCTCAGCGGAAATGGACGTCATCTCTCCTAGAGGGGAGAACCTCCTTGATTTTCTCGTGTTGCGGCAGGTCTTCTCGAGTTACGACGGGGACCTCTGGGACCCGCTCTGGTGGCCTCAGGAAAAGCCAGTCCCCATGCGAGTTGCTAGGGGCCATCTCGAGATTCCTCTCCCGTCCATGCCGGGGCCTAAGACCTTGTGTGGAGTCGGGGCCCGAACCTGATGATTCCTCTCCAGTGTTGCCATGGATATTGGGGTGCTTGAGTCTCCCCAGGGGAGTCAGGCCTCGTCTCGAGTGGGGGCATGCACGTGCGCTTTCCTCCCGAGCTGAAGCAGTAGGGTCACTCTTCCTGTCACATGGATCAAGGGATCTGTGGCTTTCCCTCGAGGCTTTCCCTCGAGGCTTTCCCACAGGGCTGTGCCACATGCCACCTTGGTGTGAGTCGATCCTCGGCGTGAAAGACGAGCCGGTGATGGGAAAAGAGGTTCCTCTGGAATGGACTGAGACATCTGGGGGACTCTTGGAATGGTGGCACGACCGGGGAGTTCCTCTCGCCGTTCCTGTTGAGAGGACCTCCTCTTGAGATGTTACGGGAACGCCGGGAACTCTTTCCCGATGAAGCAGAGAAAGGATCCCTCATCTCGAGCTACGATGCGGACACGGGGCTCCTCTGGATGTCGGCGCGACCCTCGTGTTTCCTCTCGAGTGGAGACGGGAATGTCGGGGAACTTCATGATTTGCACCAAGGGTGTGAAGGACCCTTTCGAAGTTCCAGAGCTGAGGTGTGATCAGCCTCGAGACGCCTCAGCGGAAATGGGCCTCATCTCGCCTGGAGGGGAAAACATCCTGGATTTTCTCGAGTTGCGGCAGGTCTTCTCGAGTTACGACGGGGACCTCAGGGACCCGCTCTGGTGTCCTCAGGAAAGGCCAGTCCCCGTGCGAGTTGCTAGGCGCCCTCTCGCGATTCCTCTCAAGTCCATGCCGGGGCCTAAGACCTTGTCTGGAGTCGGGGCCGGAACCTGAGGATTCCTCTCCAGTGTTGCCATGGATCTTGGGTGCTTCTGAGTCTCCCCAGGGGAGTCAGGCTTCGTGTCGAGTGGGGACATGCACGTGCGCTTTTCTCCCGAATTGCAGCAGTAGTGTCACACTTCCTGTCACGTGGATCAAGGGATCTGTGGCTTTCCCTCGAGGCTTTCCCTCGAGGCTTTCCCACGAGGCTTTCCCACACGGCTGTTCCACGTGCCACCTTGGTGTGATTCGATCCTCGGCGTGAAAGATGAGCCGGTGATGGGAAAAGAGGTTCCTCTGGAATGGACTGAGACATCTGGGGAACTCTTGGAATGGTGGCACGACCCTGGAGTTCCTCTCGCCGTTCCTGTTGACAGGGCCTCCTCTTGAGATGCGACGGGAACGCCGGGAACTCTTTCCCGACGAAGCAGGGAAAGGATCCCTCATCTCGAGCTACGAGGCGGAAACGGGGCTCCTCTGGATGTGGGCGGGACCCTCGTGTTGCCTCTCGCGTGGAGACGGGTATGTCGGGGAACTACTTGATTTGCACCAAGGGTGTGAAGGACCCTTTCGAAGTTCCAGAGGTGAGGTGTGATCAGCCTCAAGACGACTCAGCGGAAATGGGCCTCATCTCGCCTGGAGGGGAGAACCTCCTGGATTTTTTCGAGTTGCGGCAGGTCTTCTAGAGTTACGACGGGGACCTCAGGGACCCGCTCTGTTGGCCTCAGGAAAGTCCAGTCCCCATGCGAGTTGCTAGGGTCCCTCTCGAGATTCCTCTCCCGTCCATGCCGGGGCCTAAGACCCTCTGTGGAGTCGGGGCCGGAACCTGAGGATTCCTCGCCAGTGTTGACATGGATCTTGGGGTGCTTCTGTGTCTCCCCAGGCGACTCAGGCCTCGTCTCGAGTGGGGGCATGCACGTGCGCTTTCCTCCCGAGCTGTAGCAGTAGTGTCACGCTTCCTGTCACGTGGATCAAGGGATCTGTGGCTTTCCCTCTAGTCTTTCCCTCGAGGCTTTCCCACGAGGCATTCCCACAGGTCTGTGTCACGTGCCACCTTGGTGTGCATCGATTCTCGGCGTGAAAGACGAGCCAGTGAAGGGAAAAGAGCTTCCTCTGGAATGGACTGAGACATCTGGCGGACTCTTGGAATTGTGGCACGACCCTGGAGTTCCTCTCGCCCTTCCTGTTGTGAGGGCCTCCTCTTGAGATGCGACGGGAACGCCGGGAACTCTTTCCCGACGAAGCAGGGAAAGGATCCCTCATCTCGAGCTACGAGACGGAAACAGGGCGCCTCTGGATGTGGGCGGGACCCTCGTGTTTCCTCTCGCGTGGAGACGGGTATGTCGGGGAACATCTTGATTTGCACCAAGGGTGTGAAATACCCTTTCGAAGTTCCAGAGGTGAGGTGTCAACAGCCTAGAGATGCCTCAGCGGAAATGGGCGTCATCTCTCCTAGAGGGGAGAACCTCCTTGATTTTCTCGAGTTGCGGCAGGTCTTCTCGAGTTACGACGGGGACCTCAGGGACCCACTCTGGTGGCCTCAGAAAAAGCCACTCCCCATGCGAGTTGCTAGGGGCCATCTCGGGATTCCACTCCCGTCCATGCCGGGGCCTAAGACCTTGTGTGGAGTCGGGGCCCGAACCTGAGGTTTCCTCTCCAGCGTTGCCATGGATCTTGGGGTGCTTAAGTCTCCCCAGGGGAATCAGGCCTCGTCTCGAGTGGGGGCATGCACGTGCACTTTCCTCCAGAGCTGAAGCAGTAGTGTCACTCTTCCTGTCACGTGGATCAAGGGATCTTTGGCTTTCCCTCGAGGCTTTCCAACAGGGCTGTGCCACGTGCCACCTTGGTGTGTGTCGATCCTCGGCGTGAAAGACGAGCCGGTGATGGGAAAAGAGGTTCCTCTGGAATGGACGGAGACATCTGGGGGACTCTTGGAATGGTGGCACGACCCTGGAGTTCCTCTCGCCGTTCCTGTTGAGAGGGCCTCCTCTTGAGATGCAACGGGAACGCCGGGAACTCTTTCCCGACGAAGCAGGGAAAGGATCCGTCATCTCGAGCTACGAGGCGGAAACGGGGCTCCTCTGGATGTGGGCGTGACCCTCGTGTTTCCTCTCGAGTGGAGACGAGTATGTCGTGGAACTTCTTGATTTGCACCAAGGGTGTGAAGGACCCTTTCGATGTTCCAGAGATGAGGTGTGATCAGCCTCGAGACGCCTCAGCGGAAATGGGCCTCATCTCGCCTGCAGGGGAGAACCTCCTGGATTTTCTCGAGTTGCGGCAGGTCTTCTCGAGTTACGACGGGGACCTCAGGGACCCGCTCTGGTGTCCTCAGGAAAGGCCAGTCCCCGTGCGAGTTGCTAGGGGCCCTCTCGGGATTCCTCTCAAGTCCATGGCGGGGCCTAATACCTTGTGTGGAGTCGGGGCGGGAACCTGAGGATTCCTCTCCAGTGTTGCCATGGATCTTGGGTGCTTCTGAGTCTCCCCAGGGGAGTCAGGCTTCGTCTCGAATTTGGGCATGCAAGTGCGCTTTTCTCCCGAATTGCAGCAGTAGTGTCACGCTTCCTGTCACGTGGATCAAGGGATCTGTGGCTTTCCCTCGAGGCTTTCCCTCGAGGCTTTCCCACGAGGCTTTCCCACAGGGCTGTGTCACGTGCCACCTTGGTGTGAGTCGATTCTCGGCGTGAAAGACGAGCCGGTGAACGGAAAGAAGCTTCCTCTGGAATGGACTGAGACATCTGGGGGACTCTTGGAATGGTGGCACGACCCTGGAGTTCCTCTCGCCTTTCCTGTTGAGAGGGCCTCCTCTTGAGATGCGACGGGAACGCCGGGAACTCTTTCCCGACGAAGCAGGGAAAGGATCCCTCATCTCGAGCTACGAGGCGGAAACGGGGCACCTCTGGATGTGGGCGTGACCCTCGTGTTTCCTGTCGAGTGGAGACGGGTATGTCGGGGAACTTCTTGATTTGCACAAAGGGTGTGAAGGACCCTTTCGAAGTTCCAGAGGTGAGGTGTGATCAGCCTCGAGACGCCTCAGCGGAAATGGGCCTCATCTCGCCTGGAGGGGAGAACCTCCTGGATTTTCTCGAGTTGCGGCAGGTCTTCTCGAGTTACCACGGGGACCTCAGGGACCCGCACTGTTGGCCTCAGGAAAGGCCTGTCCCCATGGGAATTGCTAGGGGCCATCTCGGGATTCCTCTCCCATCCATGCCAGGGCCTAAGACCTTGTGTGGAGTCGGGGCCGGAACTTGAAGATTCCTCTTCAGTATTGCCATGCACCTTGGGGTGATTCTGAATCTCCCCAGGGGAGTCAGGCCTCGTCTCGAGTGGGGGCATGCACGTGCGCTTTCCTCCCGAGCTGCAGCAGTAGTTTCACGCTTCCTGTCACGTTGATTAAGGGATCTGTGGCTTTCCCTCGAAGCTTTCCCTCGAGGCTTTCCCACACGGCTGTTCCACGTGCCACCTTGGTGTGATTCGATCCTCGGCGTGAATGACGAGCCGGTGATGGGAAAAGAGGTTCCTCTGGAATGGACTGAGACATCTGGGGAACTCTTGGAATGGTGGCAAGACCCTGGAGTTCCTCTCGCCGTTCCTGTTGACAGGGCCTCCTCTTGAGATGCGACGGGAACGCCGGGAACTCTTTCCCGACGAAGCAGGGAAAGGATCCCTCATCTCGAGCTACGAGGCGGAAACGGGGCTCCTCTGGATGTGGGCGGGACCCTCGTGTTTCCTCTCGCGTGGAGACGGGTATGTCGGGGAACTTCTTGATTTGCACCAAGGGTGTGAAGGACCCTTTCGAAGTTCCAGAGGTGAGGTGTGATCAGCCTCGAGAAGCCTCAGCGGAAATGGGCCTCATCTCGCCTGGAGGGGAGAACCTCCTGGATTTTTTCGAGTTGCGGCAGGTCTTCTCGAGTTACGACGGGGACCTCAGGGACCCGCTCTGTTGGCCTCAGGAAAGTCCAGTCCCCATGCGAGTTGCTAGGGGCCCTCTCGAGATTCCTCTCCTGTCCATGCCGGGGCCTAAGACCCTCTGTGGAGTCGGGGCCGGAACCTGAGGATTCCTCGCCAGTGTTGACATGGATCTTGGGGTGCTTCTGTGTCTCCCCAGGGGACTCAGGCCTCGTCTCGAGTGGGGGCATGCACGTGCGCTTTCCTCCCGAGCTGCAGCAGTAGTGTCACGCTTCCTGTCACGTGGATCAAGGGATCTGTGGCTTTCCCTCGAGGCTTTCTCTCGAGGCTTTCCCACGAAGCTTTCCCACAGGGTTGTGCCTCGTGCCACCTTGGTGTGAGTTGATCCTCGGCGTGAAAGACGAGCCGGTGAAGGGAAAAGAGGTTCCTCTGGAATGGACAGAGACATCTGGGGGACTCTTGGAATGGTGGCACGACCCTGGAGTTCCTCTCGCCGTTCCTGTTGAGTTTGCCTCCTCTTGAGATGCGACGGGAACGCCGGGAATTCTTTCCCGACGAATCAGGGAAAGGATCCCTCATCTCGAGCTACGAGGCGAAAACGGGGCTCCTCTGGATGTGGGCGGGACCCTCGTGTTTCCTCTCGAGTGTAGACTGGTATATCAGGGAACTTCTTGAGTTGCAGCAAGGGTGTGAAGGACGCTTTTGAAGTTCTAGAGGTGAGGTGTGATTTCCCTTGAGATGCCTCAGCGGAAATGGGCCTCATCTCGCCTGGAGGGGAGAACCTCCTGGATTTTCTCGAGTTGCGGCAGGTGTTCGCGAGTTACGACGGGGACCTCACGGACCCGGTCTGGTGGCCTCAGGAAAGGCCAGTCCCTATGCGCGTTGCTAGAGGGCGTCTCAGGATTCCTCTCCCGTAGATGCCGGGGCCTAAGTCTTTGTGAGGAGTCGGGGCCGGAACCTGAGGATTCCTCTCCAGTGCTGACATGGATCTTGGGGTACTTCTGGAGTCTCCCCAGGTGAGTCAGGCATCTTCTCGAGTGGGGGCATGCACGTGCGCATTCCTCCCAAGCGGTAGCAACTGTTTCACTCTTCCCGTCACATGGATCTTGGGATCTATTGCTTTCCATCGAGTCTTTCCCACGAGATTTCCCACAGGGCTGTGCCAAGTGCCACCGTGGTGTGAGTCGATCATCGGCGTGAAAGATGAGCCATTGAAGTGAAAAGAGGTTCCTCTGGAATGGACTGAGACATCTCTGGGACTTATTGAATGGGGCACCACCCTCGATATTCTCTCTCCTTTCCTGTTGATAGCATCTCCTCTTGAGTTGAGACGGGAATGCAGGGAGTTCTTTCCCGTCGAAGCAGTGAAAGGATCCCTCGTTTCGAGCTACGAGGCTGAAACAAGGCTCCTCTGGATGTGGGCGGGCCCTCGTGCTTCCTCTCGAGTGTAGAAGTGCATGTTGGGGAAGTTCTTGAGTTGCAGCAAAGGGGTGAAGGACCATTTCGAAGTTCCAGAGGTTAGGTGTGATTAGCTTCGAGGTGCCTCAGCGGAAATTGGCCTCATCTCGCCTGGAGGGGAGAACTTCCTGGATTTTCTCGAGTTGCGGCAGGAGTTCTCGTGTTAGGACGGGGACCTCAGGGACCCGCTCTGGTGGCCTCAGGAAAGGCCAGTCCCCATGCGAGTTGCTAGGGGCCATCTCGGGATTCCTCTCCTGTCGATGCCGGGGCCTAAGACCTCGTGTGGAGTCGGGGCCAGAACCTGAGCATTCCTCTCCAGTGTTGACATGGATCTTGGGGTACTTCTGAATCTCCACAGGGGAGTCAGGCTTCGTCTCGAGTGGGGGCATGCACGTGCGCTTTCCTCCCGAGCTGCAGCAGTAGTGTCACGCTTCCTGTAACGTGGATCAAGGGATCTGTGGCTTTCCCACGAGGCTTTCCCACAGGTCTGTACCACGTACCACATTGGTGTGAGTTGATCTTCGGCGTGAAAGACGATCCAGTGAAGGGAAAAGAGGTTCCTCTGGAATGGACTGAGATTTCTCTGGGACACTTTGAATGGTTGCACGACCCTGGAATTCCCTTGCCTTTAATGTTGAGAGCGCCTCCTCTTGAGATGCGACGGGAACGCCGGGAATTCATTCCCGACGCTGCAGGGAAAGGATCCCTGATCTCCAACTAGGAGGCGGAAAAGGGGCTCCTCTGGATGTAGGCGGGACCCTCGTGCTTCCTCTCGAGTGGAGACGGGTATGTCGGGGAACTTCTTGAGTTGCAGCAAGGGTGTGAAGGACCCTTTTGAAGTTCCAGAGGTGAGGTGTGATTAGCCTCGAGACGCCTCAGCAGAAATGGGCCTCATCTCGCCTGGAGGGGAGAACCTCCTTAACTTGCTCGAGTTGCGGCAGGTCTTCTCGAGTTAAGACGGGGACCTCAGGGACCCGCTCTGGTGGCCTCAGGAAAGGCCAGTCTCATGCGAGTTGCATTGGGGCCTCTCGGGATTCCTCTCCCTTCGATGCCGGGGCCTAAGACCATGTGTGGAGTCGGGGCCAGAACCTGAGGATTCCTCTCCAGTGCTGACATGGACCTTTGGGTACTTCTGGAGTCTCCCCAGGTTAGTCAGTTTTCGTCTCGAGTGGGGGTATGCACGTGCGCTTTCCTCCCGAGCTATAGCAGGATTGTCACGCCTCCCGTCACGTGGATCAATCGATCTGTGGCTTTCCGTCGATTCTTTCCCACGAGGCTTTCCCACAGGGCTGTGCAACGTACCAACGTGTTGTGATTCGATCCTCGACGTGAAAGACGAGCCAGGGAAAGGAAAAGAGGTTCCTCTGGAATGGACTGAGACATCTGGGGGACTCTTGGAATGGTGATACGAACCTGGAGTTCCTCTCGCCTTTCCTGTTGAGAGCGCCCCACTTGAGATGAGATGGGATCGCCGGGAATTCTTTCCCTACGAAGCAGGGAAAGGATCCCTCATCTCGAGCTACAAGGCGGAAACGGTTCTCCTCTGGATATGGGCGGGACCCTCGTGCTTCCTGTCGAGTGGTGACGGGTATGTCGTGGAACTTCTTGAATTGCAGCAAGGGTGTGAGGGACCATCTCTAAGCTCCAGAGGTTAGGTGTGATTAGCCTCGAGGCACCTCAGTGGAAATGGCCTCATCTCGTCTGGAGGGGAGAACCTTCTGCATTGTCTCGAGTTGCGGCAGGAGTTCTCAAGTTACGACGGGGACCTCAGGGACCCGTTCTGGTGGTCTCAGGAAAGGCCAGTCCCCATGCGAGTTGCAAGGGGGCATGTCGGGATTCCTCTCCCGTCAATGCAGGGGCCTTAGGCTTTGTGTGGAGTCGGGGCCGTATCCTGAGGATTCTTCTCCAGTCCTGACATGGATCTTGGGGTACTTCTGGAGTCTCCACAGGGGAGTCAGTCCTCGTCTCAAATGGGGGCAACACGTACGCTTTCCTCCCGAGCTGCAGCAGCACAGTCACCCTTCCCGTCACGTGGATCAAGGTATCTGTGGCTGTCCGTAGAGGCTATACCACGAGGCTTTCCAACAGGGCTGTCCCACGTGCCAGTGAGGTGTGAGCCAATCCTCAGCGTGGAAGTCGAGACAGTGCAGGTGAAACACGTTCCTCTGGAAAAGACTGAGACCTCTGGGGGACTCTTGGAATGGTGGCACGACCCTGGAGTTCCTCTCGCCTTTCCTGTTGAGAGCGCCTCCTCTTGAGATGCAACAGGGACGCCGGGAATTCTTTCCTGACGAAGCAGGGAATGGATCCCTCATCTCGAGCTACGAGGCGGTAACGGGGCTCCTCTGGTGTGGACGGGACCCTTGTTTTTCCTCTCGAGTGGAGACGGGTATGACGGAGAACTTCTTGAGTTGCAGCTAGGGTGTGAAGGACCCATTCTAATTTCCAGAGTTTAGGTGTGATTAGCCTCGAGACGCCTCAGTGGAAATGGGCCTCATCTCGCCTGGAGGGGAGAATCTCTTGGATTTTCTCGAGTTGCAGGAGGTGCTCTCGAGTTAGGACTGGGACCTCAGGGACCCGCTCTGGTGGCCTTAAGAAAGGGGAGTCCCCATGCCAGTTGCAATGGGGCAACTCGGGTTTCCACTCCCGTCGATGCCCGTGCCTAAGACCTTGTGTGATGTCGAGGCCGGAACCTGAGGATTCCTCTCCAGTGCTGACATGGATATTGGGGTAGTTATTGAGTCTCCCCATATGAGTCAGTCCTCGTCACGAATGGGGGCATGCACGTGCGCTTTCCTCCGAGCTGTAGCAGCAGTGTCACACTTCCCGTCACGTGGATCAAGGGATCTGTGGCTTTCCCTTGAGTCTTTCCCACGAGGGTTTCTCACAGGCCTGTCCCACGTGCCACCGTGGTGTGAGCCGATCCTCGGCATGACAGTCGAGGCAGTGCAGGAAATAGAGGTTCCTCTCGAAAGGACTGAGACCTCTGGGGGACTCTTGGAATGGTGGCATGACCCTGGAGTTCCTCTCGCCTTTGCAGTTGAGAGCGACTCCTCTTGAGGTGCGACGGGAACGCCGGGAATTCTTTCCCGAGGAAGCAGGGGAAGGATCCCTCATCTCGAGCTACGAGGCGGAAACGGGGCTCCTCTGGATGTGGGCGGCACCCTCGTGTTTCCTCTCGAGTGGAGACGGGTATGTCGGGGAACTTCTTGAGACGCTGCAAGGGTGTAAAGGACCTTTTCCATATTCCAGAGGATAAGAGTGATTAGCCTCGAGACACCACAGCGGAAATCGACCTCATGTCGCCTGGAGGGGAGAACATCCTGGATTTTCTCCAGTTGCAGCTGGTGCTCTCGAGTTACGACGGGGGCATCAGGGACCCCTCTTGTGGCCTCAGGAAAGGACAATCGCCATGGGAGTTGCTAGGGAGCCTCTCCGGATTCCTTTCCAGTAGATGCCTGGGCCTAAGTCCTTGTGTGAAGTCGGGGCCAGAACCTGAGGTTTCCTCTCCAGTGCTGACATGGATTTTGGGGTACTTCTGGAGTCTTCACAGGGGAGTCAGTCCTCGTCTCGAGTGGGGGCATGCAGGTGCACTTTCCTTCCGAGCTATAGCAGCAGGGTCACACTTTCCATCGCGTGGATCAAGGGATCTGTGGCTCTCCCTCCAGGCTTTCCCATGAGGCTTTCCCACAGGGCTGTCCCACGTACCACCGTGTTGTGAGTCGATCCTCGGCGTGAAAGTCGAGGCAGTGCAGAGAAAACAGGTTCCTCTGGAACGAACTGAGACTTCTGGGGACTCTTGGAATGTTGGCACGACCCTGGAGTTCCTGTCTCCTTTCCTGTTGAGAGCGCCTCCTCTTGAGATGCAACGGGAATGCCAGGAATTCTTTCCTGACGAAGCAGAGAAAGGATCCCTCATCTCGAGCTAGGGGGCGGAAACGGGGCTGCTCTAGATGTGGGCGGGACACTCGTGCTTCCTCTCGAGTGTAGACGGGTAAGTCGCAGAACTTCTTTAGTTGCAGCATGGGTGTGAAGGTCCCTTTCGAAGTTCCAGAGATTAGGTATGATTAGGCTCGAGACACCACAGCAGAAATGGTCCCCATGTAGCCTGTACGGGAAAACCTCCCTAATTTTCACGAGGTGCGGCTGGTGCACTGGAGGTACGACAGGGATCTCTGGGACCGGCTCTGGTGGCCTGAGGAAAGGCCAGTCCCCATGCGAGGTTCTAGGGGGCCTGTCAGGATTCCTATCCAGTCGATGCAGGGCCCTAAGACTTTGTGTGGAGTCGGGGCCGGAACCTGAAGGATTCCTCTCCAGTGCTGACGTGTATCTTGGGGTAATTCTGGAGTCTCCACAGGGGAGTCAGTCCTCGTCTCGAGTGGGGAATGCAGGTGCGCTTTCCTCCCGAGCTGTAGCAGCAGTTCACGCTTCCCGACGCGTCGACCAAGTGATCTGTATCTTTCCCCCAATTCTTTCCCTCGAGGCTTTCCCAAAGTGCTGACCCACGTGCCACCGTGGTGTGAGTACATCCTCGGCGTGAAAGTCGAGGCAGTGCAGGGAAAACAGGATCCTCTGGAACGGACTGAGACATCTGGGGGACTCTTGGAATGGTGGCACGACCCTGGAGTTCCTCTCGTCTTTGCTGTTCAGAGGGCCTCGTCTTGAAATGCGAGGGGAACTCCTGGAATTCGTTCCCGACAAAGCAGGGAAAGGATCCCTCATCTCCAGCTACCAGGGGGATACCGGGCTCCTCTGGATGTGGGCGGTACCCTCGTGTTTCCTCTCGAGTGGAGACGGGTATGTCAGGGAACTTCTTGAGTTGCAGCAAGGGTGTGAAGGACCCTTTCAAACTCCCAGAGTTTCGGTGTGATTAGCCTCGAGACGCCTGAGCGGAAATGGGCCTCATGTCGCCTGAAGGGGCGAACCTCCTGAATTTTTTCGAGTTGCGGCAGGTGTTCTCCAGTTACGACGGGGACCTCAGGGACCCGCTCTGGTGGCCTCAGGAAAGGCCAGTTCCCATACGAGTTGCTAGGGGGCCTCTCGGGATTCCTCTCCAGTCGATGCTGGGGCCTAATACCTTGTGTGGAGTAGGGGCCGGAATCTGAGGATTCCTCTCTAGTGATGACATGGATCTTGGCGTACTTCGGTAGTCTGCACAGGGGAGTCAGTCCTCGTCTCGAATGGAGCCTGCAGCTTCGCTTTCCTTCCGAGCTGTAGCAGCAGTGTCACGCTTCCGGTCGCGTGGATCAAGGGATCTGTTGCATTCCCTCGAGGCTATATCATGAGGCTTTCCCACAGGCCTCTCCCACGTGCCACCTTGGTGTGAGTCGATCCTCGGCGTGAAAGTCGAGGCAGTGCAGGGAAAACAGGTTCCTCTGGAATGGACTGAGACATCAGGGGGGACTCTTGGAATGGTGGCACCACCCTGAAGTTCCTCTCGCCTTTCCTGTTCAGAGTGCCTCCTCTTGTGATGCGATGGAACTCCTGGATTTTGTTCCCGACGAAGTGGGGCAAGGATCTCTCATCTCGAGCTACGAGGCGGAAACGGGCCTGCTATGGATGTGAGCGGGACCCTCGTGCTTCCTCTCCAGTATAGACCGGTATGTCAGGTAACTCCTTTAATTGCAGCACGGGTGTGAAGGTCCCTTTCGACGTTCCAGCGGTTAGGTGTGATTAGACAGGAGACGCCTCAGCGGAAATGGTCCCCATGTGGCCTGGAAGGGATAACTTCCTGGATTTTCTCGATTTGCTGCTGGTGCTGTCGAGGTACGATGGGGACCTCTGGGACCGGCTCTGGTGGCCTCAGGAAAGGCCAGTCCCCATTCTAGTTGATAGGGGGCCTCTCGGGATTCCTCTCCAGTCGATGCCCGGGCCTAAGACTTTGTGTGGAGACGAGACCGGGACCTGAGGATTCCTTTCCAGTGCTGACAAGTATCTTGGGGTACTTCTGGGGTCTCCACGGGGGAGTCAGTCCTCGTCTCGAGTGGGGACATGCAGGTGCGCTTTCCTCCCGAGCTGTCACAGCAGTTCACGCTTCCCGACGCGTCGACCAAGTGATCTGTGTCTTTCCCTCAATTCTTTCCCATGAGGCTTTCCCACAGGGCTGTCCCACGTTCAACCGTGGTGTGAGTCGATTCCCGGTGTGAGAGTCGAGGCAGTGCAGGGAAAACTGGTTCCTCTGAAATGAACCTAGACATCTGGGGGACTCTTGGAAAGGTGGCAAGACCCTGGAGTTCCTCTCGCCTTTCCTGTTGAGAGGGCCTCCTCTTGAGATGCGTCGTGAACGCCGGATTTTTTCCCGAGATAGCAGGGAAAGGATCCCTCATCTCGAGCTACTAGGCGGAAATGGGGCTCCTCTGGACGTGGGCGGCTTCCTCGTGCTTCCTCTCGAGTGGAGACGGGTATGTCCGTCAAATTCTTGAGTTGCAGCAAGGGTGTGAAGGACCCTTTCGAAGGTCCAGAGTTTAGGTGTGATTAGACAGGACACGCCTCAGCAGAAATGGTCCCCATGTCGCCTGGAAGGGAAAACCTCCTGGATTTTCTCGAGTTGGAACTGGTGCTCTCGAGATACGACGGGCTCCTCAGAGACTCGCTCTGGTGGCCTCAGGAAAGGCCAGTCCCCATGCGAGTTGCAAGGGGCCTCTCGGGATTCCTCTCCAGTCGATGCCAGTGCCTAAGACCTTGTGTGGTGTCGGGGCCGGAACCTGAGGACTCCTCTTCAGTGATGACATGGATCTTAGGGTACTTCTGGGGTCTTCACAGGGGATACACTCCTCGTCTCGAGTGGGTGCATGCAGGTGCGCTTTCCGCCCGAGCTGTAGCAGCAGTGTCACGCTTCCCGTCGCGTGGATCAAGGGATCTGTGGCATTCCCTCGAGGCTTTTTCATGAGGCTTTCCCAGAGGCCTGTCCCACGTGCCACAGTGGTGTGAGTTGATCCCCGCGTGAAAGTCGAGGCAGTGCATGGAAAACAGGTTCCTCTGGAATGGACTGAGACATTTGGGGGACTCTCGGAATGGTGGCAAGACCCTGGAGTTTCTCTCGCCGTTCCTGTAGAGAGGCCCTCCTCTAGAGATGCGTCGGGAATGCCGGGTTCTTTCCCGATGAAACAGGGATAGAATCCCTCATCTCGAGCAACTGGGCGGAAATGGGGCTCCTCTGGATGTGGGCGGCAGCCTCGTGCTTCCTCTCGAGTGGAGAAGAGTTGTCGGTCAAATTCTTGAGTTGCAGCAAGGGTGTGACAGACCCTTTCGAAATTGCACAGGTTAGGTGTGATTAGACATGAGACGCCTCACCGGAAATGGTCCCCATGTCGCCTGGAAGGGAAAACCTGGATTTTCTCGAGTTGCGGCTGGTGCTCTCGAGGTACGATGGGGACCTCAGAGACTCGCTCTGGAGGACTCAGGAAAGGCCAGTCCCATTGCGAGTTGCTAGCGGGCCTCTCGGGATTCCTCTCCAATCGATGCTGGTGCCTAAGACCTTGTGTGGAGTCGGGACAGGAACGTGAGTATTCTTCGTCAGTGCTGCAATGGATCTTGAGGTACTTCTGGGGTCTCAACAGGGGAGACACTCCTCGTCTCGAGTGGGTGCATGCAGGTGAGCGTCCTTCCCGAACTGTAGCAGCAGCGTCATGCTTCCCGTCGCGTGGATCAAGGGATCTGTGGCATTCACTCGAGGCTGTCCCACGAGGCTTTCGCACAGGACTGTCCCACGTGCCACTGTGGTGTGAGTCGATCCTCAGCGTGAAAGTCGAGGCAGTGCAGGGAAAACAGGTTCCTCTGGAATGGACTGAGACATCGGGGGGACTCTTGGAATGGTGGCACCACCCTGGAGTTCCTCTTGCCTTTCCTGTTCAGAGCGCCTCCTCTTGCGATGCGACGGGAACTCCTGGATTTCGTTCCCGATGAAGCAGGGCAAGGATCTCTCATCTCGAGCTACGAGGCGGAAACGGGCCTGTTCTGGATGTTGGCGGGACCCTCGTTCTTCCTCTCCAGTACAAACGGGTATGTCGGGTAACTTCTATAATTGCAGCACGGGTGTGAAGGTCCCTTTCAATGTTCTAGAGGTTAGGTGTGATTAGCCTCGAGACAACTCAGTGGAAATGGGCCTCATCTCGCCTGGAGGGGAGAACGTCCTGGTTTACCCGAGTTGCGGCATGTGTTCTCGAGTTACGACCGGGACATCAGGGACTCGCTCTGGTGGCCTCAGGAAAGGCCAGTCCACATGCGAGTTGCAAGGGGTCATCTCGAGATCCTCTCACGTCGATGCCGGGGCCTAAGACCTTGTGTGGAGTCGGGGCCGGGTCCTGAGGATTCCTCTCCAGTGCTGACATGGAACTTGGGGTACTTCTGGAGTCTCCCCAGGTGTGTCAGGCCTTGTCTCGAGTGGGGGCATGCACGTGCGCTTGCCTCCCGAGCTGTAGAAGACGTATCACGCTACCTGTCACGTGGATCAAGGGATATGTGGCTTTCCCTCGAGGCTTTCCAACGAGGCTTACACACAGGGCTGTGCCACGTGCCACCGTGGTGTGAGTCCATCCTTGGCGTGAAAGACGAGCCCGTGCAAGGAAAAGAATTTCCTCTGGAATGGACTGAGACACCTGGGGGACTCTTGGAATGGTGACACGAACCTGGAGTTCCTCTCGCCTTTCCTGTTGAGAGCGCGAGCTCTTGAGTTGCGACGGGAACGCCAGAAATTCTTTCCCGAAGAAGCAGGGAGAGGATCCCTCATCTCGACCTACAAGGCGGAAACCCGGCTCCTCCCGATGTGGGCGGGACCCTCGTGCTTCCTCTTGAGTGGAGACGGGTATGTCAAGGAACTTCTTGAGTTGCAGCAAGGGTGTGAGTGACCCTTTCGAAGTTCCAGAGGTTAGGTGTGATTAGCTTCGAAATGCCTCATTGGATTGAGCCTCATCTCGCCTGGACGGGAGAACCTCCTGGATTTTCTCGAGTTGCGGAAGGTGTTCTCGAGTTACGACGGGGACATCAGGGACCCACTCTGGTGGCCTCAGGAAAGGCCAGTCCACATGCGAGTTGCAAGGGAGCATCTCGAGATTCCTATCACGTCGATGCCGGGGCCTAAGACCTTGTGTGGAGTCGGGGCCGGAACCTGAGAATTCCTCTCCAATGCTGACATGGATCTTGGGGTACTTCTGGAGTCTTCCCAGGGGAGTCAGGCCTCGTCCCGAATCGCGGAATGCACGTAGGCTTTCCTCCCATACTGTACCTCCGGTTGCTCGCTTCCCGTCACGTGGATCAAGGGATCTGTGGCTTTCCGTTGAGGCTTTCCCACGAGGCTTTCCTACAGGGCTGTGCCACGTGCCACCATGGTGTGAGTCTATCCTCGGCGTGAAAGACGAGCCAGTGCAGGGAAAAGAGTTTCCTCTGGAATGGACTGAGACATCTCTGGGACACTTGGAATGGTGGCACGACCATGGAATTCCTCTCATCTATCCTGTTGAGAGCGCCTCCTATTGAGATGCGAGGGGAAGGAAGGGAATTCTTTTCCGACGAAGAAGGGAAGGGGTCCCTCATCTCGAGCTACAAGGCGGAAACGGGGCTCCTCTGAATGTGGGCGGGACCCTCGTGCTTCCTCTCGAGTGGAGACGGGTATGTCGGGGAACTTCTTGAGTTGCAGCAAGAGTGTGAAGGACCCTTTCGAAGTTCCAGAGTTTAGGTGTGATTAGCCTCGAAGCGCCTCAGCGGAAATGGGCCTCATCTCGCTGGAGGAGAGAACATCCTGAATTTTCTCGAGTTGTGGCAGGTGTTCTCCAATTATGACGGGGACCTCAGGGACGCGCTTTGGTTGCCTCGGGAAAGGCCAGTCCCCATGCCAGTTGCTAGGGGGCCATCTCGGAATTCCTCTCCCGTCAATGCCAGGGCCTAAGTCCTTGTGTGGATTCGGAGCCGGAACCTCAGGACTCCTCTCCAGTGCTGACATGGATCTTGGGGTACTTTTGGAGTCTCCCCAGGGGAGTCAGGCCTTGTCTCGAGTGGGGGCTTGCATTTGGCCTTCCTCCCGAGCTGTAGCAGCCGTGTCACGCTTCCTGTCACATGGATCAAGGGATCTGTGGGTTTCCCTCGAGGCTTTTCCACGAGGATTTCCCACAGGTCTGTGCCACGTGCCACCGTGGTGTGAGTCGATCCTCGGCGTGAAAGACGAGCCAGTGAAGGAAAAGAGGTTCCTCTGGAATGGACTGAGACATCTGGGGGACTCTTGGAGTGGTGCACGACTCTGGAGTTCCTCTGGCCTTTCCTGTTGAGAGCGCCTCCTCTTGAGATGTGACGGGAACGCCGGGAACTCTTTCCCGACCAAGCAGGGAAAGGATCCCTCATCTGGAGCTATGAGGGGGAAACGGGCTCCTCTGGATGTGGGCGGGACCCTCGTGTTTCCTCTCGAGTGGAGAAGGGTATGTCAGGGAACTTCTTGAATTGCAGCAAGGGTGTGAAGGACCCTTTCGAAGTTCCAGAAGTTAGGTGTGATTAGCCTCGAGACGCCTCAGCGAAATGAGCCTCATCTCGCCTGGAGGGGAAAACTTCCTGGATTTTCTCGAGGTGTGGCAAGTGTTCACGAGTAAAGACGGGGACGTAAGGGAACCCTCTGGTGGCCTCAGGAAAGGCCAGTCCCCATGTGAGTTCCTGTGGAGCCTCTCGGGATTCCTCTTCCGTCGATGCCAGTGCCTAAGACCTTGTGTGGAGTCAGGGCCGGAACATGAGTATTCCTCTCCAGTGCTGACATGGACCTTGGGGTACTTCTGGAGTCTCCCCAGGGAGTCAGTCGTCTTCTCGAGTTGGGGCATGCATTTTGCTTTCCTCCCGAGCTGTAGCAGTAGTGTCTCGCTTCCCGTCACCTGGATCAAGGATTCTGTTGCTTTGCATCGAGGCTTTCACACGAGGCTTTCCCACAGGGCTGTGCCACGTGCCACCGTGGTGTGAGTCGATCCTCGGCGTGAAAGACGAGCCAGTGCAGGGAAAAGAGATTCCCCAGGAATGGACTAAGATATGTGGGGCCTCTTGGAATGGTAGCACGACCCTGGCGTTCCTCTCGCCTGTCTTGTTGAGAGCACCTCCTATTCAGATGCGACCAGAACGTCGGGAATTCTTTCCCGACGAAGAAGGGAAAGGATCCCTCATCTTTACCTACGGGGTGGAAACGGGGCTCCTCTGGATGTGGGCGGGACCCTCGTGCTTCCTCTCGAGTGGAGACGGGTATGTCGGGGAACTTCATGAGTTGCAGCAAGAGTGTGAAGGACCCTTTCGAAGTTCCAGAGTTTAGGTGTGATTAGCCTCCAGACGCCTCAGCGGAAAAGGGCCTCATCTCGCCTGGAGGGGAGAACCTCCTGGATTTTCTCGAGTTGCGGCAGGTGTTCTCCAGTTATGACGGGGATCTCAGGGACCCGCTTTGGTGGCGTCAGCAAAGGCCAATCCCCAAGCGAGTTGTTAGGAGGCCTCTCGGGATTCCTCTCCCGTCGATGCCAGGGCCTAAAACCTTGTGGGGAGTCGGGGCCGGTACCTGAGGATTCCTCTCCAGTGCTGACATGGATTTTGGGGTACTCCTCTAGTCTCCCCAGGCGAGTCAGGCCTCGTCTCGAGTGGGGGCATGCACGTGCGCTTTCCTCCCGAGCTGTATCAGCAGTGTCACGCTTCCCGTCACGTGGATCAAGGGATCTGTGGCTTTCCCTCGAGGCTTTCCCACGAAGATTTCCCACAGGGCTGTGCCACGTGCCACCGTGGTGTGAGTCGATCCTCGGCGTGAAAGACGAGCCCGTGAAGAGAAAAGAGGTTCCTCTGGAGTGGACTGAGACATCTCTGGGACTCTTGGAATGGTGGCACGACCCTGGAGTTCCTCTCGCCTTTCCTGTTGAGAGTGCCCACTCTTGAGATTCGACGGGAACAAAGGGAATTCTTTCCCGATGAAGCAGGGACAGGATCCCTCATCTCGAGCAACGAGGCGGCAACGGGGCTCCTCTTGATGTGGGCGGGACCCTGGTGCTTCCTCTCGTGTGGAGACGGGTATGTCGGGGAACCTCTTGAGTTGCAGCAAGGGTGTGAAGGACCCTTTCGAAGTTCCAGATGTAAGGTCTGATTAGCCTCGAGACGCCTCACCGGAAATGGTCCCCATCTTGCCTGGAGGGGAGAACATCCCGGATTTTCACGAGTTGCGGTAGGTGTTCTCGAGTTACAACGGGGACCTCAGGGACCCGCTCTGGTGGCCTCAGGAGAGGCCAGTCCCCATGCGAGTGCCAAGGTGGCATTTCGGGATTCCTCTCCCTTCGATCCCGGGGCCTAAGACCTTCTGTGGAGTCGGGGCGGGAAACTGAGGATTCCTGTCCGGTGCTGACATGGACCTTGGGGTATTCTGGAGTCTCCCCAGGGGAGTCAGTCCTCGTCTCGAGTGGGGGCATGGACGTGCGCTTTCCTCCCGAGCTATAGCAGCATTGTCACGCCTCCCATCACGTGGATCAAGGGATCTGTGGCTTTCCGTCGATGCTTTCCCACGAGGGTTTCCCACAGGGCTGTGCAACGTGCCACCCTGTTGTGATTCGATCCTCGGTGTGAAAGACGAGCCAGGGAAGGGAAAAGAGGTTCCTCTGGAATGGACTGAGACATCTCGGGGACTCTTGGAATGGTGGGTACGACCCTGGAGTTCCTCTCGCCTTTCCTGTTGAGAGCGCCTCCTCTTGAGATGCGACGTTAACGCTGGGAATTCTTTCCTGATGAAGCAGGGAAAGGATCCCTCATCTCGATCTACGAGGCGGACACGGGGCTACTCTTCATGTGGGCGGGACCCTCGTGCTTCCTCTCGAGTGGAGACCGGTATGTCGGGGAACTTCTTGAGTTGCAAACGTGTAAAGGACCCTTTCGAAGTTCCAGAGGTTAGGTGTGATTAGCCTCGAGGCGCCTCAGCGGAAATGGGCCTCATCTCTCCTGGTGGGGAGAACCTCCTGGATTTTCTCAGGTTGCGGCAGGTGTTCTCGAGTTACGTATGGGACCTCCGGGACCCGCTCTGGTGGCCTCAGGAAAGGCCAATCACCAAGCGAGTTGCTGGGGGGGCATCTCGGGATTCCTCTCCGGACGATGCCGGGGCCTAAGACCTTGTGTGGAGTCGGGGCCGAAATCTGAGGATTCCTCTCCAGTGCCGACATGGACCTTGGGGGTACTTCTGGAGTCTCCCCAGGGGAGTCAGGCCTCGTCACGAGTGGGGGCATGCACGTTCGCTCTCCTCCCGAGCTGTAGCAGCAGTGTCACGTTTCCCGTCACGTGTATCAAGGGATCTGTGGCTTTCCGTCGAGGCTTTATCACGAGGCTTTCCCATATGCTGTGCAACGTGCCACCGTGGTGTAAGTCGATCCTCGGTGTGTAAGACGAGACAGTGAAGGGAAAAGAGGTTCCTCTGAAATCGACTGAGACATCTGGGGGACTCTTGGAATGGTGGCACGACCCTGGAGTTCCTTTGGCCTTTCCTGTTGAGAGCGCTTCCTCTTGAGATGCGACGGTAACGCTGGGAATTCTTTCCCGACGAAGAAGGGAAAGGATCCCTCATCTCGAGGTACGAGGTGGAAACGGGGCTCCTCTGGATGTGGGCGGGACCCTCGTCCTTCCTCTCGAGTGGATACGGCTATTTCGGGGAACTTCCTGATTTGCACTAAGGGTGTGAAGGACCCTTTCGACGTTCCAGAAGCTAGGTGTGACTAGCCTCGAGACGCCTCAGCAGAAATGGCCGTATCTCGCCTGGAGGGGAGAACCTCCTGCATTTTCTCGAGTTGCGGCAGGTGTTCTCGAGTTACGACGGGGACGTCAGGGACCCGCTAAGGTGTCCTCAGAAGAGGCCAGTCCCCATGCGAGTTGCTAGGGGGCATTTCGGGATTCCTCTCCCGTCGATGTCGGGGCCTAAGACCTTGTGTGGAATCGGGGCCGAAACCTGAGGATTCCTCTCCAGTGCTGACATGGACCTTGGGGTTCTTCTGGAGTCTCCCCAGGGGAGTTAGGCCTCTTTCCCAGTGGGGGCATGCACGTGCGCTTTCCTCCCGAGCTGGAGCAGCAGGTCACGCTTCCTGGCACGTGGATCAAGGGATCTGTGGCTTTCCTTCGAGGCTTTCCCACGAGGATTTCCCACAGGGATGTGCCACGTGCCACCAGGGTGTGAGTCAACCCTCAGCCTGAGATACGAGCTTGTGAAGGGAAAAGAGGTTCCTCTGGAATGGACTGAGACATCTGGGCGACTCTTGGAATGGTGGCACGACACTGCAGTTCCTCTTGCCTTTCCTGTTGAGAGGGCCTCCTCTTCAGATGCGATGGGAATGCCGGGAATTCTTTCCCAACGAAGCAGGGAAAGGATCCCTCATCTTTACCTACGAGGTGGAAACGGGGCTCCTCTGGATGTGGGCGGGACCCTCGTGCTTCCTCTCGAGTGGAGATGGGTATGTCGGGAAACTTCATGAGTTGCAGCAAGAGTGTGAAGGACCCTTTCGAAGTTCCAGAGTTTAGGTGTGATTAGCCTCCAGATGCCTCAGCGGAAAAGGGCCTCATCTCGCCTGGAGGGGAGAACCTCCTGGATTTTCTCGAGTTGCGGCAGGTGTTCTCGAGTTACGACGGGGACCTCAGGGACCCGCTTTAGTGGCGTCAGCAAGGCCAATCCCCAGGCGAGTTGCTAGGGGGCCTCTAAGGATTCCCTGCCTGTCGAGGCCGGGGTCTAAGACCTTGTGCGGAGTCGGGGCCGGAAGCTGAGGTTTCCTCTCCAGTGCGGACATGGATCTTGGGCTACTACTGTAGTCTCCCCAGGGGAGTCAGGCCTCATCTCGAGTGGGGGCATGCACGTGCGCTTTCCTCCCGAACTGTATCAGCAGTGTCACGCTTCCTGTCACGTGGATCAAGGGATCTGTGGCTCTCCCTGGAGGCTTTCCCAGGAGGATTTCCCACAGGGCTGTGCCACGTGCAACCATTGTGTCAGTCAATCCTCAGCGTGAAAGACGAGCCTGTGCAGGGAAAAGAGGTTCCTCTGGAATGGACTGAGACATCTGGGGGACTCTTGGAATGGTGGCAAGACCCTGGAGTTCCTCTGGCCTATCCTGTTGAGAGCGCATCCTCTTGAGATGCGAAGGGACCGCTGGGAATTCTTTCCCGATGACGCAGGGACAGGATCCCTCATCTCGAGCTACGAGGCGATAACGGGGCTCCTCTGGATCTGGGCAGGAACCTCGTGCTTCCTCTCGAGTGGAGACGGGTATGTCGGAGAACCTCTTGAGTTGCAGCAAGGGTCTGAAGGACCCTTTCGAAGTTCCAGAGGTTAGGTGTGATTAGCCTCCTGACACCTCAGCGGAAATGGGCCTCATCTCGCCTGGAGGGGAGAACGTCCTGGTTTACCCGAGTTGCGGCATGTGTTCTCTAGTTACGATGGGGACGTCAGGGACCCGCTAAGGTGGCCTCAGAAGAGGCCAGTCCCCATGCGAGTTGCTAGGGGGCATTTCGGGATTCCTCTCCCGTCGATGCCGGGGCCTAAGACCTTGAGTGGAATCGGGGCTGAAACCTGAGGCTTCCTCTCCAGTGCTGACATGGATCTTGGGGTACTTCAGGAGTCTCCCCAGGGGAGTCAGTCCTTATTCTCAGTGGGGGCATGCACGTGCGCTTTCCTCCCGATCTGGAGCAGCAGTGTTACGCTTCCCGTCTCGTGGATCAAAGGATCTGTGGCTTTCCCTCGAGGCTTCCACACGAGGATTTCCCACAGTGCTGTGCCACGTGCCCCCGTGGTGTGAGTCGATCCTCGGCGTGAAAGACGAGCCAGTGCAGGGAAAAGAACTTAGTCTGGAATGGACTGAGACATCTCTGGGACTCTTGGAATGGTGGCACGACCCTGGAATTCCTCTCACCTTTCCTGTTGAGAGCGCCTCCTCTTGAGATGCGACGGGAACGATGGGAATTCTCTCCAGACGATGCAGGGACAAGATCCGTCATCTCGAGCTATGAGGCGGGAACGGGGTTCCTCTGGATGTGGGCGGGACCCTCGTGCTTCCTCTCGAGTGGAGACGGGTATGTCGGGAAACTTCTTGAGTTGCAGCTAGGCTGTGAAGGACACTTTCGAAGTTCCAGAGTTTAGGTGTGATTAGCCTCGAGACGCCTCAGCGGAAATGGGCCTCATCTCGCCTGGAGGGGAGAACCTCCTGGATTTTCTTGAGTTGCGGCAGGTGTTCTCGAGTTACGACGGGAACCTCAGGGATCCACTCAGGTGACCTCAGGAAAGGCCAGTCCCCATGCGAGTTGCTAGAGGGCCTCTCGGGATTCCTTTCCCTTCGATGCCAGGGCCTAAGACCTTGTGTGGAGTCGGGGCCAGAAGCTGAGGATTCCTATCCAGTGCGGACATGGATCCTGGAGTACTTCTGGAGTCTCCCTAGCGGAGTCAGGCCTCGTCTCGAGTGGGGTCATGCACGTGCGCTTTCCTCCCGACCTGGAGCAGCGGTGTCACGCTTCCCGTCACGTTGATCAAGGGACCTGTGGCTTTCCCTCGAAGCTTTCCCACGAGGATTTCCCACAGGGCTGTGCCAAGTGCCACCGTGGTGTGAGTCCATCCTCGGCGTGAAAGATGAGCCAGTTCAAGGAAAAGAGGGTCCTCTCGAGTGGACTGAGACATCTGGGGGACTCTTGGAATGGTGGCAAGACCCTGGAGTTCCTCTCTCCTTTCCTTTTGTGAGCGCCTCCTCTTGAGATGCGATGGGAAAGCCGGGAATTCTTTCCCGACGTAGCAGGGAAAGGATCCCTCATCTCGAGCTACGAGGCAGAAACGGTTCTCCTCTGGATGTGGGCGGGATCCTCGTGCTTACTTTTGAGTGGAGACGGGTATGTCGTGGAACTTCTTGAATTGCAGCAAGGGTGTGAGGGACCATTTCTAAGCTCCAGAGTTTAGGTGTGATTAGCCTCGAGGCACCTCAGTGCAAATGGCCTCATCTCGCCTGGAGAGGAGAACCTTCTGCATTTCCTCGAGTTGCGGCAGGTGTTCTCGAGTTACGACGGAGAACTCAGGGACCCGCTCTGGTGGCCTCAGGAAAGGCCAGTCCCCAGGTGAGTTGCTAGGGGGCCTCTAGGGATTCCCCGCCCGTCGATGCCGGGGCCTAAGGCCTTGTGTGGAATTGGGGCCAAAACCTTAGGATTCCTCTCCAGTGCCGACATGGATCTTAGGGTACTTCTGGAGTCTCCCCAGGGGAGTTAGGCCTCATCTCGAGTGGGGGCATGCACGTGCGCTTTCCTCCCAAGCTGCAGCAGCAGTGTCACACTTCCCATCACGTGGATCAAGGGATCTGTTGCTTTCCATCGAGGCGTTCCACGAGGCTTTCCCACAGGGCTGTTCCAAGTGCCACCGTGGTGTGAGTCGATCCTTGGCGTGAAGGACGAGCCACTGCAGGGAATAGAGTTTCCTTTGGAATGGACTGAGACATCTGGGGGACTCTTGGAATGCTTACACGAACCTGGAGTTCCTCTCGCCTTTCCTGTTCAGAGCGCCTCCTCTTGAGATGGGACGGGAACGCCGGGAACTGTTTCCTGACGAAGCATGGAAAGGATCCCTCATCTCAGATACGAGGCGGAAACGGGGCTCCTCTGGATGTGGGCGGGACCCTCGTGCTTCCTCTCGAGTGGAGACGGGTATGTCGGGGAACTTCTTGAATTGCAGCAAGGGTGTGAAGGACCCATTCGAAGTTCCAGAGGTTAGGTGTGATTAGCCTCGAGACGACTCAGCGGAAAAGGGCCTCACTTCGCCTGGAGAGGAGAACCTCCTGGATTTTCTCGAGTTGTGGCAAGTCTTCTCGAGTTACGACGGGGAATTCAGGGACCCGCTCTGGTGGCCTAAGGAAAGGCCAGTCCCCATGCGAGTTGCTATGGGGCCTCTCGGGATTCCACTCCCTTCGATGCCGGGGACTAAGACCTTGTGTGGAGTCGGGGCGGGAAGATGAGGATTGCTCTTCTTGGCTGACAGGGATCTTGGGGTAATTCTGGAGTCTCCCCAGGGGAGTCAGGCTTCGTCTCGAGTGGGGACATGCACGTGCGCTTTCCTCCAGAGCTGTAGTAGCAGTGTCACGCTTCCCGTCACGTGGATCAAATGATCTGTGGCTTTACCTCCAGGTTTTCCCACGAGGCTTTCCCACAGGGCTGTCCCACGTGCCACCGTGGTGTGAGTCGATCCTTGGCGTGAAAGACGAGCCAGTGCAGGGAATAGAGTTTCCTTTGGAATGGACTAAGATATCTGGGGGACTCTAGAAATGGAGGGAAGACACTGGAGTTCCTCTCGCCTTTCCTGGGGAGAGCGCCTCGTCTTCAGATGCGATGGGAACGCCGGAAATTGATTCCGAACGAAGCAGGGAAAGGATCCCTCATCTTTACCTACGGGGTGGAAACGGGGCTCCTCTGGATGTGGGCGGGACCCTCGTGCTTCCTCACGAGTGGAGACGGGTATGTCGGGGAACTTCATGAGTTGCAGCAAGAGTGTGAAGGACCCTTTCGAAGTTCCAGAGGTGAGGTGTGATCAGCCTCGAGACGCCTGAGCGGAAATGGGCCTCATCTCGCCTGGAGGGGAGAACCTCCTGGATTTTCCCGAGTTGTGGCAGGTCTTCTCGAGTTACGACGGGGACCTCAGGGACCCGCTTTGGTGGCCTCAGGAAAGGCAAGTCCCCATGCGAGTTGCTAGGGGCCATCTCGCGATTCCTCTCCCGTGTATGCCAGGGCTTAAGACGTTGTGTGGAGTCGGGGCTGGAACCTGAGGATTCCTCTCCAGTGTTGCCATGGATCTTGGGGTGCTTCTGAGTCTCCCCAGGGGAGTCAGGCCTCGTCTCGAGTGGGGGTATGCACGTGCGCTTCCCTCCCGAGCTGCAGCAGTAGGGTCACGCTTCCTGTCACGTGGGTCAAGGGATCTGTGGCTTTCCCTCGAGGCTATCCCTCGAGGCTTTCCCACGAGGCTTTCCCACAGGGCTGTGCCAAGTGCCACCTTGGTGTGAGTCGATCCTCTGCGTGAAAGACGAGCCGGTGAAGGGAAAAGAGGTTCCTCTGGAATGGACTGAGACATCTGGGGGACTCTTGGAATGGCGGCACGACCCTGGAGTTCCTCTCGCCGTTCCTCTTGAGAGGGCCTCCTCTTGAGATGCGACGGGAACGCCGGGAATTCTTTCCCGACGAAGCAGGGAAAGGATCCCTCATCTCGAGCTACGAGGCGGAAACGGGGCTCCTCTGGATGTGGGCGGGACCCTCGTGTTTCCTCTGGAGTGGAGACGGGTATGTCGGGGAACTTCTTGAGTTGCACCAAGGGTGTGAAGGACCCTTTCGAAGTTCCAGAGGTGAGGTGTGATTAGCCCCGAGAAGCCTCTGCGGAAATGGGCCTCCTCTCGTCTGGAGGGGAGAACCTCCTGGATATTCTCGAGTTGCGGCAGGTCTTCTCGAGTTACGATGGGGACCTCAGGGACCCGCACTGGTGGCCTCAGGAAGGGCCAGTCCCCATGCGAGTTGATAGGGGCCATCTCGGGATTCCTCTCCCATCAATGCCGGCGCCTAAGACCTTGTGTGGACTCGGGGCCTGAACCTGAGCATTCCTCTCCAGTGTTGACATGGATCTTGGGGTGCCTCTGAGCCTCCCCAGGGGAGTCAGGCCTCGTCTCGAGTGGGGGCATGCACGTGCGCTTCCCTCCCGAGCTGCAGCAGTAGGGTCACGCTTCGTGTCACGTGGATCAAGGGATCTGTGGCTTTCCCTCGAGGCTTTCCCACCGGGCTGTGCCTAGTGCCACCTTGGTGTGAGTCGATCCTCGGCGTGAAAGACGAGCCTGTGAAGGGAAAAGAGGTTCCTCTGGAATGGACTGAGACATCTAGGGGACTCTTGGAATGGTGGCACGACCCTGGAGTTCCTCTCGCCGTTCCTGTTGAGAGGGCCTCCTCTTGAGATGCGACGGGAACGCCGGGAATTCTTTCCCGACGATACAGGGAAACGATTCCTCACCTCGAGCTACGAGGTGGAAACGGGGCTCCTCTGGATGTGGGCGGGACCCTCGTGTTTCCTCTCGAGTGGAGACGGGTATGTCGGGGAACTTCTTGAGTTGCACCAAGGGTGTGAAGGACCCTTTCGAAGTTCCAGAGGTGAGGTGTGATTAGCCCCGAGAAGCCTCAGCGGAAATGGGCCTCCTCTTCCCTGGAGGGGAGAACCTCCTGGATTTTCTCGAGTTGCAGCAGGTCTTCTCGAGTTACGACGGGGACCTCAGGGACCCGCTCTGGCGTCCTCAGGAAGGGCCAGTCCCCATGCGAGTTGCTAGGGGCCCTCTCGGGATTCCTTTCACGTCGATGCCGGGGCCTAAGTCCTTCTGTGGAATCAGGGCCGGAACCTGAGGATTCCTCTCCAGTGTTGACATGGATTTTGGGGTGCCTCTGAGTCTCCCCAGGGGAGTCAGGCCTCGTCTCGAGTGGGGGCATGCACGTGCACTTCCCTCCCGAGCTGCAGCAGTAGGGTCACGCTTCCTTTCACGTGGATCAAGGGATCTGTGGCTTTCCCTCGAGGCTTTCCCTCGAGGCTTTCCCACGAGGCTTTCCCACAGGGCTGTGCCAAGTGCCACCTTGGTGTGAGTCGATCCTCGGCGTGAAAGACGAGCCGGTGAAGGGAAAAGAGGTTCCTCTGGAATGGACTGAGACATCTGGGGGACTCTTGCAATGGTGGCACGACCCTGGAGTTCTTCTCGACGTTCCTGTTGAGAGGGCCTCCTCTTGAGATGCGACGGGAACGCCGGGAATTCTTTCCCGACGAAGCAGGGAAAGGATCCCTCACCTCGAGCTACGAGGCGGAAACGGGGCTCCTCTGGATGTGGGCGGGACCCTCGTGTTTTCTCTCGAGTGGAGACGGGTATTTCGGGGAACTTCTTGAGTTGCACCAAGGGTGTGAAGGACCCTTTCTACGTTCCAGAGGTGAGGTGTGATTAGCCTCGAGAAGCCTCTGCGGAAATGGGCCTCATCTCGCCTGCAGGGGAGAACCTCCCGGATATTCACGAGTTGCGGCAGATCTTCTCGAGTTACGACGGTGACCTCAGGGACCCTCTCTGGTGGCCTCAGGAAGGGCCAGTCCCCATGCGAGTTGCTAGGGACCCTCTCGGGATTCCTCTCCCGTCGATGCCAGGGCCTAAGACCTTGTGTGGAGTCGGGGCCGGAAACTGAGGATTCCTCTCCAGTGTTGACATGGATCTTGGGGTGCCTCTGAGTCTCCCCAGGGGAGTCAGGCCTCGTCTTGATTGGGGGCATGCACGTGCGCTTTCCTCCCAAGCTGCAGCAGTAGGGTCACGCTTCCTGTCACGTGGATCAAGGGATCTGCGGCTTTCCCTCGAGGCTTTCCCTCGAGGCTTTCCCACGAGGCTTTCCCACAGGGCTGTGCCAAGTGCCACCTTGGTGTGAGTCGATCCTCGGCGTGAAAGACGAGCCGGTGAAGGAAAATGAGGTTCCTCTGGAATGGACTGAGACATCTGGTGGACTCTTGGAATGGTGGCACGACCCTGGAGTTCCTCTCGCCGTTCCTGTTGAGAGGGCCTCCTCTTGAGATGCGACGGGAACGCCGGGAATTCTTTCCCAACGAAGCAGGGAAAGGATCCCTCATCTCGAGCTACGAGGCGGAAACGGGGCTCCTCTGGATGTGGGCGGGACCCTCGTGTTTCCTCTCGAGTGGAGACGGGTATGTCGAGGAACGTCTTGAGTTGCACCAAGGGTGGGAAGGACCCTTTCGACGTTCCAGAGGTGAGGTGTGATTAGCCCCGAGAAGCCTCTGCGGAAATGGGCCTCCTCTCGCCTGGAGGGCAGAACCTCCTGGATTTTCTCGAGTTGCGGCAGGTCTTCTCGAGTTACGACGGGGATCTCAGGGACCCGCTCTGGTGGCCTCAGGAAGGGCCAGTCCCCATGCGAGTTGCTAGGGGCCATCTCGGGATTCCTCTCCCGTCGATGCCTGGGCCTAAGACCTTGTGTTGAGTCGGTTCCGGAACCTGAGCATTCCTCTCCAGTGTTGACATGGATCTTGGGGTGCCTCTGAGTCTCCCCAGGGGAGTCAGGCCTCGTCTCGAGTGGGGGCATGCACGTGCGCTATCCTCCCGTGCTGCAGCAGTAGGGTCGCGCTTCCTGTCACGTGGATCAAGGGATCTGTGGCTTTCCCTCGAGGCTTTCCCTCGAGGCATTTCCACAGGGCTGTGCCAAGTGCCACCTTGCTGTGAGTCGATCCTCGGCGTGAAAGACGAGGCGGTGAAGGGAAAAGAGGTTCCTCTGGAATGGACTGAGACATCTGGGGGACTCTTGGAATGGTGGCACGACCCTGGAGTTCCTCTCGCCATTCCTGTTGAGAGTGCCTCCTATTGAGAGGCGACGGGAACGCCGGGAATTCTTTCCCGACGAAGCAGGGAAAGGATCCCTCACCTCGAGCTACGAGTCGGAAACGGGGCTCCTCTGGATGTGAGCGCGACCCTCGTGTTTCCTCTCGAGTGGAGAAGGGTATGTCGGGGAACTTCTTGAGTTGCACCAAGGGTGGGAAGGACCCTTTCGACTTTCCAGAGTTGACGTGTGATTGGCCCCGAGAAGCCTCTGCGGAAATGGGCCTCCTCTCGCCTGGAGGTTAGAACCTCCTGGATATTCTCGATTTGCGGCAGGTCTTCTCGAGTTACGACGGGGACCTCAGGGACCCGCTCTGGTGGCCTCAGGAAGGGCCAGTCCCCATGCGAGTTGCTAGGGGCCATCTCGGGATTCCTCTCCCGTCGATGCCGGGGCCTAAGACCTTGTGTGGAGTCGGGGCCGGAACCTGAGCATTTCTCTCCAGTGTTGACATGGATCTTGGGGTGCCTCTGAGTCTCCCCAAGGGAGTCAGGCCTCGTCTCGAGTTGGGGCATGCAAGTGCGCTTTCCTCCCGAGCTGCAGCAGTAGGGTCATGCATCCTGTCACGTGGATCAAGGGATCTGTGGCTTTGCCTCGAGCCTTTCCCTCGAGGCTTTCCCACGAGGCTTTCCCACAGGGCTGTGCCAAGTGCCACCTTGGTGTGAGTCGATCCTCGGCGTGAAAGACTAGCCGGTGAAGGGAAAAGAGGTTCCTCTGGAATGGACTGAGACATCTGGGGGACTCTTGGAATGGTGGCACGACCCTGGAGTTCCTCTCGCCGTTCCTGTTGAGAGGGCCTCCTCTTGAGATGCGACGGGAACGCCCGGAATTCTTTCCCGACGAAGCAGGGAAAGGATCCCTCACCTCGAGCTACGAGGCGGAAACGGGGCTCCTCTGGATGTGGGCGGGACCCTCGTGTTTCCTCTCGAGTGGAGACGGGTATGTCTGGGAACTTCTTGAGTTGCACCAAGGGTGTGAAGGACCCTTTCGAAGTTCCAGAGGTGAGGTGTGATTAGCCCCGAGAAGCCTCTGCAGAAAAGGACCTCCTCTCGCCTGGAGGGGAGAACCTCCTGGATTTTCTCGAGTTGTGACAGGTCTTCTCGAGTTATGACGGGGACCTCAGGGACCCGCTCTGGTGGCCTCAGGAAGGGCCAGTCCCCAGCGAGTTGCTAGGGGCCATCTCGGGATTCCTCTCCCGTCGATGCCGGGTCCTAAGACCTTGTGTGCGTTCGAGGCTGGAACCTGAGCATTCCTCTCCAGTGTTGACATGGATCTTGGGGTGCCTCAGAGTCAACGCAGGGGAGTCAGGCCTCGTCTCGAGTGGGGGCATGCACGTGCACTTTCCTCCCGAGCTACAGCAGTAGGGTCACGCTTCCTGTCACGTGGATCAAGGGATCTGTGGCTTTCCCTCGAGGCTTTCCCTCGAGTCTTTCACACGAGGCTTTCCCACAGGGCTGTGCCAAGTGCCACCTTGGTGTGAGTCGATCCTCGGCGTGAAAGACGAACCGGTGAAGGGAACAGAGTTTCCTCTGGAATGGACTGAGACATCTGGGGGACTCTTGGAATGGCGGCACGACCCTGGAGTTCCTCTCGCCGTTCCTGTTGAGAGGGCCTCCTCTTGAGATGCGACGGGAGCGCCGGGAATTCTTTCCCGACGAAGCAGGGAAAGGATCCCTCACCTCGAGCTACGAGGCGGAAACGGGGCTCCTCTGGATGTGGGCGGGACCCTTGTGTTTCCTCTCGAGTGGAGACGGGTGTGTCGGGGAAATTCTTGAGTTGCACTAAGGGTGTGAAGGACCCTTTCGGCGTTCCAGAGGTGAGGTGTGATTAGCCCCGAGAAACCTCTGCCGAAATGGGCCTCATCTTGCCTGCAGGGGAGAACCTCCTGGATATTCTCTAGTTGCGGCAGGTCTTCTCGAGTTATGACGGGGACCTCAGGGACCCTCTATGTTGGCCTCAGGAAGGGCCAGTCCCCATGTGAGTTGATAGGGGCCATCTCGGGATTCCTCTCCCGTCGATGCCGGGGCCTAAGACCTTGTGTGGAGTCGGGGCCGGAACCTGAGCATTCCTCTCCAGTGTTGACATGGATCTTGGGGTGCCTCTGAGTCTCCCCAGGGGAGTCAGGCCTCGTCTCGAGTGGGGGCATGCACGTGCTCTTCCCTCCCGAGCTGCAGCAGTAGGGTCACGCTTCCTGTCACGTGGATCAAGGGATCTGTGGCTTTCCCTCGAGGCTTTCCCACAGGGCTGTGCCAAGTGCCACCTTGGTGTGAGTCGATCCTCGGCGTGAAAGATGAGCCGGTGAAGGGAAAAGAGGTTCCTCTGGAATGGACTGAGACATCTGGGGTCTCTTGGAATGGTGGCACGACCCTGGAGTTCCTCTCGCCGTTCCTGTTGAGAGGGCCTCGTCTTGAGATGCGACGGGAACGCCGGGAATTCTTTCCCGACGAAGCAGGGAAAGGATCCCTCACCTCGAGCTACGAGGCGGAAACGGGGCTCCTCTTGATGTGGGCGGGACCCTCATGTTTCCTCTCGAGTGGAGACGGGTATGTCGGGGAACTTCTTGAGTTTCACCAAGGGTGGGAAGGACCCTTTTGACGTTTCAGAGGTGAGGTGTGATTAGCCCCGAGAAGCCTCTGCGGAAATGGGCCTCATCTCGCCAGCAGATGAGAACCTCCTGGATTTTCTCGAGTTGCGGCAGGTCTTCTCGAGTTACGACGGGGACCTCAGGGACACGCTCTGGTGGCCTCAGGAAGGGACAGTCCCCATGCGAGTTGCTAGGGGCCAAATCGGGATTCCTCTCCCGTCGATGCCGGGGCCTAAGACCTTGTGTGGCGTCGGGGTCGGAACCTGAGGATTCCTCTCCAGTGTTGACATGGATCATGGGGTGCCTCTGAGTCTCCCCAGGCGAGTCAGGCCTCGTCTCGTGAGGGGGCATGCACACGCGCTTCCCTCTCGAGCTGCAGCAGTAGGGTCACTCTTCCTGTCACGTGGATCAAGGGATCTGTGGCTTTCCCTCGAGGCTTTCCCACGAGGCTTTCCCACAGGGCTGTGCCAAGTGCCACCTTGATGTGAGTTGATCCTCGGCGTGAAAGACGAGCCGGTGAAGGGAAAAGAGGTTCCTCTGGAATGCACTGAGACATCTGGGGAACTCTTGGAATGGTGGCATGACCCTGGAGTACATCTCGCCGTTCCTGTTGAGAGGGCCTCCTCTTGAGATGCGACGGGAACGCCGGGAATTCTTTCCCGACGAAGCAGGGAAAGGATCCCTCACCTCGAGCTACGAGGCGGAAACGGGCTCCTCTGGATGTGGGCGGGACCCTCGTGTTTCCTCTCGAGTGGAGACGGGTATGACGGGGAACTTCTTGAGTTGCACCAAGGGTGTGAAGGACCCTTTCGAAGTTCCAGAGGTGAGGTGTGATTAGCCCCGAGAAGCCTCTGCAGAAATGGACCTCCTCTCGCCTGGATGGGAGAACCTCCTGGATTTTCTCGAGTTGCAGCAGGTCTCCTCGAGTTACCACGGGGACCACAGGGACCCGCTCTGGTGGCCTCAGGAAGGGACAGTCCCCATGCGATTTGCTAGGGCCCCTCTTGGGATTCTTCTCCCGTCGATGCCGGTGCCTAAGACCTTGTGTGGACTCGGGGCCGGAACCTGAGCATTCCTCTCCAGTGTTGACGTGAATCTTGGGGTGCCTCTGAGTCTCCCCAGGGGAGTCAGGCTTCGTCTCGAGTGGGGGCATGCACGTGCGCTTTCCTCCGGAGCTGCAGCAGTAGGGTCACGCTTCCTGTCACGTGGATCAAGGGATCTGTGGCTTTCCCTCGAAGCTTTCCCTCGAGGCTTTCCCACGAGGCTTTCCCACAGGGCTGTGCCAAGTGCCACCTTGGTGTGAGTCGATCCTCGGCGTGAAAGACGAGCCGGTGAAGGGAAAAGAGGTTCCTCTGGAATGGACTGAGACATCTGGGGGACTCTTGGAATGGTGGCACGACCCTGGAGTTCCTCTCGCCGTTCCTGTTGAGAGGGCCTCCTCTTGAGATGCGACGGGAACGCCTGGAATTCTTTCCCGACGAAGCAGGGAAAGGATCCCTCACCTCGAGCTACGAGGCGGAAACGGGGCTCCTCTGGATGTGGGCGGGACCCTCGTGTTTCCTCTCGAGTGGAGACGGGTATGTCTGGGAACTTCTTGAGTTGCACCAAGGGTGTGAAGGACCCTTTCGAAGTTCCAGAGGTGAGGTGTGATTAGCCCCGAGAAGCCTCTGCAGAAATGGACCTCCTCTCGCCTGGAGGGGAGAACCTCCTGGATTTTCTCGAGTTGCGACAGGTCTTCCCGAGTTACGACGGTGACGTCAGGGACCCGCTCTGGTGGCCTCAGGAAGGGCCAGTCCCCAGCGAGTTGCTAGGGGCCATCTCGGGATTCCTCTCCCGTCGATGCCGGGTCCTAAGACCTTGTGTGCGTTCGAGGCCGGAACCTGAGCATTCCTCTCCAGTGTTGACATGGATCTTGGGGTGCCTCAGAGTCAACGCAGGGGAGTCAGGCCTCGTCTCGAGTGGGGGCATGCACGTGCACTTTCCTCCCGAGCTACAGCAGTAGGGTCACGCTTCCTGTCACGTGGATCAAGGGATCTGTGGCTTTCCCTCGAGGCTTTCCCTCGAGTCTTTCACACGAGGCTTTCCCACAGGGCTGTGCCAAGTGCCACCTTGGTGTGAGTCGATCCTCGGCGTGAAAGACGAACCGGTGAAGGGAACAGAGGTTCCTCTGGAATGGACTGAGACATCTGGGGGACTCTTGGTATGGTGGCACGACCCTGGAGTTCCTCTCGCCGTTCCTGTTGAGAGGGCCTCCTCTTGAGATGCGACGGGAGCGCCGGGAATTCTTTCCCGACGAAGCAGGGAAAGGATCCCTCACCTCGAGCTACGAGGCGGAAACGGGGCTCCTCTGGATGTGGGCGGGACCCTTGTGTTTCCTCTCGAGTGGAGACGGGTGTGTCGGGGAAATTCTTGAGTTGCACTAAGGGTGTGAAGGACCCTTTCGGCGTTCCAGAGGTGAGGTGTGATTAGCCCCGAGAAACCTCTGCCGAAATGGGCCTCATCTTGCCTGCAGGGGAGAACCTCCTGGATATTCTCTAGTTGCGGCAGGTCTTCTCGAGTTATGACGGGGACCTCAGGGACCCTCTATGTTGGCCTCAGGAAGGGCCAGTCCCCATGTGAGTTGATAGGGGCCATCTCGGGATTCCTCTCCCGTCGATGCCGGGGCCTAAGACCTTGTGTGGAGTCGGGGCCGGAACCTGAGCATTCCTCTCCAGTGTTGACATGGATCTTGGGGTGCCTCTGAGTCTCCCCAGGGGAGTCAGGCCTCGTCTCGAGTGGGGGCATGCACGTGCTCTTCCCTCCCGAGCTGCAGCAGTAGGGTCACGCTTCCTGTCACGTGGATCAAGGGATCTGTGGCTTTCCCTCGAGGCTTTCCCACAGGGCTGTGCCAAGTGCCACCTTGGTGTGAGTCGATCCTCGGCGTGAAAGATGAGCCGGTGAAGGGAAAAGAGGTTCCTCTGGAATGGACTGAGACATCTGGGGTCTCTTGGAATGGTGGCACGACCCTGGAGTTCCTCTCGCCGTTCCTGTTGAGAGGGCCTCCTCTTGAGATGCGACGGGAACGCCGGGAATTCTTTCCCGACGAAGCAGGGAAAGGATCCCTCACCTCGAGCTACGAGGCGGAAACGGGGCTCCTCTGGATGTGGGCGGGACCCTCATGTTTCCTCTCGAGTGGAGACGGGTATGTCGGGGAACTTCTTGAGTTTCACCAAGGGTGGGAAGGACCCTTTTGACGTTTCAGAGGTGAGGTGTGATTAGCACCGAGAAGCCTCTGCGGAAATGGGCCTCATCTCGCCAGCAGATGAGAACCTCCTGGATTTTCTCGAGTTGCGGCAGGTCTTCTCGAGTTACGACGGGGACCTCAGGGACCCGCTCTGGTGGCCTCAGGAAGGGACAGTCCCCATGCGAGTTGCTAGGGGCCAAATCGGGATTCCTCTCCCGTCGATGCCGGGGACTAAGACCTTGTGTGGCGTCGGGGTCGGAACCTGAGGATTCCTCTCCAGTGTTGACATGGATCTTGGGGTGCCTCTGAGTCTCCCCAGGGGAGTCAGGCCTCGTCTCGTGAGGGGGCATGCACACGCGCTTCCCTCTCGAGCTGCAGCAGTAGGGTCACTCTTCCTGTCACGTGGATCAAGGGATCTGTGGCTTTCCCTCGAGGCTTTCCCAGGAGGCTTTCCCACAGGGCTGTGCCAAGTGCCACCTTGATGTGAGTTGATCCTCGGCGTGAAAGACGAGCCGGTGAAGGGAAAAGAGGTTCCTCTGGAATGCACTGAGACATCTGGGGGACTCTTGGAATGGTGGCATGACCCTGGAGTACATCTCGCCGTTCCTGTTGAGAGGGCCTCCTCTTGAGATGCGACGGGAACGCCGGGAATTCTTTCCCGACGAAGCAGGGAAAGGATCCCTCACCTCGAGCTACGAGGCGGAAACGGGCTCCTCTGGATGTGGGCGGGACCCTCGTGTTTCCTCTCGAGTGGAGACGGGTATGACGGGGAACTTCTTGAGTTGCACCAAGGGTGTGAAGGACCCTTTCGAAGTTCCAGAGGTGAGGTGTGATTAGCCCCGAGAAGCCTCTGCAGAAATGGACCTCCTCTCGCCTGGAGGGGAGAACCTCCTGGATTTTCTCGAGTTGCGACAGGTCTTCCCGAGTTACGACGGTGACGTCAGGGACCCGCTCTGGTGGCCTCAGGAAGGGCCAGTCCCCAGCGAGTTGCTAGGGGCCATCTCGGGATTCCTCTCCCGTCGATGCCGGGTCCTAAGACCTTGTGTGCGTTCGAGGCCGGAACCTGAGCATTCCTCTCCAGTGTTGACATGGATCTTGGGGTGCCTCAGAGTCAACGCAGGGGAGTCAGGCCTCGTCTCGAGTGGGGGCATGCACGTGCACTTTCCTCCCGAGCTAGAGCAGTAGGGTCACGCTTCCTGTCACGTGGATCAAGGGATCTGTGGCTTTCCCTCGAGGCTTTCCCTCGAGTCTTTCACACGAAGCTTTCCCACAGGGCTGTGCCAAGTGCCACCTTGGTGTGAGTCGATCCTCGGCGTGAAAGACGAACCGGTGAAGGGAACAGAGTTTCCTCTGGAATGGACTGAGACATCTGGGGGACTCTTGGAACAGTGGCACGACCCTGGAGTTCCTCTCGCCGTTCCTGTTGAGAGAGCCTCCTCTTGAGATGCGACGGGAGCCCCCGGAATTCTTTCCCGACGAAGCAGGGAAAGGATCCCTCACCTCGAGCTACGAGGCGGAAAAGGGGCTCCTCTGGATGTGGGCGGGACCCTTGTGTTTCCTCTCGAGTGGAGACGGGTGTGTCGGGGAAATTCTTGAGTTGCACTAAGGGTGTGAAGGACCCTTTCGGCGTTCCAGAGGTGAGGTGTGATTAGCCCCGAGAAACCTCTGCCGAAATGGGCCTCATCTTGCCTGCAGGGGAGAACCTCCTGGATATTCTCTAGTTGCGGCAGGTCTTCTCGAGTTATGACGGGGACCTCAGGGACCCTCTATGTTGGCCTCAGGAAGGGCCAGTCCCCATGTGAGTTGATAGGGGCCATCTCGGGATTCCTCTCCCGTCGATGCCGGGGCCTAAGACCTTGTGTGGAGTCAGGGCCGGAACCTGAGGATTCCTCGCCAGTGTTGACATGGATCTTGGGGTGCCTCTGAGTCTCCCCAGGGGAGTCAGGCCTCGTCTCGAGTGGGGGCATGCACGTGCTCTTCCCTCCCGAGCTGCAGCAGTAGGGTCACGCTTCGTGTCACGTGGATCAAGGGATCTGTGGCTTTCCCTCGAGGCTTTCCCACAGGGCTGTGCCAAGTGCCACCTTGGTGTGAGTCGATCCTCGGCGTGAAAGATGAGCCGGTGAAGGGAAAAGAGGTTCCTCTGGAATGGACTGAGACATCTGGGGTCTCTTGGAATGGTGGCACGACCCTGGAGTTCCTCTCGCCGTTCCTGTTGAGAGGGCCTCCTCTTGAGATGCGACGGGAACGCCGGGAATTCTTTCCCGACGAAGCAGGGAAAGGATCCCTCACCTCGAGCTACGAGGCGGAAACGGGGCTCCTCTGGATGTGGGCGGGACCCTCATGTTTCCTCTCGAGTGGAGACGGGTATGTCGGGGAACTTCTTGAGTTTCACCAAGGGTGGGAAGGACCCTTTTGGCGTTTCAGAGGTGAGGTGTGATTAGCACCGAGAAGCCTCTGCGGAAATGGGCCTCATCTCGCCAGCAGATGAGAACCTCCTGGATTTTCTCGAGTTGCGGCAGGTCTTCTCGAGTTACGACGGGGACCTCAGGGACCCGCTCTGGTGGCCTCAGGAAGGGCCAGTCCCCATGCGAGTTGCTAGGGGCCATCTCGGGATTTCTCTCCGTTCGATGCCGGGGCCTCAGACCTTGTGTGGAGTCGGGGCCTGAACCTGAGCATTCCTCTCCAGTGTTGACATGGATCTTTGGGTGCCTCTGAGTCTCCCAAGGGGAGTCAGGCTTCGTCTTGATTGGGGTCATGCACGTGCGCTTCCCTCCCGAGCTGCAGCAGTAGGGTCACGCTTCCTGTCACGTGGATCAAGGGATCTGCGGCTTTCCCTCGAGGCTTTCCCTCGAGGCTTTCCCACGAGGCTTTCCCACAGGGCTGTGCCAAGTGCCACCTTGGTGTGAGTCGATCCTCGGCGTGAAATACGAGCCGGTGAACGGAAAAGAGGTTCCTCTGGAATGGACTGAGACATCTGGGGGACTCTTGGAATGGTGGCACGACCCTGGAGTTCCTCTCGTCGTTCCTGTTGAGAGGGCCTCCTCTTGAGATGCGACGGGAACGCCGGGAATTCTTTCCCGACGATGCAGGGAAAGGATCCCTCACCTCGAGCTACGAGGCGGAAACGGGGCTCCTCTGGATGTGGGCGGGAGCGTCGTGTTTCCTCTCGAGTGGAGACGGGTATGTCGGGGAACTTCTTGAGTTGCACGAGTGGTGTGAAGGACCCTTTCGACGTTTCAGAGGTGAGGTGTGATTAGCCCCGAGAAGCCTCTGCGGAAATGGGCCTCCTCTCGACTGGAGGGGAGAACCTCCTGGATTTTCTCGAGTTGCGGCAGGTCTTCTCGAGTTACGACGGGGACCTCAGGGACCCGCTCTGGTGGCCTCAGGAAGGGCCAGTCCCAATGCGAGTTGCTAGGGGCCATCTCGGGATTCCTCTCCGTCGATGCCGGGGCCTGAGACCTTGTGTGGAGTCGGGGCCGGAACCTGAGGATTCCTCTCCAGTGTTGACATGGATTTTGGGGTGCCTCTATGTCTCCCCAGGGGAGTCAGGCCTCGTCTCCAGTGGGGGAATGCACGTGCGCTTCCCTCCCGAGCTGCAGCAGTAGGGTCACGCTTCCTGTAAGGTGGATCAAGTTATCTGTGGCTTTCCCTTGAGGCTTTCTCACGAGGCTTTCCCACAGGGCTGTGCCAAGTGCCACCTTGGTGTGAGTCGATCCTCGGCGTGAAAGACGAGCCGGTGAAGGGAAAAGAGGTTCCTCTGGAATGGACTGAGACATCTGGGGGACTCTTGCAATGGTGGCACGACCCTGGAGTTCCTCTCGCCATTCCTGTTGAGAGTGCCTCCTATTGAGAGGCGACGGGAACGCCGGGAATTCTTTCCCGACGAAGCAGGGAAAGGATCCCTCACCTCGAGCTCCGAGGCGGAAACGGGGCCACTCTAGATGTGAGCGCGACCCTCGTGTTTCCTCTCGAGTGGAGAAGGGTATGTCGGGGAACTTCTTGAGTTGCACCAAGGGTGGGAATGACCCTTTCGACGTTCCAGAGTTGACGTGTGATTAGCCCCGAGAAGCCTCTACGGAAATGGGCCTCCTCTCGCCTGGAGGGGAGAACCTCCTGGATTTTCTCGAGTTGCGGTAGGTCTTCTCGAGTTACGACGGGGACCTCAGGGACACGCTCTGGTGGCCTCAAGAAGGGCCAGTCCCCATGCGAGTTGCTAGGGGCCATCTCGGGATTCCTCTCCCGTCGATGCCGCGGCATAAGACCTTGTGTGGAGTCGGGGCCTGAACCTGAGCATTCCTCTCCAGTGTTGACATGGATCTTTGGGTGCCTCTGAGTCTCCCCAGGGGAGTCAGGCGTCGTCTTGATTGGGGGCATGCACGTGCGCTTCCCTCCCGAGCTGCAGCAGTAGGGTCACGCTTTCTGTCACGTGGATCAAGGGATCTGTGGCTTTCCCTCGAGGCTTTCCCTCGAGGCTTTCCCACGAGGCTTTCCCACAGGGCTGTGCCAAGTGCCACCTTGGTGTGAGTCGATCCTCGGCGTGAAATACGAGCCGGTGAAGGGAAAAGAGGTTCCTCTGGAATGGACTGAGACATCTGGGGGACTCTTGGAATGGTGGCACGACCCTGGAGTTCCTCTTGCCGTTCCTGTTGAGAGGGCCTCCTCTTGAGATGCGACGGGAACGCCGGGAATTCTTTACCGACGAAGCAGGGAAAGGATCCCTCACCTCGACCTACTAGGCGGAAACGGGGCTCCTCTGGATGTGGGCGGGAGCCTCGTGTTTCCTCTCGAGTGGAGACGGGTATGTCGGGGAACTTCTTGAGTTGCACGAGTGGTGTGAAGGACCCTTTCGACGTTCCAGAGGTGAGGTGTGATTAGCCCCGAGAAGCCTCTGCGGAAATGGGCCTCCTCTCGACTGGAGGGGAGAACCTCCTGGATTTTCTCGAGTTGCAGCAGGTCTTCTCGAGTTACGACGGGGACCTCAGGGACCCGCTCTGGTGGCCTCAGGAAGGGCCAGTCCCCATGCGAGTTGCTAGGGGCCATCTCGGGATTCCTCTCCCGTCGATGCCGGGGCCTGAGACCTTGTGTGGAGTCGGGGCCGGAACCTGAGCATTCCTCTCCAGTGTTGACATGGATCTTGGGGTGCCTCTGAGTCTCCCCAGGGGAGTCAGGCCGCGTCTCGTGTGGGGGCATGCACGTGCGGTTTCCTCCTGAGCTGCAGCAGTAGGGTCACGCTTCCTGTCACGTGGATCAAGGGATCTGTGACTTTCCCTCGAGGCTTTCCCACAGGGCTACGCCAAGTGCCACCTTGGTGTGAGTCGATCCTCGGTGTGAAAGATGAGCCGGTGAAGGGAAAAGAGGTTCCTCTGGAATGGACTGAGACATCTGGTGTCTCTTGGAATGGTGGCACGACCCTGGAGTTCCTCTCGCCGTTCCTGATGAGAGAGCCTCCTCTTGAGATGCGACGGGAATGCCTGAAACTCTTTCCCGAAGAAGCAGGGAAAGGATCCCTCACCTCAAGCTATGAATGGGAAACGGGGCTCCTCTGGATCTGGGCGGGACCCTCGTGTTTCCTCTCGCGTGGAGACGGGAAAGTCGGGGAACTTCTTGAGTTGCACCAAGGGTGTGAAGGACCCTTTCGACGTTCCAGATGTGAGGTGTGATTAACCCCGAGAAGCCTCCGCGGAAATTGGCCTCTTCTCGCCTGCAGGGGAGAACCTCCTGGATATTCTCGAGTTGCGGCAGGTCTTCTCGAGTTACGACGGGGACCTCAGGCACCCGCTCTGTGGCCTCAGGATGGGCCAGTTCCCATCCGAGTTGCTAGGGACCATCTCGGGATTCCTCTCCCGTCGATGCCTGTACCTAAGACCTTGTGTGGTGTCGGGGCCGGAACGGAGGATTGATCTCCAGTGTTGACATGGATCTTGGGGTGCCTCTGAGTCTCCCCAGGGGAGTCAGGCCGCGTCTCGTGTGGGGGCATGCACGTGCGGTTTCCTCCTGAGCTGCAGCAGTAGGGTCACGCTTCCTGTCACGTGGATCAAGGGATCTGTGACTTTCCCTCGAGGCTTTCCCACAGGGCTACGCCAAGTGCCACCTTGGTGTGAGTCGATCCTCGGTGTGAAAGATGAGCCGGTGAAGGGAAAAGAGGTTCCTCTGGAATGGACTGAGACATCTGGGGTCTCTTGGAATGGTGGCACGACCCTGGAGTTCCTCTCGCCGTTCCTGTTGAGAGGGCCTCCTCTTGAGATGCGACGGGAACCCCGGGAATTCTTTCCCGACGAAGCAGGGAAAGGATCCCTCACCTCGAGCTACAAGGCGGAAACGGGGCTCCTCTGGATGTGGGCGGGACCCTCATGTTTCCTCTCGAGTGGAGACGGGTATGTCGGGGAACTTCTTCAGTTGCACCAAGGGTGGGAAGGACCCTTGTGACGTTTCAGAGGTGAGGTGTTATTAGCACCAAGAAGCCTCTGTGGAAATGGGCCTCATCTCGCCAGCAGGGGAGAACCGGCTGGATTTTCTCGAGTTGCGGCAGGTCTTCTCGAGTTACGACGGGGACCTCAGGGACCCGCTCTGGTGGCCTCAGGAAGGGCCAGTCCCCATGCGAGTTGCTAGGGGCCATCTCGGGATTCCTCTCCCGTCGATGCCGGGGCCTGAGACCTTGTGTGGAGTCGGGGCCGGAACCTGAGCATTCCTCTCCAGTGTTGACATGGATCTTGGGGTGCCTCTGAGTCTCCCCAGGGGAGTCAGGCCGCGTCTCGTGTGGGGGCATGCACGTGCGGTTTCCTCCTGAGCTGCAGCAGTAGGGTCACGCTTCCTGTCACGTGGATCAAGGGATCTGTGAC
The DNA here is from genome assembly GCF_023091745.1 of Budorcas taxicolor. NCBI lineage: Eukaryota > Metazoa > Chordata > Mammalia > Artiodactyla > Bovidae > Budorcas > Budorcas taxicolor. The sequence goes on from NC_068920.1 coordinate 7,991,334, forward strand.
TTTCCCTCGAGGCTTTCCCACAGGGCTACGCCAAGTGCCACCTTGGTGTGAGTCGATCCTCGGTGTGAAAGATGAGCCGGTGAAGGGAAAAGAGGTTCCTCTGGAATGGACTGAGACATCTGGGGTCTCTTGGAATGGTGGCACGACCCTGGAGTTCCTCTCGCCGTTCCTGATGAGAGAGCCTCCTCTTGAGATGCGACGGGAATGCCTGAAACTCTTTCCCGAAGAAGCAGGGAAAGGATCCCTCACCTCAAGCTATGAATGGGAAACGGGGCTCCTCTGGATCTGGGCGGGACCCTCGTGTTTCCTCTCGAGTGGAGACGGGAAAGTCGGGGAACTTCTTGAGTTGCACCAAGGGTGTGAAGGACCCTTTCGACGTTCCAGATGTGAGGTGTGATTAACCCCGAGAAGCCTCCGCGGAAATTGGCCTCTTCTCGCCTGCAGGGGAGAACCTCCTGGATATTCTCGAGTTGCGGCAGGTCTTCTCGAGTTACGACGGGGACCTCAGGCACCCGCTCTGTGGCCTCAGGATGGGCCAGTTCCCATCCGAGTTGCTAGGGACCATCTCGGGATTCCTCTCCCGTCGATGCCTGTACCTAAGACCTTGTGTGGTGTCGGGGCCGGAACGGAGGATTGATCTCCAGTGTTGACATGGATCTTGGGGTGCCTCTGAGTCTCCCCAGGGGAGTCAGGCCGCGTCTCGTGTGGGGGCATGCACGTGCGGTTTCCTCCTGAGCTGCAGCAGTAGGGTCACGCTTCCTGTCACGTGGATCAAGGGATCTGTGACTTTCCCTCGAGGCTTTCCCACAGGGCTACGCCAAGTGCCACCTTGGTGTGAGTCGATCCTCGGTGTGAAAGATGAGCCGGTGAAGGGAAAAGAGGTTCCTCTGGAATGGACTGAGACATCTGGGGTCTCTTGGAATGGTGGCACGACCCTGGAGTTCCTCTCGCCGTTCCTGTTGAGAGGGCCTCCTCTTGAGATGCGACGGGAACCCCGGGAATTCTTTCCCGACGAAGCAGGGAAAGGATCCCTCACCTCGAGCTACAAGGCGGAAACGGGGCTCCTCTGGATGTGGGCGGGACCCTCATGTTTCCTCTCGAGTGGAGACGGGTATGTCGGGGAACTTCTTCAGTTGCACCAAGGGTGGGAAGGACCCTTGTGACGTTTCAGAGGTGAGGTGTTATTAGCACCAAGAAGCCTCTGTGGAAATGGGCCCTATCTCGCCAGCAGGGGAGAACCGGCTGGATTTTCTCGAGTTGCGGCAGGTCTTCTCGAGTTACGACGGGGACCTCAGGGACCCGCTCTGGTGGCCTCAGGAAGGGCCAGTCCCCATGCGAGTTGCTAGGGTCCATTTCGGGATACCACTCCAGTCTATGCCGGGGCCTAAGACCTTGTGTGGAGTCGGGTCCGGAACCTGAGCATTCCTCTCCAGTGTTGACATGGATCTTGGGGTGCCTCTGAGTCTCCCCAGGGGAGTCAGGCTTCGTCTCGATTGGGGGCATGCGGGTGCGCTTCCCTCCCGAGCTGCAGAAGTAGGGTCACGCTTCCTGTCACGTGGATCAAGGGATCTGTGGCTTTCCCTCGAGGCTTTCCCTCGAGGCTTTCCCACGACGCTATCCAACAGGGCTGTGCCAAGTGCCACCTTGGTGTGAGTCGATCCTCGGCGTGAAAGACGAGCCGGTGAAGGGAAAAGAGGTTCCTCTGGAATGGACTGAGACAACTGGGGGACTCTTGGAATGGTGGCACGACCCTGGAGTTCCTCTCGCCGTTCCTGTTGAGAGGGCCTCCTCTTGAGATGTGACGGGAATGCCCGGAAATCTTTCCCGACGAAGCAGGGAAAGGATCCCTCACCTCGAGCTACGAGGCGGAAACGGGGCGCCTCTGGATGTGGGCGGGACCCTCGTGTTTCCTCTCGAGTGGAGACGGGTATGTCGGGGAACTTCTTGAGTTGCACCAACGGTGGGAAAGACCCTTTTGACGTTCCAGAGGTGAGGTGAGATTAGCCCCGAGAAGCCTCTGCGGAAATGAGCCTCATCTCGCCTGCAGGGGAGAACCTCCTGGATATTCTCGAGTTGCGGCAGGTCTTCTCGAGTTAAGACGGGGACCTCAGGGACCCGCTCTGGTGGCCTCAGGAAGGGCCAGTCCCCATACGAGTTGCTAGGGGCCATCTCGGGATACCTCTCCAGTCGATGCCGGGGCCTTAGACCTTGTGTGGAGTCGGGGCCGGAACCTGAGCATTCCTCTCCAGTGTTGACATGGATCTTGTGGTGCCTCTGAGTCTCCACAGGGGAGTCAGGCCTCGTCTCGAGTGGGGGCATGCGCGTGCGATTCCCTCCCGAGCTGCAGCAGTAGGGTCACGCTTCCTGTCACGTGGATCAAGGGATCTGTGGCTTTCCCTCGAGGCTTTCCCTCGAGGCTTTCCCACGAGGCTTTCCCACAGGGCTGTGCCAAGTGCCACCTTGGTGTGAGTCGATCCTCGGCGTGAAAGACGAGCAGGTGAAGGGAAAAGAGGTTCCTCTGGAATGGACTGAGACATCTGGGGGACTCTTGGAATGGTGGCACGACCCTGGAGTTCCTCTCGCCGTTCCTGTTGAGAGGGCCTCCTCTTGAGATGCGACGGGAACGCCGGGAATTCTTTCCCGACGAAGCAGGGAAAGGATCCCTCACCTCGAGCTACGAGGCGGAAACGGGGCTCCTCTGGATGTGGGCGGACCCTCAGGTTTCCTCTCGAGTGGAGACGGGTATGTCGGGGAACTTCTTGAGTTGCCCCAACGGTGGGAAGGACCCTTTCGACGTTCCAGAGGTGAGGTGTGATTAGCCCCGAGAAGCCTCTGCGGAAATTGGCCTCCTCTCGCCTGTAGGGGAGATCTGGCTGGATTTTCTCGAGTTGTGGCAGGTCTTCTCGAGTTACGACGGGGACCTCAGGGACCCGCTCTGGTGGCCTCAGGAAGGGCCAGTCCCCATGCGAGTTGCTAGGGGCCATCTCGGGATTCCTCTCCCGTCGATGCCGGGGCCTAAGACCTTGTGTGGAGTCGGGGCCCGAAACTGAGGATTCCTCTCCAGTGTTGACATGGATCTTGGGGTGCCTCTGAGTCTCCCCAGGGGAGTCAGGCCTCGTCTCGAGTGGGGGCATGCACGTGCGCTTCCCTCCCGAGCTGCAGCAGTAGGGTCACGCTTCCTGTCACGTGGATCAAGGGATCTGTGGCTTTCCGTCGAGGCTTTCCCTCGAGGCTTTCCCACGAGGCTTTCCCACAGGTCTGTGCCAAGTGCCACCTTGGTGTGAGTCGATCCTCGGCGTGAAAGATGAGCCGGTGAAGGGAAAAGAGGTTCCTCTGGAATGGACTGAGACATCTGGGGGACTCTTGGAATGGTGACACGACCCTGGAGTTCCTCTCGCCGTTCCTGATGAGAGGGCCTCCTCTTGAGATGCGACGGGAACGCCGGGAATTCTTTCCCGATGAAGCAGGGAAAGGATCCCTCACCTCGAGCTACGAGGCGGAAACGGGGCTCTTCTGGATGTGGGCGGGACCCTCGTGTTTCCTCTCGAGTGGAGACGGGTATGTCGGGGAACTTCTTGAGTTGCACCAAGGGTGTGAAGGACCCTTTCGACGTTCCAGAGGTGAGGTGTGATTAGCCCCGAGAAGCCTCTGCGGAAATAGGCCTCATCTCGCCTGCAGGGGAGAACCTCCTGGATATTCTCGAGTTGCGGCAGGTCTTCTCGAGTTATGACAGGGACCTCAGGGACCCGCTCTGATGGCCTCAGGAAGGGCCAGTCCCCATGCGAGTTGCTAGGGGCCATCTCGGGATTCCTCTCCCGTCGATGCCGGGGCCTAAAACCTTGTGTGGAGTCGGGGCCGGAACGTGAGGATTCCTCTCCAGTGTTGACATGGATTTTGGGGTGCCTCTGAGTCTCCCCAGGGGAGTCAGGCCTCGTCTCGAGTGGGGGCATGCACGTGCGCTTCCCTCCCGAGCTGCAGCAGTAGGGTCACGCTTCGTGTCACGTGGATCAAGGGATCTGTGTCTTTCCCTCGAGGCTTTCCCTCGAGGCTTTCCCACGAGGCTTTCCCACAGTGCTGTGCCAAGTGCCACCTTGGTGTGAGTCGATCCTCGGCGTGAAAGACGAGCCGGTGAAGGGAAAAGAGGTTCCTCTGGAATGGACTGAGACATCTGGGGGACTCTTGGAATGGTGACACGACCCTGGAGTTCCTCTCGCCGTTCCTGTTGATAGGGCCTCCTCTTGAGATGTGACGGGAACGCCGGGAATTCTTTCCCGACGAAGCAGGGAAAGGATCCCTCACCTCGAGCTACGAGGCGGAAACGGGGCTCCTCTGGATGTGGGCGGGACCCTCGTGTTTCCTCTCGAGTGGAGAAGGGTATGTCAGGGAACTTCTTGAGTTGCACCAAGGGTGTGAAGGACCCTTTCGACGTTCCAGAGGTGAGGTGTGATTAGCCCCGAGAAGCATCTGTGGAAATGGGCCTCATCTCGCCTGCAGGGAAGAACCTCCTGGATATTCTCGAGTTGCGGCAGGTCTCCTCGAGTTACGACGGGGACCTCAGGGACCCGCTCTGGTGGCCTCAGGAAGGGCCAGTCCCCATGCGAGTTGCTGGGGCCATCTCGGGATTCCTCTCCCATCGATGCCGGGGCCTAAGACCTTGTGTGGAGTCGGGGCCTGAACCTGAGCATTCCTCTCCAGTGTTGACATGGATCTTGGGGTGCCTCTGAGTCTCCCCATGGGAGTCAGGCCTCGTCTTGAGTGGGGGCATGCACGTGCGCTTCCCTCTCGAGCTTCAGCAGTAGGGTCACGCTTCCTGTCACGTGGATCAAGGGATCTGTGGCTTTCCCTCGAGGTTTTCCCTCGAGGCTTTCCCACGAGGCTTTCCCACAGTGCTGTGCCACGTGCCACCTTGTTGTGAGTCGATCCTCGGCGTGAAAGAGGAACCGGTGAAGGGAAAAGAGGTTCCTCTGGAATGGACTGAGACCTCTGGGGGACTCTTGGAATGGTGGCAGGACCCTGGAGTTCCTCTCGCCGTTCCTGTTGATAGGGCCTCCTCTTGAGATGCGACGGGAACGCCGGGAATTCTTTCCCGACGAAGCAGGGAAAGGATCCCTCACCTCGAGCTACGAGGCGGAAACGGGGCTCCTCTGGATGTGGGCGGGACCCTCGTGTTTCCTCTCGAGTGGAGAAGGGTATGTCAGGGAACTTCTTGAGTTGCACCAAGGGTGGGAAGGACCCTTTCGACGTTCCAGAGGTGAGGTGTGATTAGCCCCCAGAAGCCTCTGCGGAAATGGGCCTTATCTCGCCTGCAGGGGAGAACCTCCTGGATATTCTCGAGTTGCGGCAGGTCTTCTCGAGTTACGACGGGGACCTCAGGGACCCGCTCTGGTGGCCTCAGGAATGGCCAGTCCCCATGTGAGTCGCTAGGGGCCATCTCGGGATTCCTCTCCCGTTGATGCCGGGGCCTAAGACCTTGTGTGGAGTCGGGGCCGGAACCTGAGGATTCCTCTCCAGTGTTGACATGGATCTTGGGGTGCCTCTGAGTCTCCCCAGGGGAGTCAGGCCTCGTCTCGAGTGGGGGCATGCACGTGCGCTTTCCTCCCGAGCTGCAGCAGTAGGGTCACGCTTCCTGTCACGTGGATCAAGGGATCTGTGGCTTTCCCTCGAGGCTTTCCCACAGGGCTGTGCCACGTGCCACCTTGGTGTGAGTCGATCCTCGGCGTGAAAGACGAGCCGGTGAAGGGACAAGAGGTTCCTCTGGAATGGAGTGAGACATCTGGGGGACTCTTGGAATGGTGGCACGACCCTGGAGTTCCTCTCGCTGGTCCTCCTGAGAGGGCCTCCTCTTGAGATGCGACGGGAACGCCGGGAACTCTTTCCCGACGAAGCAGGGAAAGGATCCCTCATTTCGAGCTACGAGGCGGAGACGGGGCGCCTCTGGATGTGGTCGGGACCCTCGTGCTTCCTCTCGAGTGGAGACGGGTATGTCGGGGAACTTCTTGATTTGCACCAAGGGTGTGAAGGACCCTTTCGAAGTTCCAGAGGTGAGGTGTCAACAGCCTAGAGACGCCTCAGCGGAAATCGGCGTCATCTCTCCTAGAGGGGAGAACCTCCTTGATTTTCTCGAGTTGCGGCAGGTCTTCTCGAGTTACGGCGGGGACCTCAGGGACCCGCTCTGTTGGCCTCAGGAAAAGCCAGTCCCCATGCGAGTTGCTAGGGGCCATCTCGAGATTCCTCTCCCGTCCATGCCGGGGCCTAAGACCTTGTGTGGAGTCGGGGCCCGAACCTGATGATTCCTCTCCAGTGTTGCCATGGATATTGGGGTGCTTGAGTCTCCCCAGGGGAGTCAGGCCTCGTCTCGAGTGGGGGCATGCACGTGCGCTTTCCTCCCGAGGTGAAGCAGTAGTGTCACTCTTCCTGTCACATGGATCAAGGGATCTGTGGCTTTCCCTCGAGGCTTTCCCTCGAGGCTTTCCCACAGGGCTGTGCCACATGCCACCTTGGTGTGAGTCGATCCTCGGCGTGAAAGACGAGCCGGTGATGGGAAAAGAGGTTCCTCTGGAATGGACTGAGACATCTGGGGGACTCTTGGAATGGTGGCACGACCGGGGAGTTCCTCTCGCCGTTCCTGTTGAGAGGACCTCCTCTTGAGATGTTACGGGAACGCCGGGAACTCTTTCCCGATGAAGCAGGGAAAGGATCCCTCATCTCGAGCTACGAGGCGGACACGGGGCTCCTCTGGATGTCGGCGCGACCCTCGTGTTTCCTCTCGAGTGGAGACGGGAATGTCGGGGAACTTCATGATTTGCACCAAGGGTGTGAAGGACCCTTTCGAAGTTCCAGAGCTGAGGTGTGATCAGCCTCGAGACGCCTCAGCGGAAATGGGCCTCATCTCGACTGGAGGGGAAAACATCCTGGATTTTCTCGAGTTGCGGCAGGTCTTCTCGAGTTAAGACGGGGACCTCAGGGACCCGCTCTGGTGTCCTCAGGAAAGGCCAGTCCCCGTGCGAGTTGCTAGGGGCCCTCTCGCGATTCCTCTCAAGTCCATGCCGGGGCCTAAGACCTTGTGTGGAGTCGGGGCCGGAACCTGAAGATTCCTCTTCAGTGTTGCCATGAACCTTGGGGTGCTTCTGAATCTCCCCAGGGGAGTCAGGCCTCGTCTCGAGTGGGGGCATGCACGTGCGGTTTCCTCCCGAGCTGCAGCAGTAGGGTCACGCTTCCTGTCACTTGGATCAAGGGATCTGTGGCTTTCCCTCGAGGCTTTCCCTCGAGGCTTTCCCAGGACGCTTTCCCACAGGGCTGTGCCAAGTGCCACCTTGGTGTGAGTCGATCCTCGGCGTGAAAGATGAGCCGGTGAAGGGAAAAGAGGTTCCTCTGGAAAGGACTGAGACATCTGGGGGACTCTTGGAATGGTGGCACGACCCTGGAGTTCCTCTCGCCGTTCCTGTTGTGAGGGCCTCCTCTTGAGATGCGACGGGAACGCCGGGAATTCTTTCCCGACGAAGCAGGGAAAGGATCCCTCACCTCGAGCTACGAGGCGGAAACGGGGCTCCTCTGGATGTGGGCGGGACCCTCCTGTTTTCTCTCGAGTGGAGACGGGTATGTCCGGGAACTTCTTGAGTTGCACCAACGGTGGGAAGGACCCTTTCGACGTTCCAGAGGTGAGGTGTGATTAGCCCCCAGAAGCCTCTGCGGAAATAGGCCTCATCTCGCCTGCAGGGGAGAACCTCCTGGATATTCTCGAGTTGCAGCAGGTCTTCTCGAGTTACGACGGGGACCTCAGGGGCCCGCTCTGGTGGCCTCAGGAAGGGCCAGTTCCCATGCGCGTTGCTAGGGGCCATCTCGGGATTCCTCTCCCGTCGATGCCGGGGCCTAAGACCTTGTGTGAAGTCGGGGCCGGAACCTGAGGATTCCTCTCCAGTGTTGACATGGATCTTGCGGTGCCTGTGAGTCTCCCCAGGGGAGTCAGGCCTCGTCTCGAGTGGGGGCATGCACGAGCTCTTCCCTCCCGAGCTGCAGCAGTAGGGTCACGCTACCTGTCACGTGGATCAAGGGATCTGTGTCTTTCCCTCGAGGCTTTCCCACAGGGCTGTGCCAAGTGCCACCTTGGTGTTAGTCGATCCTCGGCGTGAAAAACGAGCCGGTGAAGGGAAAAGAGGTTACTCTGGAATGGACTGAGACAACTGGGGGACTCTTTGAATGGTGGCACGACCCTGGATTTCCTCTCGCCGTTCCTGTTGAGAGGGCCTCCTCTTGAGATGCGACGGGAACGCCGGGAATTCTTTCCCGACGAAGCCGGGAAAGGATCCCTCACCTCGAGCTACGAGGCGGAAACGGGGCTCCTCTGGATGTGGGCGGGACACTCGTGTTTCCTCTCGAGTGGAGACGGGTATGTCGGGGAACTTCTTGAGTTGCACCAAGGGTGGGAAAGACCCCTTCGACGTTCCAGAGGTGAGGTGTGATTAGCCCCGAGAAGCCTCTGCGGAAATGGGCCTCATCTCGCCTGCAGGGGAGAACCTCCTGGATATTCTCGAGTTGCGGTAGGTCTTCTCGAGTTACGACGGGGACCTCAGGGACCCGCTCTGGTGGCCTCAGGAAGGGCCAGTCCCCATGCGCGTTGCTAGGGGCCATCTCAGGATTCCTCTCCCATCGATGCCGGGGCCTAAGCCCTTGTGTGGAATCGGGGCCGGAACCTGAGGATTCCTCTCCAGTGTTGACATGGATCTTCGGGTGCCTCTGAATCTCCCCAGGGGAGTCAGGCCTCGTCTCGAGTGGGGGCATGCACGTTCGATTCCCTCCCGAGCTGCAGCAGTAGGGTCACGTTTCCTGTCACGTGGATCAAGGGATCTGTGGCTTTCCCTCGAGGCTTTCCCTCGAGGCTTTCCCAGGACGCTTTCCCACAGGGCTGTGCCAAGTGCCACCTTGGTGTGAGTCGATCCTCGGCGTGAAAGATGAGCCGGAGAAGGGAAAAGAGGTTCCTCTGGAAAGGACTGAGACATCTGGGGGACTCATGGAATGGTGGTACGACCCTGGAGTTCCTCTCGCCGTTCCTGTTGAGAGGGCCTCCTCTTGAGATGCGACGGGAAGGCCGGGAATTCTTTCCCGACGAAGCAGGGAAAGGATCCCTCACCTCGAGCTACGAGGCGGAAACGGGTCTCCTCTGGATGTGGGCGGACCCTCAGGTTTCCTCTCGAGAGGACACGGGTATGTCGGGGAACTTCTTGAGTTGCCCCAACGGTGGGAAGGACCCTTTCGACGTTCCAGAGGTGAGGTGTGATTAGCCCCGAGAAGCCTCTGCGGAAATGGGCCTCCTCTCGCCTGTAGGGGAGAACCGGCTGGATTTTCTCGAGTTGCGGCAGGTCTTCTCGAGTTACGACGGGGACCTCAGGGACCCGCTCTGGTGGCCTCAGGAAGGGCCAGTCAACATGCGAGTTGCTAGGGTCCATTTCGGGATACCACTCCAGTCTATGCCGGGGCCTAAGACCTTGTGTGGAGTCGGGGCCGGAACCTGAGCATTCCTCTCCAGTGTTGACATGGATCTTGGGGTGCCTCTGAGTCTCCCCAGGGGAGTCAGGCTTCGTCTCGAATGGGGGCATGCGGGTGCGCTTCCCTCCCGAGCTGCAGAAGTAGGGTCACGCTTCCTGTCACGTGGATCAAGGGATCTGTGGCTTTCCCTCGAGGCTTTCCCTCGAGGCTTTCCCACGACGCTATCCAACAGGGCTGTGCCAAGTTCCACCTTGGAGTGAGTCGATCCTCGGCGTGAAAGACGAGCCGGTGAAGGGAAAAGAGGTTCCTCTGGAATGGACTGAGACAACTGGGGGACTCTTGGAATGGTGGCACGACCCTGGAGTTCCTCTCGCCGTTCCTGTTGAGAGGGCCTCCTCTTGAGATGCGACGGGAACGCCCGGAATTCTTTCCCGACGAAGCAGCGAAAGGATCCCTCACCTCGAGCTACGAGGCGGAAACGGGGCTCCTCTGGATGTGGGCGGACCCTCAGGTTTCCTCTCGAGTGGAGACGGGTATGTCGGGGAACTTCATGATTTGCCCCAAGGGTGGGAAGGACCCCTTCGACGTTCCAGAGGTGAGGTGTGATTAGCCCCGAGAAGCCTCTGCGGAAATGGGCCTCATCTCGCCTGCAGGGGAGAACCTCCTGGATATTCTCGAGTTGCGGTAGGTCTTCTCGAGTTACGACGGGGACCTCAGGGACCCGCTCTGGTGGCCTCAGGAAGGGCCAGTCCCCATGCGCGTTGCTAGGGGCCATCTCAGGATTCCTCTCCCATCGATGCCGGGGCCTAAGCCCTTGTGTGGAATCGGGGCCGGAACCTGAGGATTCCTCTCCAGTGTTGACATGGATCTTCGGGTGCCTCTGAATCTCCCCAGGGGAGTCAGGCCTCGTCTCGAGTGGGGGCATGCACGTTCGATTCCCTCCCGAGCTGCAGCAGTAGGGTCACGTTTCCTGTCACGTGGATCAAGGGATCTGTGGCTTTCCCTCGAGGCTTTCCCTCGAGGCTTTCCCAGGACGCTTTCCCACAGGGCTGTGCCAAGTGCCACCTTGGTGTGAGTCGATCCTCGGCGTGAAAGATGAGCCGGAGAAGGGAAAAGAGGTTCCTCTGGAAAGGACTGAGACATCTGGGGGACTCATGGAATGGTGGTACGACCCTGGAGTTCCTCTCGCCGTTCCTGTTGAGAGGGCCTCCTCTTGAGATGCGACGGGAAGGCCGGGAATTCTTTCCCGACGAAGCAGGGAAAGGATCCCTCACCTCGAGCTACGAGGCGGAAACGGGTCTCCTCTGGATGTGGGCGGACCCTCAGGTTTCCTCTCGAGAGGACACGGGTATGTCGGGGAACTTCTTGAGTTGCCCCAACGGTGGGAAGGACCCTTTCGACGTTCCAGAGGTGAGGTGTGATTAGCCCCGAGAAGCCTCTGCGGAAATGGGCCTCCTCTCGCCTGTAGGGGAGAACCGGCTGGATTTTCTCGAGTTGCGGCAGGTCTTCTCGAGTTACGACGGGGACCTCAGGGACCCGCTCTGGTGGCCTCAGGAAGGGCCAGTCAACATGCGAGTTGCTAGGGTCCATTTCGGGATACCACTCCAGTCTATGCCGGGGCCTAAGACCTTGTGTGGAGTCGGGGCCGGAACCTGAGCATTCCTCTCCAGTGTTGACATGGATCTTGGGGTGCCTCTGAGTCTCCCCAGGGGAGTCAGGCTTCGTCTCGAATGGGGGCATGCGGGTGCGCTTCCCTCCCGAGCTGCAGAAGTAGGGTCACGCTTCCTGTCACGTGGATCAAGGGATCTGTGGCTTTCCCTCGAGGCTTTCCCTCGAGGCTTTCCCACGACGCTATCCAACAGGGCTGTGCCAAGTTCCACCTTGGAGTGAGTCGATCCTCGGCGTGAAAGACGAGCCGGTGAAGGGAAAAGAGGTTCCTCTGGAATGGACTGAGACAACTGGGGGACTCTTGGAATGGTGGCACGACCCTGGAGTTCCTCTCGCCGTTCCTGTTGAGAGGGACTCCTCTTGAGATGCGACGGGAACGCCCGGAATTCTTTCCCGACGAAGCAGCGAAAGGATCCCTCACCTCGAGCTACGAGGCGGAAACGGGGCTCCTCTGGATGTGGGCGGACCCTCAGGTTTCCTCTCGAGTGGAGACGGGTATGTCGGGGAACTTCATGATTTGCCCCAAGGGTGGGAAGGACCCTTTCGACGTTCCAGAGGTGAGGTGTGATTAGCCCCGAGAAGCCTCTGCGCAAATGGGCCTCCTTTCGCCTGTAGGGGAGAACCGGCTGGATTTTCTCGAGTTGCGGCAGGTCTTCTCGAGTTACGACGGGGACCTCAGGGACCCGCTCTGGTGGCCTCAGGAAGGGCCAGTCCCCATGCGAGCTGCTAGGGGCCATCTCGGGATTCCTCTCCCGTCGATGCCGGGGCCTAAGACCTTGTGTGGAGTCGGGGCCCGAAACTGAGGATTCCTCTCCAGTGTTGACATGGATCTTGGGGTGCCTCTGAGTCTCCCCAGGGGAGTCAGGCCTCGTCTCGCGTGGGGGCATGCACGTGCGCTTCCCTCCCGAGCTGCAGCAGTAGGGTCACGCTTCCTGTCACGTGTATCAAGGGATCTGTGGCTTTCCCTCGAGGCTTTCCCTCGAGGCTTTCCACGAGGCTTTCCCACAGGGCTGTGCCAAGTGCCACCTTGGTGTGAGTCGATCCTCGGCGTGAAAGACGAGCCGGTGAAGGGAAAAGAGGTTCCTCTGGAATGGACTGAGACATCTGGGGGACTCTTGGAATGGTGGCATGACCCTGGAGTTCCTCTCGCCGGTCCTGTTGAGAGGGCCTCCTCTTGAGATGCGACGGGAACGCCGGGAATTCTTTCCCGACGAAGCAGGGAAAGGATCCCTCACCTCGAGCTACGAGGTGGAAACGGGGCTCCTCTGGATGTGGGCGGGACCCTCGTGTTTCCTCTCGAGTGGAGACGGGTATGTCGGGGAACTTCCTGAGTTGCACCAAGGGTGTGAAGGACCCTTTCGACGTTCCAGAGGTGATGTGTGATTAGCCCCGAGAAGCCTCTGCGGAAATAGGCCTCATCTCGCCTGCAGGGGAGAACCTCCTGGATATTCTCGAGTTGTGGCAGGTCTTCTCGAGTTATGACGGGGACCTCAGGGACTCGCTCTGGTGGCCTCAGGAAGGGCCAGTCCCCATGCGAGTTGCTAGGGGCCATCTCGGGAATCCTCTCCCGTCGATGCCGGGGCCTAAAACCTTGTGTGTAGTCGGGGCAGGAACCTGAGGATTCCTCTCCAGTGTTGACATGGATTTTGGGGTGCCTCTGAGTCTCCCCAGGGGAGTCAGGCCTCGTCTCGAGTGGGGGCATGCACGTGCGCTTCCCTCCCGAGCTGCAAAAGTAAGGTCACGCTTCGTGTCACGTGGATCAAGGGATCTGTGGCTTTCCCTCGAGGCTTTCCCTCGAGGGTTTCCCACGAGGCTTTGCCACAGTGCTGTGCCAAGTGCCACGTTGGTGTGAGTCGATCCTCGGCGTGAAAGACGAGCCGGTGAAGGGAAAAGAGGTTCCTCTGGAATGGACTGAGACATCTGGGGGACTCTTGGAATGGTGACACGACCCTGGAGTTCCTCTCGCCGTTCCTGTTGAGAGGGCCTCCTCTTGAGATGCGACGGGAACGCCGGGAATTCTTTCCCGACGAAGCAGGGAAAGGATCCCTCACCTCGAGCTACGAGGCGGAAACGGGGCTCCTCTGGATGTGGGCGGGACCCTCGTGTTTCCTCTCGAGTGGAGAAGGGTATGTCAGGGAACTTCTTGAGTTGCACCAAGGGTGTGAAGGACCCTTTCGACGTTCCAGAGGTGAGGTGTGATTAGCCCCGAGAAGCCCCTGCGGAAATGGGCCTCATCTCGCCTGCAGGGAAGAACCTCCTGGATATTCTCGAGTTGCGGCAGGTCTTCTCGAGTTACGACAGGGACCTCAGGGACCCGCTCTGATGGCCTCAGGAAGGGCCAGACCCCATGCGAGTTGCTAGGGGCCATCTCGGGATTCCTCTCCCATCGATGCCGGGGCCTAAGACCTTGTGTGGAGTCGGGGCCTGAACCTGAGCATTCCTCTCCAGTGTTGACATGGATCTTGGGGTGCCTCTGAGTCTCCCCAGGGGAGTCAGGCCTCGTCTCGAGTGGGGGCATGCACGTGCGCTTCCCTCCCGAGCTGCAGCAGTAGGGTCACGCTTCGTGTCACGTGGATCAAGGGATCTGTGGCTTTCCCTCGAGGCTTTCCCTCGAGGCTTTCCCACGAGGCTTTCCCACAGTGCTGTGCCACGTGCCACCTTGTTGTGAGTCGAGCCTCGGCGTGAAAGAGGAACCGGTGAAGGGAAAAGAGGTTCCTCTGGAATGGACTGAGACCTCTGGGGGACTCTTGGAATGGTGGCAGGACCCTGGAGTTCCTCTCGCCGTTCCTGTTGAGAGGGCCTCCTCTTGAGATGCGACGGGAACGCCGGGAATTCTTTCCAGACGAGGCAGGGAAAGGATCTGTCACCTCGAGCTACGAGGCGGAAACGGGGCTCCTCTGGATGTGGGCGGACCCTCAGGTTTCCTCTCGAGTGGAGACGGGTATGTCGGGGAAGTTCTTGAGTTGCACCAAGGGTGTGAAGGACCCTTTCGACGTTCCAGAGGTGAGGTGTGATTAGCCCCGTGAAGCCTCTGCGGAAATAGGCCTCATCTCGCCTGCAGGGGAGAACCTCCTGGATATTCTCGAGTTGCGGCAGGTCTTCTCGAGTTACGATGGGGACCTCAGGGACCCGCTCTGGTGGCCTCAGGAAGGGCCAGTCCCCATGCGAGTTGCTAGGGGCCATCTCGGGATTCCTCTCCCGTCGATGCCGGGGCCTAAGACCTTGTGTGTAGTCGGGGCCGGAACCTGAGGATTTCTCTCCAGTGTTGACATGGATTTTGGGGTGCCTCTGAGTCTCCCCAGGGGAGTCAGGCCTCGTCTCGAGTGGGGGCATGCACGTGCGCTTCCCTCCCGAGCTGCAGCAGTAGGGTCACGCTTCGTGTCACGTGGATCAAGGGATCTGTGGCTTTCCCTCAAGGCTTTCCCTCGAGGGTTTCCCACGAGGCTTTCCCACAGGTCTGTGCCAAGTGCCACCTTGGTGTGAGTCGATCCTCGGCGTGAAAGACGAGCCGGTGAAGGGAAAAGAGGTTCCTCTGGAATGGACTGAGACATCTGGGGGACTCTTGGAATGGTGGCACGACCCTGGAGTTCCTCTCGCCGTTCCTGTTGAGAGGGCCTCCTCTTGAGATGCGACGGGAACGCCGGGAATTCTTTCCCGACGAAGCAGGGAAAGGATCCCTCACCTCGAGCTACGAGGCGGAAACGGGGCTCCTCTGGATGTGGGCGGGACCCTCGTGATTCCTCTCGATCGGAGAAGGGTATGTCGGAGAACTTCTTGAGTTGCACCAAGGGTGTGAAGGACCCTTTCGACGTTCCAGAGGTGAGGTGTGATTAGCCCCGAGAAGCCTCTGCGGAAATGGGCCTCATCTCGCCTGGAGGGGAGAACCTCCTGGATATTCTCGAGTTGCGGCAGGTCTTCTCGAGTTACGACGGGGACCTCAGGGACCCGCTCTGGTGGCCTCAGGAAGGGCCAGTCCCCATACGAGTTGCTAGGGGCCATCTCCGATACCTCTCCAGTCGATTCCGGGGCCTTAGACCTTGTGTGGAGTCGGGGCCGGAACCTGAGCATTCCTCTCCAGTGTTGACATGGATCTTGGGGTGCCTCTGAGTCTCCACAGGGGAGTCAGGCCTCGTCTCGTGTGGGGGCTTACGCGTGCGATTCACTCCCGAGCTGCAGCAGTAGGGTCACGCTTCCTGTCACGTGGATCAAGGGATCTGTGGCTTTCCCTCGAGGCTTTCCCACGAGGCTTTCCCACAGGGCTGTGCCAAGTGCCACCTTGGTGTGAGTCGATCCTCGGCGTGAAAGATGAGCCGGTGAAGGGAAAAGAGGTTCCTCTGGAATGGACTGAGACATCTGGGGGACTCTTGGAATGGTGGCATGACCCTGGAGTTCCTCTCGCCGGTCCTGTTGAGAGGGCCTCCTCTTGAGATGCGACGGGAACGCCGGGAATTCTTTCCCGACGAAGCAGGGAAAGGATCCCTCACCTCGAGCTACGAGGTGGAAACGGGGCTCCTCTGGATGTGGGCGGGACCCTCGTGTTTCCTCTCGAGTGGAGACGGGTATGTCGGGGAACTTCCTGAGTTGCACCAAGGGTGTGAAGGACCCTTTCGACGTTCCAGAGGTGATGTGTGATTAGCCCCGAGAAGCCTCTGCGGAAATAGGCCTCATCTCGCCTGCAGGGGAGAACCTCCTGGATATTCTCGAGTTGTGGCAGGTCTTCTCGAGTTATGACGGGGACCTCAGGGACCCGCTCTGGTGGCCTCAGGAAGGGCCAGTCCCCATGCGAGTTGCTAGGGGCCATCTCGGGAATCCTGTCCCGTTGATGCCGGGGCCTAAAACCTTGTGTGTAGTCGGGGCCGGAACCTGAGGATTCCTCTCCAGTGTTGACATGGATTTTGGGGTGCCTCTGAGTCTCCCCAGGGGAGTCAGGCCTCGTCTCGAGTGGGGGCATGCACGTGCGCTTCCCTCCCGAGCTGCAGCAGTAAGGTCACGCTTCGTGTCACGTGGATCAAGGGATCTGTGGCTTTCCCTCGAGGCTTTCCCTCGAGGGTTTCCCACGAGGCTTTGCCACAGTGCTGTGCCACGTGCCACCTTGGTGTGAGTCGATCCTCGGCGTGAAAGACGAGCAGGTGAAGGGAAAAGAGGTTCCTCTGGAATGGACTGAGACATCTGGGGGACTCTTGAAATGGTGACACGACCCTGGAGTTCCTCTCGCCGTTCCTGTTGAGAGGGCCTCCTCTTGAGATGCGAAGGGAACGCCGGGAATTCTTTCCCGACGAAGCAGGGAAAGGATCCCACACCTCGAGCTACGAGGCGGAAACGGGGCTCCTCTGGATGTGGGCGGGACCCTCGTGTTTCCTCTCGAGTGGAGAAGGGTATGTCAGGGAACTTCTTGAGTTGCACCAAGGGTGTGAAGGACCCTTTCGACGTTCCAGAGGTGAGGTGTGATTAGCCCAGAGAAGCCCCTGCGGAAATGGGCCTCATCTCGCCTGCAGGGAAGAACCTCCTGGATATTCTCGAGTTGCGGCAGGTCTTCTCGAGTTACGACAGGAACCTCAGGGACCCGCTCTGATGGCCTCAGGAAGGGCCAGACCCCATGCGAGTTGCTAGGGGCCATCTCGGGATTCCTCTCCCATCGATGCCGGGGCCTAAGACCTTGTGTGGAGTCGGGGCCTGAACCTGAGCATTCCTCTCCAGTGTTGACATGGATCTTGGGGTGCCTCTGAGTCTCCCCAGGGGAGTCAGGCCTCGTCTCGAGTGGGGGCATGCACGTGCGCTTCCCTCCCGAGCTGCAGCAGTAGGGTCACGCTTCGTGTCACGAGGATCAAGGGATCTGTGGCTTTCCCTCGAGGCTTTCCCTCGAGGCTTTCCCACGAGGCTTTCCCACAGTGCTGTGCCACGTGCCACCTTGTTGTGAGTCGAGCCTCGGCGTGAAAGAGGAACCGGTGAAGGGAAAAGAGGTTCCTCTGGAATGGACTGAGACATCTGGGGGACTCTTGGAATGGTGGCAGGACCCTGGAGTTCCTCTCGCCGTTCCTGTTGAGAGGGCATCCTCTTGAGATGCGACGGGAACGCCGGGAATTCTTTCCAGACGAGGCAGGGAAAGGATCTGTCACCTCGAGCTACGAGGCGGAAACGGGGCTCCTCTGGATGTGGGCGGACCCTCAGGTTTCCTCTCGAGTGGAGACGGGTATGTCGGGGAAGTTCTTGAGTTGCACCAAGGGTGTGAAGGACCCTTTCGACGTTCCAGAGGTGAGGTGTGATTAGCCCCGTGAAGCCTCTGCGGAAATAGGCCTCATCTCGCCTGCAGGGGAGAACCTCCTGGATATTCTCGAGTTGCGGCAGGTCTTCTCGAGTTACGACGGGGACCTCAGGGACCCGCTCTGGTGGTCTCAGGAAGGGCCAGTCCCCATGCGAGTTGCTATGGGCCATCTCGGGATTCCTCTCCCGTCGATGCCGGGGCCTAAGACCTTGTGTGTAGTCGGGGCCGGAACCTGAGGATTCCTCTCCAGTGTTGACATGGAGTTTGGGGTGCCTCTGAGTCTCCCCAGGGGAGTCAGGCCTCGTCTCGAGTGGGGGCATGCACGTGCGCTTTCCTCCCGAGCTGCAGCAGTAGTGTCACGCTTCCTGTCACGTGGATCAAGAGATCTGTGGCTTTCTCTCGAGGCTTTCCCTCGAGGCTTTCCCACGAGGCTTTCCCACAGGGCTGTGCCAAGTGCCACCTTGGTGTGAGTCGATCCTCGGCGTGAAAGACGAGCCGGTGAAGGGAAAGGAGGTTCCTCTGGAATGGACTGAGACGTCTGGGGGACTCTTGGAATGGGGGCACGACCCTGGAGTTCCTCTCGCTGTTCCTGTTGAGTGGGCCTCCTCCTGAGATGCGACGGGAATGCCGGGAACTCTTGCCCGACGAAGCAGGGAATGGATCCCTCATCTCGAGCTGTGAGGCGGAAACGGGGCCCCTCTGGATGTGGGCGGGACCCTCGTGTTTCCTCTCGAGTGGAGACGGGTATGTCGGGGAACTTCTTGAATTTCACCAAGGGTGTGAAGGACCCTTTCGACGTTCCAGAGGTGAGGTGTGATTAGCCCCGAGAAGCCTCTGTGGAAATGGGACTCATCTCGCCTGCAGGGAAGAACCTCATGGATATTCTCGAGTTGCGGCAGGTCTTCTCGAGTTACGATGGGGACCTCAGGGACCCGCTCTGGTGGCCTCAGGAAGGGCCAGACCCCATGGGAGTTGCTAGGGGCCATCTCGGTATTCCTTTTCCGTCGATGCCGGGGCCTAAGTCCTTGCGTGGAGTCAGGGCCGGAACCTGAGGATTCCTCTCCAGTGTTGACATGGATTTTGGGGTGCCTCTGAGTCTCCCCAGGGGAGTCAGGCCTCGTCTCGAGTGGGGGCATGCACGTGCGCTTCCCTCCCGAGCTGCAGCAGTAGGGTCACGCTTCCTGTCACGTGGATCAAGGGATCTGTGTCTTTCCCTCGAGGCTTTCCCTCGAGGGTTTCCCACGAGGCTTTCCCACAGGGCTGTGCCAAGTGCCACCTTGGTGTGAGTCGATCCTCGGCGTGAAAGACGAGCCGGTGAAGGGAAAAGAGGTTCCTCTGGAATGGACTGAGACATCTGGGCGACTCTTGGAATGGTGGCACCACCCTGGAGTTCCTCTCGCCGTTCCTGTTGAGAGGGCCTCCTCTTGAGATGCGACGGGAACGCCGGGAATTCTTTCCCGACGAAGCAGGGAAAGGATCCCTCATCTCGAGCTACGAGGCGGAAACGGGGCTCCTCTGGATGTGGGCGGGACCCTCGTGTTTCCTCTCGAGTGGAGAAGGGTATGTCAGGGAACTTCTTGAGTTGCACCAAGGGTGTGAAGGACCCTTTCGACGTTCCAGAGGTGAGGTGTGATTAGCCCCGAGAAGCCTCTGCGGAAATGGGCCTCATCTCGCCTGCAGGGAAAACCTCCTGGATATTCTCCAGTTGCGGCAGGTCTTCTCGAGTTTCGACGGGGACCTCAGGGACCCGCTCTGGTGGCCTCAGGAAGGGCCAGACCCCATGCGAGTTTCTAAGGGGCATCTGGGGATTCCTCTTCCGTCGATGCCGGGGCCTAAGACCTTGTGTGGAGTCGGGGCCTGAACCTGAGGATTCCTCTCCAGTGTTGACATGGATCTTGGGGTGCCTCTGAGTTTCCCCAGGGGAGTCAGGCCTCGTCTCGAGTGGGGGCATGCACGTGCGATTCCCTTCCGAGCTGCAGCAGTAGGGTCACGCTTCCTGTCACGTGGATCAAGGGATCTGTGGCTTTCCCTCGAGGCTTTCCCACGAGGCTTTCCCACAGGGCTGTGCCAAAGGCCACCTTGGTGTGAGTCGATCCTCGGCGTGAAAGACGAGCCGGTGAAGGGAAAAGAGGTTCCTCTGGAATGGACTGAGACATCTGGGGGACTCTTGGAATGGTGGCACCACCCTGGAGTTCCTCTCGCCGTTCCTGTTGAGAGGGACTCCTCTTGAGATGCGACGGGAACGCCAGGAATTCTTTCCCGACGAAGCAGGGAAAGGATTCCTCACCTCGAGCTACGAGGTGGAAACGGGGCTCCTCTGGATGTGGGCGGGACCCTCGTGTTTCCTCTCGAGTGGAGACGGGTATGTCGGGGAACTTCTTGAGTTGCACCAAGGGTGTGAAGGACCCTTTCGAAGTTCCAGATGTGAGGTGTGGTTAGCCCCGAGAAGCCTCAGCGGAAATGGGCCTCCTCTCGCCTGGAGGGGAGAACCTCCTGGATTTTCTCGAGTTGCAGCAGGTCTTCTCGAGTTACGACGGGGACCTCAGGGACCCGCTCTGGTGTCCTCAGGAAGGGCAAGTCCCCATGCGAGTTGCTAGGGGCCATTTCGGGATTCCTCTCCCGTCGATGCCGGGGCCTAAGACCTTGTGTGGAGTCGGGGCCTGAACCTGAGCATTCCTCTCCAGTGTTGACATGGATCTTGGGGTGCCTCTGAGTCTCCCCAGGGGAGTCAGTCTTCGTCTCGAGTGGGGGCATGCACGTGCGCTTCCCTCCCGAGCTGCAGCAGTACGGTCACGCTTCCTGTCACGTGGATCAAGGGATCTGTGGCTTTCCCTCGAGGCTTTCCCTCGAGGCTTTCCCACGAGTCTTTCCCACAGGGCTGTGCCAAGTGCCACCTTGGTGTGAGTCGATCCTCGGCGTGAAAGACGAGCCGGTGAAGGGAAAAGAGGTTCCTCTGGAATGGACTGAGACATCTGGGGGACTCTTGGAATGGTGGCACCACCCTGGAGTTCCTCTCGCCGTTCCTGTTGAGAGGGCCTCCTCTTGAGATGCGACGGGAACGCCGGGAATTCTTTCCCGATGAAGCAGGGAAAGGATCCCTCACCTCGAGATACGAGGCGGAAACGGGGCTCCTCTGGATGTGGGCGGGACCCTCGTGTTTCCTCTCGAGTTGAGAAGGGTATGTCAGGGAACTTCTTGAGTTGCACCAAGTGTGTGAAGGACCCTTTCGACGTTCCAGAGGTGAGGTGTGATTAGACCCGAGAAGCCTCTGCGGAAATGGGCCTCATCTCGCCTGCAGGGAAGAACCTCCTGGATATTCTCGAGTTGCGGCAGGTCTTCTCGAGTTACGACGGGGACCTCAGGGACCCGCTCTGGTGGCCTCAGGAAGGGCCAGACCCCATGCGAGTTGCTAGGGGCCATCTCGGGATTCCTGTCCCGTCCATGCCGGGGCCTAAGTCCTTGTGTGGAGTCGGGGCCGGAACCTGAGGATTCCTCTCCAGTGTTGACATGGATCTTGGGGTGCCTCTGAGTCTCCCCAGGGGAGTCAGGCCTCGTCTCGAGTGGGGGCATGCACGTGCGCTTCCCTCCCGAGCTGCAGCAGTAGGGTCACGCTTACTGTCACGTGGATCAAGGGATCTGTGGCTTTCCCTCGAGGCTTTCCCTCGAGGCTTTCCCACGAGGCTTTCCCACAGGGCTGTGCCAAGTGCCACCTTGGTGTGAGTCGATCCTTGGCGTGAAAGACGAGCCGGTGAAGGGAAAAGAGGTTCCTCTGGAATGGACTGAGACATCTGGGGGACTCTTGGAATGGTGGCACGACCCTGGAGTTCCTCTCGCCGTTCCTGTTGAGAGGGCCTCCTCTTGAGTTGCGACGGGAATGCCGGGAATTCTTTCCCGACGAAGCAGGGAAAGGATCCCTCATCTCGAGCTACGAGGCGGAAACGGGGCGCCTCTGGATGTGGGCGGGACCCTCGTGTTTCCTCTCGAGTTGAGAAGGGTATGTCAGGGAACTTCTTGAGTTGCACCAAGGGTGTGAAGGACCCTTTCGAGGTTCCAGAGGTGAGGTGTGATTAGCCCCGAGAAGCCTCTGCGGAAATGGGCCTCATCTCGCCTGCAGGGAAGAACCTCCTGGATATTCTCGAGTTGCGGCAGGTCTTCTCGAGTTACCACGGGGACCTCAGGGACCCGCTCTGGTGGCCTCAGGAAGGGCCAGACCCCATGCGAGTTTCTAGGGGCCATCTCGGGATTCCTCTCCCTTCGATTCCGGGGCCTAAGTCCTTGTGTGGAGTCGGGGCCGGAACCTGAGGATTCCTCTCCAGTGTTGACATGGATTTTGGGGTGCCTCTGAGTCTCCCCAGGGGAGTCAGGCCTCGTCTCGAGTGGGGGCATGCACGTGCTCTTCCCTCCCGAGCTGCAGCAGTAGGGTCACGCTTCCTGTCACGTGGATCAAGGGATCTGTGGCTTTCCCTCGAGGCTTTCCCTCGAGGCTTTCCCACGAGGCTTTCCCACAGGGCTGTGCCAAGTGCCACCTTGGTGTGAGTCGATCCTCGGCGTGAAAGACGAGCCGGTGAAGGGAAAAGAGGTTCCTCTGGAATGGACTGAGACATCTGGGGGACTCTTGGAATGGTGGCACGACCCTGGAGTTCCTCTCGCCGTTCCTCTTTAGAGGGCCTCCTCTTAGATGCGACGGGAACGCCGGGAATTCTTTCCTGACGAAGCAGGGAAAGGATCCCTCATCTCGAGCTACGAGGCGGAAACGGGGCTCCTCTGGATGTGGGCGGGACCCTCGTGTTTCCTCTCGAGTGGAGAAGGGTATGTCAGGGAACTTCTTGAGTTGCACCAAGGGTGTGAAGGACCCTTTCGACGTTCCAGAGGTGAGGTGTGATTAGCCCCGAGAAGCCTCTGCGGAAATGGGCCTCATCTCGCCTGCAGGGAAGAACCTCCTGGATATTCTCGAGTTGCGGCAGGTCTTCTCGAGTTACCACGGGGACCTCAGGGACCCGCTCTGGTGGCCTCAGGAAGGGCCAGACCCCATGCGAGTTGCTAGGGGCCATCTCGGGATTCCTCTCCCGTCGATTCCGGGGCCTAAGTCCTTGTGTGGAGTCGGGGCCGGAACCTGAGGATTCCTCTCCAGTGTTGACATGGATCTTGGGGTGCCTCTGAGTCTCCCCAGGGGAGTCAGGCCTCGTCTCGAGTGGGGGCATGCACGTGCGCTTCCCTCCCGAGCTGCAGCAGTAGGGTCACGCTTCCTGTCACGTGGATCAAAGGATCTGTGGCTTTCCCACGAGGCTTTCCCTCGAGGCTTTCCCACGAGGCTTTCCCACAGGGCTGTGCCAAGTGCCACCTTGGTGTGAGTCGATCCTCGGCGTGAAAGACGAGCCGGTGAAGGGAAAAGAGGTTCCTCTGGAATGGACTGAGACATCTGGGGGACTCTTGGAATGGTGGCACGACCCTGGAGTTCCTCTCGCCGTTCCTGTTGAGAGGGCCTCCTCTTGAGATGCGACGGGAACGCCGGGAATTCTTTCCCGACGAAGCAGGGAAAGGATCCCTCATCTCGAGCTACGAGGCGGAAACGGGGCTCCTCTGGATGTGGGCGGGACCCTCGTGTTTCCTCTCGAGTGGAGAAGGGTATGTCAGGGAACTTCTTGAGTTGCACCAAGGGTGTGAAGGACCCTTTCGACGTTCCAGAGGTGAGGTGTGATTAGCCCCGAGAAGCCTCTGCGGAAATGGGCCTCATCTCGCCTGCAGGGAAAACCTCCTGGATATTCTCCAGTTGCGGCAGGTCTTCTCGAGTTTCGACGGGGACCTCAGGGACCCGCTCTGGTGGCCTCAGGAAGGGCCAGACCCCATGCGAGTTTCTAAGGGGCATCTGGGGATTCCTCTTCCGTCGATGCCGGGGCCTAAGACCTTGTGTGGAGTCGGGGCCTGAACCTGAGGATTCCTCTCCAGTGTTGACATGGATCTTGGGGTGCCTCTGAGTTTCCCCAGGGGAGTCAGGCCTCGTCTCGAGTGGGGGCATGCACGTGCGATTCCCTTCCGAGCTGCAGCAGTAGGGTCACGCTTCCTGTCACGTGGATCAAGGGATCTGTGGCTTTCCCTCGAGGCTTTCCCACGAGGCTTTCCCACAGGGCTGTGCCAAAGGCCACCTTGGTGTGAGTCGATCCTCGGCGTGAAAGACGAGCCGGTGAAGGGAAAAGAGGTTCCTCTGGAATGGACTGAGACATCTGGGGGACTCTTGGAATGGTGGCACCACCCTGGAGTTCCTCTCGCCGTTCCTGTTGAGAGGGACTCCTCTTGAGATGCGACGGGAACGCCAGGAATTCTTTCCCGACGAAGCAGGGAAAGGATTCCTCACCTCGAGCTACGAGGTGGAAACGGGGCTCCTCTGGATGTGGGCGGGACCCTCGTGTTTCCTCTCGAGTGGAGACGGGTATGTCGGGGAACTTCTTGAGTTGCACCAAGGGTGTGAAGGACCCTTTCGAAGTTCCAGATGTGAGGTGTGGTTAGCCCCGAGAAGCCTCAGCGGAAATGGGCCTCCTCTCGCCTGGAGGGGAGAACCTCCTGGATTTTCTCGAGTTGCAGCAGGTCTTCTCGAGTTACGACGGGGACCTCAGGGACCCGCTCTGGTGTCCTCAGGAAGGGCAAGTCCCCATGCGAGTTGCTAGGGGCCATTTCGGGATTCCTCTCCCGTCGATGCCGGGGCCTAAGACCTTGTGTGGAGTCGGGGCCTGAACCTGAGCATTCCTCTCCAGTGTTGACATGGATCTTGGGGTGCCTCTGAGTCTCCCCAGGGGAGTCAGTCTTCGTCTCGAGTGGGGGCATGCACGTGCGCTTCCCTCCCGAGCTGCAGCAGTACGGTCACACTTCCTGTCACGTGGATCAAGGGATCTGTGGCTTTCCCTCGAGGCTTTCCCTCGAGGCTTTCCCACGAGTCTTTCCCACAGGGCTGTGCCAAGTGCCACCTTGGTGTGAGTCGATCCTCGGCGTGAAAGACGAGCCGGTGAAGGGAAAAGAGGTTCCTCTGGAATGGACTGAGACATCTGGGGGACTCTTGGAATGGTGGCACCACCCTGGAGTTCCTCTCGCCGTTCCTGTTGAGAGGGCCTCCTCTTGAGATGCGACGGGAACGCCGGGAATTCTTTCCCGATGAAGCAGGGAAAGGATCCCTCACCTCGAGATACGAGGCGGAAACGGGGCTCCTCTGGATGTGGGCGGGACCCTCGTGTTTCCTCTCGAGTTGAGAAGGGTATGTCAGGGAACTTCTTGAGTTGCACCAAGTGTGTGAAGGACCCTTTCGACGTTCCAGAGGTGAGGTGTGATTAGACCCGAGAAGCCTCTGCGGAAATGGGCCTCATCTCGCCTGCAGGGAAGAACCTCCTGGATATTCTCGAGTTGCGGCAGGTCTTCTCGAGTTACGACGGGGACCTCAGGGACCCGCTCTGGTGGCCTCAGGAAGGGCCAGACCCCATGCGAGTTGCTAGGGGCCATCTCGGGATTCCTGTCCCGTCCATGCCGGGGCCTAAGTCCTTGTGTGGAGTCGGGGCCGGAACCTGAGGATTCCTCTCCAGTGTTGACATGGATCTTGGGGTGCCTCTGAGTCTCCCCAGGGGAGTCAGGCCTCGTCTCGAGTGGGGGCATGCACGTGCGCTTCCCTCCCGAGCTGCAGCAGTAGGGTCACGCTTACTGTCACGTGGATCAAGGGATCTGTGGCTTTCCCTCGAGGCTTTCCCTCGAGGCTTTCCCACGAGGCTTTCCCACAGGGCTGTGCCAAGTGCCACCTTGGTGTGAGTCGATCCTTGGCGTGAAAGACGAGCCGGTGAAGGGAAAAGAGGTTCCTCTGGAATGGACTGAGACATCTGGGGGACTCTTGGAATGGTGGCACGACCCTGGAGTTCCTCTCGCCGTTCCTGTTGAGAGGGCCTCCTCTTGAGTTGCGACGGGAATGCCGGGAATTCTTTCCCGACGAAGCAGGGAAAGGATCCCTCATCTCGAGCTACGAGGCGGAAACGGGGCGCCTCTGGATGTGGGCGGGACCCTCGTGTTTCCTCTCGAGTTGAGAAGGGTATGTCAGGGAACTTCTTGAGTTGCACCAAGGGTGTGAAGGACCCTTTCGAGGTTCCAGAGGTGAGGTGTGATTAGCCCCGAGAAGCCTCTGCGGAAATGGGCCTCATCTCGCCTGCAGGGAAGAACCTCCTGGATATTCTCGAGTTGCGGCAGGTCTTCTCGAGTTACCACGGGGACCTCAGGGACCCGCTCTGGTGGCCTCAGGAAGGGCCAGACCCCATGCGAGTTTCTAGGGGCCATCTCGGGATTCCTCTCCCTTCGATTCCGGGGCCTAAGTCCTTGTGTGGAGTCGGGGCCGGAACCTGAGGATTCCTCTCCAGTGTTGACATGGATTTTGGGGTGCCTCTGAGTCTCCCCAGGGGAGTCAGGCCTCGTCTCGAGTGGGGGCATGCACGTGCTCTTCCCTCCCGAGCTGCAGCAGTAGGGTCACGCTTCCTGTCACGTGGATCAAGGGATCTGTGGCTTTCCCTCGAGGCTTTCCCTCGAGGCTTTCCCACGAGGCTTTCCCACAGGGCTGTGCCAAGTGCCACCTTGGTGTGAGTCGATCCTCGGCGTGAAAGACGAGCCGGTGAAGGGAAAAGAGGTTCCTCTGGAATGGACTGAGACATCTGGGGGACTCTTGGAATGGTGGCACGACCCTGGAGTTCCTCTCGCCGTTCCTCTTTAGAGGGCCTCCTCTTAGATGCGACGGGAACGCCGGGAATTCTTTCCTGACGAAGCAGGGAAAGGATCCCTCATCTCGAGCTACGAGGCGGAAACGGGGCTCCTCTGGATGTGGGCGGGACCCTCGTGTTTCCTCTCGAGTGGAGAAGGGTATGTCAGGGAACTTCTTGAGTTGCACCAAGGGTGTGAAGGACCCTTTCGACGTTCCAGAGGTGAGGTGTGATTAGCCCCGAGAAGCCTCAGCGGAAATGTGCCTTCTCTCGCCTGGAGGGGAGAACCTCCTGGATTTTCTCGAGTTGCAGCAGGTCTTCTCGAGTTACGACGGGGACCTCAGGGACCCGCTCTGGTGTCCTCAGGAAGGGCCAGTCCCCATACGAGTTGCTAGGGGCCATCTCGGGATTCCTTTTCCGTCGATGCCGGGGCCTAAGTCCTTGTGTGGAGTCGGGGCCTGAACCTGAGGATTCCTCTCCAGTGTTGACATGGATCTTGGGGTGCCTCTGAGTTGCCCCAGGGGAGTCAGGCCTCGTCTCGAGTGGGGGCATGCACGTGCGCTTCCCTCCCGAGCTGCAGGAGTAGGGTCACGCTTCCTGTCACGTGGATCAAGGGATCTGTGGCTTTCCCTCGAGGCTTTCCCTCGAGGCTTTCCCACGAGGCTTTCCCACAGGGCTGTGCCAAGTGCCACCTTGGTGTGAGTCGATCCTCGGCGTGAAAGACGAGCCGGTGAAGGGAAAAGAGTTTCCTCTGGAATGGACTGAGACATCTGGGCGACTCTTGGAATGGTGGCACCACCCTGGAGTTCCTCTCGCCGTTCCTGTTGAGAGGGCTTCCTCTTGAGATGCGACGGGACCGCCGGGAATTCTTTCCCGACGAAGCAGGGAAAGGATCCCTCATCTCGAGCTACGAGGCGGAAACGGGGCTCCTCTGGATGTGGGCGGGACCCTCGTGTTTCCTCTCGAGTGGAGACGGGTATGTCAGGGAACTTCTTGAGTTGCACCAAGGGTGTGAAGGACCCTTTCGACGTTCCAGAGGTGAGGTGTGATTAGCCCCGAGAAGCCTCTGCGGAAATGGGCCTCATCTCGCCTGCAGGGAAAACCTCCTGGATATTCTCGAGTTGCGGCAGGTCTTCTCGAGTTACCACGGGGACCTCAGGGACCCGCTCTGGTGGCCTCAGGAAGGGCCAGACCCCATGCGAGTTTCAAGGGGGCATCTGGGGATTCCTCTCCCGTCGATGCCGGGGCCTAAGTCCTTGTGTGGAGTCGGGGCCTGAACCTGAGGATTCCTCTCCAGTGTTGACATGGATCTTGGGGTGCCTCTGAGTTTCCCCAGGGGAGTCAGGCCTCGTCTCGAGTGGGGGCATGCACGTGCGATTCCCTCTCGAGCTGCAGCAGTAGGGTCACGCTTCCTGTCACGTGGATCAAGGGATCTGTGGCTTTCCCTCGAGGCTTTCCCACGAGGCTTTCCCACAGGGCTGTGCCAAGTGCCACCTTGGTGTGAGTCGATCCTCGGCGTGAAAGACGAGCCGGTGAAGGGAAAAGAGGTTCCTCTGGAATGGACTGAGACATCTGGGGGACTCTTGGAATGGTGGCACCACCCTGGAGTTCCTCTCGCCGTTCCTGTTAAGAGGGCCTCCTCTTGAGATGCGACGGGAACGCCGGGAAGTCTTTCCCGACGAAGCAGGGAAAGGATTCCTCACCTCGAGCAACGAGGTGGAAACGGGGCTCCTCTGGATGTGGGCGGGACCCTCGTGTTTCTTATCGAGTGGAGACGGGTATGTCGGGGAACTTCTTGAGTTGCACCAAGGGTGTGAAGGACCCTTTCGAAGTTCCAGAGGTGAGGTGTGATTAGCCCCGAGAAGCCTCAGCGGAAATGGGCCTCCTCTCGCCTGGAGGGGAGACCTCCTGGATTTTCTCGAGTTGCAGCAGGTCTTTTCGAGTTACGACGGGGACCTCAGGGAACCGCTCTGGTGGCCTCAGGAAGGGCCAGTCCCCATGCGAGTTGCTAGGGGCTATCTCGGGATTCCTCTCCCGTCGATGCCGGGGCCTAAGACCTTGTGTGGAGTCGGGGCCTGAACCTGAGCATTCCTCTCCAGTGTTGACATGGATCTTGGGGTGCCTCTGAGTCTCCCCAGGGGAGTCAGGCTTCGTCTCGAGTGGGGGCATGCACGTGTGCTTCCCTCCCGAGCAGCAGCAGTAGGGTCACGCTTCCTGTCACGTGGATCAAGGGATCTGTGGCTTTCCCTCGAGGCTTTCCCTCGATGCTTTCCCACGAGGCTTTCCCACAGGGCTGTGCCAAGAGCCACCTTGGTGTGAGGCGATCCTCGGCGTGAAAGACGAGCCGGTGAAGGGAAAAGAGTTTCCTCTGGAATGGACTGAGACATCTGGGGGACTCTTGGAATGGTGGCACCACCCTGGAGTTCCTCTCGCCGTTCCTGTTGAGAGGGCCTCCTCTTGAGATGCGACGGGAACGCCTGGAATTCTTTCCCGACGAAGCAGGGAAAGGATCCCTCACCTCGAGCTACGAGGCGGAAACGGGGCTCCTCTGGATGTGGGCGGGACCCTCGTGTTTCCTCTCGAGTGGAGAAGGGTATGTCAGGGAACTTCTTGAGTTGCACCAAGGGTGGGAAGGACCCTTTCGAGGTTCCAGAGGTGAGGTGTGATTAGCCCCGAGAAGCCTCTGCGGAAATGGGCCTCATCTCGCCTGCAGGGAAGAACCTCCTGGATATTCTCGAGTTGCGGCAGGTCTTCTCGAGTTACGACGGGGACCTCAGGGACCCGCTCTGGTGGCCTCAGTAAGGGCCAGACCCCATGCGAGTTGCTAGGGGCCATCTCGGGATTCCTCTCCCGTCGATGCCGGGGCCTAAGTCCTTGTGTGGAGTCGGGGCCGGATCCTGAGGATTCCTCTCCAGTGTTGACATGGATCTTGGGGTGCCTCTGAGTCTCCCCAGGGGAGTCAGGCCTCGTCTCAAGTGGGGGCATGCACGTGTGCTTCCTTCCCGAGCTGCAGCAGTAGGGTCACGCTTCCTGTCACGTGGAACCAAGGGATCTGTGGCTTTCCCTCGATGCTTTCCCTCGAGGCTTTCCCACGAGGCTTTCCCACAGGGCTGTGCCAAGTGCCACCTTGTTGTGAGTCGATCCTCGGCGTGAAAGACGAGCTGGTGAAGGGAAAAGAGGTTCCTCTGGAATGGACTGAGACATCTGGGGGACTCTTGGAATGGTGGCACCACCCTGGAGTTCCTCTCGCCGTTCCTGTTGAGAGGGCCTCCTCTTGAGATGCGTCGGGAACGCCGGGAATTCTTTCCCGACGAAGCAGGGAAAGGATCCCTCACCTCGAGCTATGAGCCGGAAACGGGGCTCCTCTGGATGTGGGCGGGACCCTCGTGTTTCCTCTCGAGTGGAGAAGGGTATGTCAGGGAACTTCTTGAGTTGCACCAAGGGTGTGAAGGACCGTTTCGACGTTCCAGAGGTGAGGTGTGATTAGCCCCGAGAAGCCTCTGCGGAAATGGGCCTCATCTCGCCTGCAGGGAAGAACCTCCTGGATATTCTCGAGTTGCTGCAGGTCTTCTCGAGTTACGACGGGGACCTCAGGGACCCGCTCTGGTGGCCTCAGGAAGGGCAAGTCCCCATGCGAGTTGCTAGGGGCCACCTCGGGATTCCTCTCCCGTCGATGCCGGGGCCTAAGTCCTTGTGTGGAGTCGGGGCCGGAAGCTGAGGATTCCTCTCCAGTGTTGACATGGATCTTGGGGTGCCTCTGAGTCTCCCCAGGGGAGTCAGGCCTCGTCTCGAGTGGGGGCATGCACGTGTGCTTCCCTCCCGAGATGCAGCAGTAGGGTCACGCTTCCTGTCACGTGGATCAAGGGATCTGTGGCTTTCCCTCGAGGCTTTCCCTCGAGGCTTTCCCACGAGGCTTTCCCACAGGGCTGTGCCAAGTGCCACCTTGGTGTGAGTCGATCCTCGGCGTGAAAGACGAGACCGTGAAGGGAAAAGAGGTTCCTCTGGAATGGACTGAGACATCTGGGGGACTCTTGGAATGGTGGCAAAACCCTGGAGTTCCTCTCGCCGTTCCTCTTGAGAGGGCCTCCTCTTGAGATGCGACGGGAACGCCGGGAATTCTTTCCCGACGAAGCAGGGAAAGGATCCCTCACCTCGAGCTACGAGGCGGAAACGGGGCTCCTCTGGATGTGGGCGGGACCCTCGTGTTTCCTCTCGAGTTGAGAAGTGTATGTCAGGGAACTTCTTGAGTTGCACCAAGGGTGTGAAGGACCCTTTCGACATTCCAGAGGTGAGGTGTGATTAGCCCCGAGAAGCCTCTGCGGAAATGGGCCTCATCTCGCCTGCAGGGAAGAACCTCCTGGATATTCTCGAGTTGCGGCAGGTCTTCTCGAGTTACGACGGGGACCTCAGGGACCCGCTCTGGTGGCCTCAGGAAGGGCCAGACCCCATGCGAGTTGCTAGGGGCCTCCTCGGGATTCCTCTCCCTTCGATGCCGGGGCCTAAGTCCTTGTGTGGAGTCGGGGCCGGAACCTGAGTATTCCTCTCCAGTGTTGACATGGATCTTGGGGTGCCTCTGAGTCTCCCCAGGGGAGTCAGGCCTCGTCTCGAGTGGGGGCATGCACGTGCGCTTCCCTCCCGCGCTGCAGCAGTAGGGTCACGCTTCCTGTCACGTGGATCAAGGGATCTGTGGCTTTCCCTCGAGGCTTTCCCTCGAGGCTTTCCCACGAGGCTTTCCCACAGGGCTGTGCCAAGTGCCACCTTGGTGTGAGTCGATCCTCGGCGTGAAAGACGAGCCGGTGAAGGGAAAAGAGGTTCCTCTGGAATGGACTGAGACATCTGGGGGACTCTTGGAATGGTGGCACGACCCTGGAGTTCCTCTCGCCGTTCCTGTTGAGAGGGCCTCCTCTTGAGATGCGACGGGAACGCCGGGAATTCTTTCCCGACGAAGCAGGGAAAGGATCCCTCACCTCGAGCTATGAGGTGGACACGGGTCTCCTCTGTATGTGGGCGGGACCCTGGTGTTTCCTCTCGAGTGGAGACGGGTATGTCGGGGAACGTCTTGAGTTGCACCAAGGGTGGGAAGGACCCTTTCGACGTTCCAGAGGTGAGGTCTGATTAGCCCCGAGAAGCCTCTGCGGAAATGGGCCTCATCTCGCCTGCAGGGGAGAACCTCCTGGATATTCTCGAGTTGCGGGAGGTTTTCTCGAGTTATGACAGGGACCTCAGGGACCCGCTCTGGTGGCCTCAGGAAGGGCCAGACCCCGTGGGAGTTGCTAGGGGCCATCTCGGGATTCCTCTCCCGTCCATGCCGGGGCCTAAGACCTTGTGTGGAGTCGGGGCCTGAACCTGAGCATTACTCTCCAGTGTTGACATGGATCTTGGGGTGCCTCTGAGTCTCCCCAGGGGAGTCAGGCCTCGTCTTGATTGGGGGAATGCACGTGCGCTTCCCTCCCGAGCTGCAGCAGTAGGGTCACGCTTCCTGTCACGTGGAAACAAGGGATCTGTGGCTTTCCCTCGAGGCTTTCCCACGAGGCTTTCCCACAGGGCTGTGCCAAGTGCCACCTTGGTGTGAGTCGATCCTTGGCGTGAAAGACGAGCCGGTGAAGGGAAAAGAGGTTCCTCTGGAATGGACTGAGACATCTGGGGGACTCTTGGAATGGTGGCACGACCCTGGAGTTCCTCTCGCCGTTCCTCTTGAGAGGGCCTCCTCTTGAGATGCGACGGGAACGCCGGGAATTCTTTCCCGACGAAGCAGGGAAAGGATCCCTCATCTCGAGCTACGAGGCGGAAACGGGGCTCCTCTGGATGTGGGCGGGACCCTCGTGTTTCCTCTCGAGTGGAGAAGGGTATGTCAGGGAACTTCTTGAGTTGCACCAAGGGTGTGAAGGACCCTTTCGACGTTCCAGAGGTGAGGTGTGATTAGCCCCGAGAAGCCTCTGCGGAAATGGGCCTCATCTCGCCTGCAGGGAAGAACCTCCTGGATATTCTCGAGTTGCGGCAGGTCTTCTCGAGTTACGACGGGGACCTCAGGGACCCGCTCTGGTGGCCTCAGGAAGGGTCAGACCCCATGCGAGTTTCTAGGGGCCATCTCGGGATTCCTCTCCCGTCGATTCCGGGGCCTAAGTCCTTGTGTGGAGTCGGGGCCGGAACCTGAGGATTCCTCTCCAGTGTTGACATGGATCTTGGGGTGCCTCTGAGTCTCCCCAGGGGAGTCAGGCCTCGTCTCGAGTGGGGGCATGCACGTGCGCTTCCCTCCCGAGCTGCAGCAGTAGGGTCACGCTTCCTGTCACGTGGATCAAGGGATCTGCGGCTTTCCCTCGAGGCTTTCCCTCGAGGCTTTCCCACGAGGCTTTCCCACAGGGCTGTGCCAAGTGCCACCTTGGTGTGAGTCGATCCTCGGCGTGAAAGACGAGCCGGTGAAGGGAAAAGAGGTTCCTCTGGAATGGACTGAGACATCTGGGGGACTCTTGGAATGGTGGCACCACCCTGGAGTTCCTCTCGACGTTCCTGTTGAGAGGGCCTCCTCTTGAGATGCGTCGGGAACGCCGGGAATTCTTTCCCGACGAAGCAGGGAAAGGATCCCTCACCTCGAGCTATGAGCCGGAAACGGGGCTCCTCTGGATGTGGGCGGGACCCTCGTGTTTCCTCTCGACTGGAGAAGGGTATCTCAGGGAACTTCTTGAGTTGCACCAAGGGTGTGAAGGACCCTTTCGACGTTCCAGAGGTGAGGTGTGATTAGCCCCGAGAAGCCTCTGCGGAAATGGGCCTCATCTCGCCTGCAGGGAAGAACCTCCTGGATATTCTCGAGTTGCGGCAGGTCTTCTCGAGTTACCACGGGGACCTCAGGGACCCGCTCTGGTGGCCTCAGGAAGGGCCAGACCCCATGCGAGTTGCTAGGGGCCACCTCGGGATTCCTCTCCCGTCGATGCCGGGGCCTAAGTCCTTGTGTGGATTCGGGGCCGGAACCTGAGGATTCCTCTCCAGTGTTGACATGGGTCTTGGGGTGCCTCTGAGTCTCCCCAGGGGAGTCAGGCCTCGTCTCGAGTGGGGGCATGCACGTGCGCTTCCCTCCCGAGCTGCAGCAGTAGGGTCACGCTTCCTGTCACGTGGATCAAGGGATCTGTGGCTTTTCCTCGAGGCTTTCCCTCGAGGCTTTCCCACGAGGCTTTCCCACAGGGCTGTGCCAAGTGCCACCTTGGTGTGAGTCGATCCTCGGCGTGAAAGACGAGCCGGTGAAGGGAAAAGAGGTTCCTCTGGAATGGACTGAGACATCTGGGGGACTCTTGGAATGGTGGTACGACCCTGGAGTTCCTCTCGCCGTTCCTCTTGAGAGGGCCTCCTCTTAGATGCGACGGGAACGCCGGGAAT
The DNA here is from genome assembly GCF_023091745.1 of Budorcas taxicolor. Lineage (NCBI taxonomy): Eukaryota > Metazoa > Chordata > Mammalia > Artiodactyla > Bovidae > Budorcas > Budorcas taxicolor. Next base: position 8,024,829 of record NC_068920.1, read on the forward strand.
TCTTTCCCGACGAAGCAGGGAAAGGATCCCTCATCTCGAGCTACGAGGCGGAAACGGGGCTCCTCTGGATGTGGGCGGGACCTTCGTGTTTCCTCTCGAGTGGAGAAGGGTATGTCAGGGAACTTCTTGAGTTGCACCAAGGGTGTGAAGGACCCTTTCGACGTTCCAGAGGTGAGGTGTGATTAGCCCCGAGAAGCCTCTGCGGAAATGGGCCTCATCTCGCCTGCAGGGAAGAACCTCCTGGATATTCTCGAGTTGCGGCAGGTCTTCTCGAGTTACGACGGGGACCTCAGGGACCCGCTCTGGTGGCCTCAGGAAGGGTCAGACCCCATGCGAGTTTCTAGGGGCCATCTCGGGATTCCTCTCCCGTCGATTCCGGGGCCTAAGTCCTTGTGTGGAGTCGGGGCCGGAACCTGAGGATTCCTCTCCAGTGTTGACATGGATCTTGGGGTGCCTCTGAGTCTCCCCAGGGGAGTCAGGGCTCGTCTCGAGTGGGGGCATGCACGTGCGCTTCCCTCCCGAGCTGCAGCAGTAGGGTCACGCTTCCTGTCACGTGGATCAAGGGATCTGCGGCTTTCCCTCGAGGCTTTCCCTCGAGGCTTTCCCACGAGACTTTCCCACAGGGCTGTGCCAAGTGCCACCTTGGTGTGAGTCGATCCTCGGCGTGAAAGACGAGCCGGTGAAGGGAAAAGAGGTTCCTCTGGAATGGACTGAGACATCTGGGGGACTCTTGGAATGGTGGCACCACCCTGGAGTTCCTCTCGACGTTCCTGTTGAGAGGGCCTCCTCTTGAGTTGCGACGGGAACGCCGGGAATTCTTTCCCGACGAAGCAGGGAAAGGATCCCTCACCTCGAGCTACGAGGCGGAAACGGGTCTCCTCTGGATGTGGGCAGACCCTCGTGTTTCTTATCAGGTGGAGAAGGGTATGTCAGGGAACTTCTTGAGTTGCACCAAGGGTGTGAAGGACCCTTTTGACGTTCCAGAGGTGAGGTGTAATTAGCCCTGAGAAGCCTCTGCGGAAAAGGGCGTCATCTCGCCAGCAGGGGAGAACCTCCTGGATATTCTCGAGTTGCGGCAGGTCTTCTCGATTTACGACGGGGACTTCAGGGACCCGCTCTGGTGGCCTCAGGAAGGGCAAGTCCCCATGCGAGTTGCTAGGGGCCATCTCGGGATTCCTCTCCCGTCGATGCCGGGGCCTAAGACCTTGTGTGGAGTCCGGGCCTGAACCTGAGCATTCCTCTCCAGTGTTGACATGGATCTTGGGGTGCCTCTGAGTCTCCCTAGGGGAGTCAGGCCTCGTCTCGAGTGGGGGCATGAACGTGCGCTTTCCTCCCGAGCTGCAGCAGTAGGGTCACGCTTCCTGTCCCGTGGATCAAGGGATCTGTGGCTTTCCCTCGAGGATTTCCCTCGTGGCTTTCCCACGAGGCTTTCCCACAGGGCTGTGCCAAGTGCCACCTTGGTGTGAGTCTATCCCCGGCGTGAAAGACGAGCCGTTGAAGGAAAAAGAGTTTCCTCTGGAATGGACTGAGACATCTGGGGGACTCTTGGAATGGTGGCAAGACCCTGGAGTTCCTCTCGCCGTTCCTGTTGAGAGGGCCTCTTCTTGAGATGCGACGGGAATGCCGGGAATTCTTTCCCGAAGAAGCAGGGAATGGATCCCTCACCTCGAGCTACGAGGTGGACACGGGGCTCCTCTGTATGTGGGCGGGACCCTCGTGTTTCCTCTCGAGTGGAGACGGGTATGTCGGGGAACGTCTTGAGTTGCACCAAGGGTGGGAAGGACCCTTTCGACGTTCCAGAGGTGAGGTCTGATTAGCCCCGAGAAGCCTCTGCGGAAATGGGCCTCATCTCGCCTGCAGGGGAGAACCTCCTGGATATTAGCGAGTTGCGGGAGGTTTTCTCGAGTTACGACAGGGACCTCAGGGACCCGCTCTGGTGGCCTCAGGAAGGGCCAGACCCCATGCGAGTTGCTAGGGGCCATCTCGGGATTCCTCTCCCGTCGATGCCGGGGCCTAAGACCTTGTGTGGAGTCGGGGCCTGAACCTGAGCATTACTCTCCAGTGTTGACATGGATCTTGGGGTGCCTCTGAGTCTCCCCAGGGGAGTCAGGCCTCGTGTTGATTGGGGGCATGCACGTGCGCTTCCTCCCGAGCTGCAGCAGTAGGGTGACCCTTCCTGTCACGTGGATCAAGGGATCTGCGGCTTTCCCTCGAGGCTTTCCCTCGAGGCTTTCCCACGAGGCTTTCCCACAGGGCTGTGCCAAGTGCCACCTTGGTGTGAGTCAATCCTCGGCGTGAAAGACGAGCCGGTGAAGGGAAAAGAGGTTCCTCTGGAATGGACTGAGACATCTGGGGGACTCTTGGAATGGTGGCACGACCCTGGAGTTCCTCTCCCGTGTCTGTTGAGAGGGCCTCCTCTTGAGATGCGACGGGAACGCCGGGAATTCTTTCCCGACGAAGCAGGGAAAGGATCCCTCATCTCGAGCTACGAGGGGGAAACGGGGCTCCTCTGGATGTGGGCGGGACCCTCGTGTTTCCTCTCGAGTGGAGAAGGGTATGTCAGGGAACTTCTTGAGTTGCACCAAGGGTGTGAAGGACCCTTTCGAGGTTCCAGAGGTGAGGTGTGATTAGCCCCGAGAAGCCTCTGCGGAAATGGGCCTCATCTCGCCTGCAGGGAAGAACCTCCTGGATATTCTCGAGTTGCGGCAGGTCTTCTCGAGTTACCACGGGGACCTCAGGGACCCGCTCTGGTGGCCTCAGGAAGGGCCAGACCCCATGCGAGTTGCTAGGGGCCATCTCGGGATTCCTTTCCCGTCGATGCCCGGGCCTAAGTCCTTGTGTGGAGTCGGGGCCGGAACCTGAGCATTCCTCTCCAGTGTTGACATGGATTTTGGGGTGCCTCTGAGTCTCCCCAGGGGAGTCAGGCCTCGTCTCGAGTGGGGGCATGCACGTGCGCTTCCCTCCCGAGCTGCAGCTGTAGGGTCACGCTTCCTGTCGCGTGGATCAAGGGATCTGTGGCTTTCCCTCGAGGCTTTCCCTCGAGGCTTTCCCACGAGGCTTTCCCACAGGGCTGTGCCAAGTGCCACCTTGGTGTGAGTCGATCCTCGGCGTGAAAGACGAGCCGGTGAAGGGAAAAGAGGTTCCTCTGGAATGGACTGAGACATCTGGGGGACTCTTGGAATGGTGGCACCACCCTGGAGTTCCTCTCGCCGTTCCTGTTGAGAGGGCCTCCTCTTGAGATGCGTCGGGAACGCCGGGAATTCTTTCCCGACGAAGCAGGGAAAGGATCCCTCACCTCGAGCTACGAGGCGGAAACGGGTCTCCTCTGGATGTGGGCAGACCCTCGTGTTTCTTATCGAGTGGAGAAGGGTATGTCAGGGAACTTCTTGAGTTGCACCAAGGGTGTGAAGGACCCTTTTGACGTTCCAGAGGTGAGGTGTGATTAGCCCTGAGAAGCCTCTGCGGAAAAGGGCGTCATCTCGCCAGCAGGGGAGAACCTCCTGGATATTCTCGAGTTGCGGCAGGTCTTCTCGAGTTACGACGGGGACTTCAGTGACCCGCTCTGGTGGCCTCAGGAAGGGCAAGTCCCCATGCGAGTTGCTAGGGGCCATCTCGGGATTCCTCTCCCGTCGATGCCGGGGCCTAAGACCTTGTGTGGAGTCCGGGCCTGAACCTGAGCATTCCTCTCCAGTGTTGACATGGATCTTGGGGTGCCTCTGAGTCTCCCTAGGGGAGTCAGGCCTCGTCTCGAGTGGGGGCATGAACGTGCGCTTTCCTCCCGAGCTGCAGCAGTAGGGTCACGCTTCCTGTCCCGTGGATCAAGGGATCTGTGGCTTTCCCTCGAGGATTTCCCTCGTGGCTTTCCCACGAGGCTTTCCCACAGGGCTGTGCCAAGTGCCACCTTGGTGTGAGTCTATCCCCGGCGTGAAAGACGAGCCGTTGAAGGAAAAAGAGGTTCCTCTGGAATGGACTGAGACATCTGGGGGACTCTTGGAATGGTGGCAAGACCCTGGAGTTCCTCTCGCCGTTCCTGTTGAGAGGGCCTCTTCTTGAGATGCGACGGGAATGCCGGGAATTCTTTCCCGACGAAGCAGGGAATGGATCCCTCACCTCGAGCTACGAGGTGGACACGGGGCTCCTCTGTATGTGGGCGGGACCCTCGTGTTTCCTCTCGAGTGGAGACGGGTATGTCGGGGAACGTCTTGAGTTGCACCAAGGGTGGGAAGGACCCTTTCGACGTTCCAGAGGTGAGGTCTGATTAGCCCCGAGAAGCCTCTGCGGAAATGGGCCTCATCTCGCCTGCAGGGGAGAACCTCCTGGATATTAGCGAGTTGCGGGAGGTTTTCTCGAGTTACGACAGGGACCTCAGGGACCCGCTCTGGTGGCCTCAGGAAGGGCCAGACCCCATGCGAGTTGCTAGGGGCCCTCTCGGGATTCCTCTCCCGTCGATGCCGGGGCCTAAGACCTTGTGTGGAGTCGGGGCCTGAACCTGAGCATTACTCTCCAGTGTTGACATGGATCTTGGGGTGCCTCTGAGTCTCCCTAGGGGAGTCAGGCCTCGTCTCGAGTGGGGGCATGAACGTGCGCTTTCCTCCCGAGCTGCAGCAGTAGGGTCACGCTTCCTGTCCCGTGGATCAAGGGATCTGTGGCTTTCCCTCGAGGATTTCCCTCGTGGCTTTCCCACGAGGCTTTCCCACAGGGCTGTGCCAAGTGCCACCTTGGTGTGAGTCTATCCCCGGCGTGAAAGACGAGCCGTTGAAGGAAAAAGAGGTTCCTCTGGAATGGACTGAGACATCTGGGGGACTCTTGGAATGGTGGCAAGACCCTGGAGTTCCTCTCGCCGTTCCTGTTGAGAGGGCCTCTTCTTGAGATGCGACGGGAATGCCGGGAATTCTTTCCCGACGAAGCAGGGAATGGATCCCTCACCTCGAGCTACGAGGTGGACACGGGGCTCCTCTGTATGTGGGCGGGACCCTCGTGTTTCCTCTCGAGTGGAGACGGGTATGTCGGGGAACGTCTTGAGTTGCACCAAGGGTGGGAAGGACCCTTTCGACGTTCCAGAGGTGAGGTCTGATTAGCCCCGAGAAGCCTCTGCGGAAATGGGCCTCATCTCGCCTGCAGGGGAGAACCTCCTGGATATTAGCGAGTTGCGGGAGGTTTTCTCGAGTTACGACAGGGACCTCAGGGACCCGCTCTGGTGGCCTCAGGAAGGGCCAGACCCCATGTGAGTTGCTAGGGGCCATCTCGGGATTCCTCTCCCGTCGATGCCGGGGCCTAAGACCTTGTGTGGAGTCGGGGCCTGAACCTGAGCATTACTCTCCAGTGTTGACATGGATCTTGGGGTGCCTCTGAGTCTCCCCAGGGGAGTCAGGCCTCGTGTTGATTGGGGGCATGCACGTGCGCTTCCTCCCGAGCTGCAGCAGTAGGGTGACCCTTCCTGTCACGTGGATCAAGGGATCTGCGGCTTTCCCTCGAGGCTTTCCCTCGAGGCTTTCCCACGAGGCTTTCCCACAGGGCTGTGCCAAGTGCCACCTTGGTGTGAGTCAATCCTCGGCGTGAAAGACGAGCCGGTGAAGGGAAAAGAGGTTCCTCTGGAATGGACTGAGACATCTGGGGGACTCTTGGAATGGTGGCACGACCCTGGAGTTCCTCTCCCGTTTCTGTTGAGAGGGCCTCCTCTTGAGATGCGACGGGAACGCCGGGAATTCTTTCCCGACGAAGCAGGGAAAGGATCCCTCATCTCGAGCTACGAGGGGGAAACGGGGCTCCTCTGGATGTGGGCGGGACCCTCGTGTTTCCTCTCGAGTGGAGAAGGGTATGTCAGGGAACTTCTTGAGTTGCACCAAGGGTGTGAAGGACCCTTTCGACGTTCCATAGGTGAGGTGTGATTAGCCCCGAGAAGCCTCTGCGGAAATGGGCCTCATCTCGCCTGCAGGGAAGAACCTCCTGGATATTCTCGAGTTGCGGCAGGTCTTCTCGAGTTACCACGGGGACCTCAGGGACCCGCTCTGGTGGCCTCAGGAAGGGCCAGACCCCATGCGAGTTGCTAGGGGCCATCTCGGGATTCCTTTCCCGTCGATGCCCGGGCCTAAGTCCTTGTGTGGAGTCGGGGCCGGAACCTGAGCATTCCTCTCCAGTGTTGACATGGATTTTGGGGTGCCTCTGAGTCTCCCCAGGGGAGTCAGGCCTCGTCTCGAGTGGGGGCATGCACGTGCGCTTCCCTCCCGAGCTGCAGCTGTAGGGTCACGCTTCCTGTCGCGTGGATCAAGGGATCTGTGGCTTTCCCTCGAGGCTTTCCCTCGAGGCTTTCCCACGAGGCTTTCCCACAGGGCTGTGCCAAGTGCCACCTTGGTGTGAGTCGATCCTCGGCGTGAAAGACGAGCCGGTGAAGGGAAAAGAGGTTCCTCTGGAATGGACTGAGACATCTGGGGGACTCTTGGAATGGTGGCACCACCCTGGAGTTCCTCTCGCCGTTCCTGTTGAGAGGGCCTCCTCTTGAGTTGCGACGGGAAAGCCGGGAATTCTTTCCCGACGAAGCAGGGAAAGGATCCCTCACCTCGAGCTACGAGGCGGAAACGGGTCTCCTCTGGATGTGGGCAGACCCTCGTGTTTCTTATCGAGTGGAGAAGGGTATGTCAGGGAACTTCTTGAGTTGCACCAAGGGTGTGAAGGACCCTTTTGACGTTCCAGAGGTGAGGTGTGATTAGCCCTGAGAAGCCTCTGCGGAAAAGGGCGTCATCTCGCCAGCAGGGGAGAACCTCCTGGATATTCTCGAGTTGCGGCAGGTCTTCTCGAGTTACGACGGGGACTTCAGGGACCCGCTCTGGTGGCCTCAGGAAGGGCAAGTCCCCATGCGAGTTGCTAGGGGCCATCTCGGGATTCCTCTCCCGTCGATGCCGGGGCCTAAGACCTTGTGTGGAGTCCGGGCCTGAACCTGAGCATTACTCTCCAGTGTTGACATGGATCTTGGGGTGCCTCTGAGTCTCCCTAGGGGAGTCAGGCCTCGTCTCGAGTGGGGGCATGAACGTGCGCTTTCCTCCCGAGCTGCAGCAGTAGGGTCACGCTTCCTGTCCCGTGGATCAAGGGATCTGTGGCTTTCCCTCGAGGATTTCCCTCGTGGCTTTCCCACGAGGCTTTCCCACAGGGCTGTGCCAAGTGCCACCTTGGTGTGAGTCTATCCCCGGCGTGAAAGACGAGCCGTTGAAGGAAAAAGAGGTTCCTCTGGAATGGACTGAGACATCTGGGGGACTCTTGGAATGGTGGCAAGACCCTGGAGTTCCTCTCGCCGTTCCTGTTGAGAGGGCCTCTTCTTGAGATGCGACGGGAATGCCGGGAATTCTTTCCCGACGAAGCAGGGAATGGATCCCTCACCTCGAGCTACGAGGTGGACACGGGGCTCCTCTGTATGTGGGCGGGACCCTCGTGTTTCCTCTCGAGTGGAGACGGGTATGTCGGGGAACGTCTTGAGTTGCACCAAGGGTGGGAAGGACCCTTTCGACGTTCCAGAGGTGAGGTCTGATTAGCCCCGAGAAGCCTCTGCGGAAATGGGCCTCATCTCGCCTGCAGGGGAGAACCTCCTGGATATTAGCGAGTTGCGGGAGGTTTTCTCGAGTTACGACAGGGACCTCAGGGACCCGCTCTGGTGGCCTCAGGAAGGGCCAGACCCCATGCGAGTTTCTAGGGGCCATCTCGGGATTCCTCTCCCTTCGATTCCGGGGCCTAAGTCCTTGTGTGGAGTCGGGGCCGGAAACTGAGGATTCCTCTCCAGTGTTGACATGGATTTTGGGGTGCCTCTGAGTCTCCCCAGGGGAGTCAGGCCTCGTCTCGAGTGGGGGCATGCACGTGCGCTTCCCTCCCGAGCTGCAGCAGTAGGGTCACGCTTCCTGTCACGTGGATCAAGGGATCTGTGGCTTTCCCTCGAGGCTTTCCCTCGAGGCTTTCCCACGAGGCTTTCCCACAGGGCTGTGCCAAGTGCCACCTTGGTGTGAGTCGATCCTCGGCGTGAAAGACGAGCCGGTGAAGGGAAAAGAGGTTCCTCTGGAATGGACTGAGACATCTGGGGGACTCTTGGAATGGTGGTACGACCCTGGAGTTCCTCTCGCCTTTCCTCTTGAGAGGGCCTCCTCTTAGATGCGACGGGAACGCCGGGAATTCTTTCCCGACGAAGCAGGGAAAGGATCCCTCATCTCGAGCTACGAGGGGGAAACGGGGCTCCTCTGGATGTGGGCGGGACCCTCGTGTTTCCTCTCGAGTGGAGAAGGGTATGTCAGGGAACTTCTTGAGTTGCACCAAGGGTGTGAAGGACCCTTTCGACGTTCCAGAGGTGAGGTGTGATTAGCCCCGAGAAGCCTCTGCGGAAATGGGCCTCATCTCGCCTGCAGGGAAGAACCTCCTGGATATTCTCGAGTTGCGGCAGGTCTTCTCGAGTTACGACGATGACCTCAGGGACCCGCTCTGGTGGCCTCAGTAAGGGCCAGACCCCATGCGAGTTGCTAGGGGCCATCTCGGGATTCCTCTCCCGTCGATGCCGGGGCCTAAGTCCTTGTGTGGAGTCGGGGCCGGAACCTGAGGATTCCTCTCCAGTGTTGACATGGATCTTGGGGTGCCTCTGAGTCTACCCAGGGGAGTCAGGCCTGGTCTCGAGTGGGGGCATGCACGTGCGCTTCCCTCCCGAGCTGCAGCAGTAGGGTCACGCTTCCTGTCACGTGGATCAAGGGATCTGTGGCTTTCCCTCGAGGCTTTCCCTCGAGGCTTTCCCACGAGGCTTTCCCACAGGGCTGTGCCAAGTGCCACCTTGGTGTGAGTCGATGCTCGGCGTGAAAGACGAGCCGGTGAAGGGAAAAGAGGTTCCTCTGGAATGGACTGAGACATCTGGGGTCTCTTGGAATGGTGGCACCACCCTGGAGTTCCTCTCGCCGTTCCTGTTGAGAGGGCCTCCTCTTGAGTTGCGACGGGAACGCCGGGAATTCTTTCCCGACGAAGCAGGGAAAGGATCCCTCACCTCGAGCTACGAGGCGGAAACGGGTCTCCTCTGGATGTGGGCAGACCCTCGCGTTTCTTATCGAGTGGAGAAGGGTATGTCAGGGAACTTCTTGAGTTGCACCAAGGGTGTGAAGGACCCTTTTGACGTTCCAGAGGTGAGGTGTGATTAGCCCTGAGAAGCCTCTGCGGAAAAGGGCGTCATCTCGCCAGCAGGGGAGAACCTCCTGGATATTCTCGAGTTGCGGCAGGTCTTCTCGAGTTACGACGGGGACTTCAGGGACCCGCTCTGGTGGCCTCAGGAAGGGCAAGTCCCCATGCGAGTTGCTAGGGGCCATCTCGGGATTCCTTTCCCGTCGATGCCCGGGCCTAAGTCCTTGTGTGGAGTCGGGGCCGGAACCTGAGCATTCCTCTCCAGTGTTGACATGGATTTTGGGGTGCCTCTGAGTCTCCCCAGGGGAGTCAGGCCTCGTCTCGAGTGGGGGCATGCACGTGCGCTTCCGTCCCGAGCTGCAGCTGTAGGGTCACGCTTCCTGTCGCGTGGATCAAGGGATCTGTGGCTTTCCCTCGAGGCTTTCCCTCGAGGCTTTCCCACGAGGCTTTCCCACAGGGCTGTGCCAAGTGCCACCTTGGTGTGAGTCGATCCTCGGCGTGAAAGACGAGCCGGTGAAGGGAAAAGAGGTTCCTCTGGAATGGACTGAGACATCTGGGGGACTCTTGGAATGGTGGCACCACCCTGGAGTTCCTCTCGCCGTTCCTGTTGAGAGGGCCTCCTCTTGAGTTGCGACGGGAACGCCGGGAATTCTTTCCCGACGAAGCAGGGAAAGGATCCCTCACCTCGAGCTACGAGGCGGAAACGGGTCTCCTCTGGATGTGGGCAGACCCTCGTGTTTCTTATCGAGTGGAGAAGGGTATGTCAGGGAACTTCTTGAGTTGCACCAAGGGTGTGAAGGACCCTTTTGACGTTCCAGAGGTGAGGTGTGATTAGCCCTGAGAAGCCTCTGCGGAAAAGGGCGTCATCTCGCCAGCAGGGGAGAACCTCCTGGATATTCTCGAGTTGCGGCAGGTCTTCTCGAGTTACGACGGGGACTTCAGGGACCCGCTCTGGTGGCCTCAGGAAGGGCAAGTCCCCATGCGAGTTGCTAGGGGCCATCTCGGGATTCCTCTCCCGTCGATGCCGGGGCCTAAGACCTTGTGTGGAGTCCGGGCCTGAACCTGAGCATTCCTCTCCAGTGTTGACATGGATCTTGGTGTGCCTCTGAGTCTCCCTAGGGGAGTCAGGCCTCGTCTCGAGTGGGGGCATGAACGTGCGCTTTCCTCCCGAGCTGCAGCAGTAGGGTCACGCTTCCTGTCCCGTGGATCAAGGGATCTGTGGCTTTCCCTCGAGGATTTCCCTCGTGGCTTTCCCACGAGGCTTTCCCACAGGGCTGTGCCAAGTGCCACCTTGGTGTGAGTCTATCCCCGGCGTGAAAGACGAGCCGTTGAAGGAAAAAGAGGTTCCTCTGGAATGGACTGAGACATCTGGGGGACTCTTGGAATGGTGGCAAGACCCTGGAGTTCCTCTCGCCGTTCCTGTTGAGAGGGCCTCTTCTTGAGATGCGACGGGAATGCCGGGAATTCTTTCCCGACGAAGCAGGGAATGGATCCCTCACCTCGAGCTACGAGGTGGACACGGGGCTCCTCTGTATGTGGGCGGGACCCTCGTGTTTCCTCTCGAGTGGAGACGGGTATGTCGGGGAACGTCTTGAGTTGCACCAAGGGTGGGAAGGACCCTTTCGACGTTCCAGAGGTGAGGTCTGATTAGCCCCGAGAAGCCTCTGCGGAAATGGGCCTCATCTCGCCTGCAGGGGAGAACCTCCTGGATATTAGCGAGTTGCGGGAGGTTTTCTCGAGTTACGACAGGGACCTCAGGGACCCGCTCTGGTGGCCTCAGGAAGGGCCAGTCCCCATGCGAGTTGCCAGGGGCCCTCTCGGGATTCCTCTCCCGTCGATGCCGGGGCCTAAGACCTTGTGTGGAGTCGGGGCCTGAACCTGAGCATTACTCTCCAGTGTTGACATGGATCTTGGGGTGCCTCTGAGTCTCCCTAGGGGAGTCAGGCCTCGTCTCGAGTGGGGGCATGAACGTGCGCTTTCCTCCCGAGCTGCAGCAGTAGGGTCACGCTTCCTGTCCCGTGGATCAAGGGATCTGTGGCTTTCCCTCGAGGATTTCCCTCGTGGCTTTCCCACGAGGCTTTCCCACAGGGCTGTGCCAAGTGCCACCTTGGTGTGAGTCTATCCCCGGCGTGAAAGACGAGCCGTTGAAGGAAAAAGAGGTTCCTCTGGAATGGACTGAGACATCTGGGGGACTCTTGGAATGGTGGCAAGACCCTGGAGTTCCTCTCGCCGTTCCTGTTGAGAGGGCCTCTTCTTGAGATGCGACGGGAATGCCGGGAATTCTTTCCCGACGAAGCAGGGAATGGATCCCTCACCTCGAGCTACGAGGTGGACACGGGGCTCCTCTGTATGTGGGCGGGACCCTCGTGTTTCCTCTCGAGTGGAGACGGGTATGTCGGGGAACGTCTTGAGTTGCACCAAGGGTGGGAAGGACCCTTTCGACGTTCCAGAGGTGAGGTCTGATTAGCCCCGAGAAGCCTCTGCGGAAATGGGCCTCATCTCGCCTGCAGGGGAGAACCTCCTGGATATTAGCGAGTTGCGGGAGGTTTTCTCGAGTTACGACAGGGACCTCAGGGACCCGCTCTGGTGGCCTCAGGAAGGGCCAGACCCCATGCGAGTTGCTAGGGGCCATCTCGGGATTCCTCTCCCGTCGATGCCGGGGCCTAAGACCTTGTGTGGAGTCGGGGCCTGAACCTGAGCATTCCTCTCCAGTGTTGACTTGGATCTTGGGGTGCCTCTGAGTCTCCCCAGGGGAGTCAGGCCTCGTGTTGATTGGGGGCATGCACGTGCGCTTCCTCCCGAGCTGCAGCAGTAGGGTGACCCTTCCTGTCACGTGGATCAAGGGATCTGCGGCTTTCCCTCGAGGCTTTCCCTCGAGGCTTTCCCACGAGGCTTTCCCACAGGGCTGTGCCAAGTGCCACCTTGGTGTGAGTCAATCCTCGGCGTGAAAGACGAGCCGGTGAAGGGAAAAGAGGTTCCTCTGGAATGGACTGAGACATCTGGGGGACTCTTGGAATGGTGGCACGACCCTGGAGTTCCTCTCCCGTTTCTGTTGAGAGGGCCTCCTCTTGAGATGCGACGGGAACGCCGGGAATTCTTTCCCGACGAAGCAGGGAAAGGATCCCTCATCTCGAGCTACGAGGGGGAAACGGGGCTCCTCTGGATGTGGGCGGGACCCTCGTGTTTCCTCTCGAGTGGAGAAGGGTATGTCAGGGAACTTCTTGAGTTGCACCAAGGGTGTGAAGGACCCTTTCGACGTTCCATAGGTGAGGTGTGATTAGCCCCGAGAAGCCTCTGCGGAAATGGGCCTCATCTCGCCTGCAGGGAAGAACCTCCTGGATATTCTCGAGTTGCGGCAGGTCTTCTCGAGTTACCACGGGGACCTCAGGGACCCGCTCTGGTGGCCTCAGGAAGGGCCAGACCCCATGCGAGTTGCTAGGGGCCATCTCGGGATTCCTCTCCCGTCGATGCCGGGGCCTAAGTCCTTGTGTGGAGTCGGGGCCGAAATCTGAGGATTCCTCTCCAGTGCCGACATGGATCTTGGGGGTACTTCTGGAGTCTCCCCAGGGGAGTCAGGCCTCTTCTCGAGTGGGGGCATGCACGTGCGCTTCCCTCCCGAGCTGCAGCAGTAGGGTCACACTTCCTGTCACGTGGAACAAGGGATCTGTCGCTTTCCCTCGAGGCTTTCCCTCGAGGCTTTCCCTCGAGGGTTTCCCACGTGGCTTTCCCACAGGGCTACACCAAGTGCCACCTTGGTGTGAGTCGATCCTCGGCGTGAAAGGCGAGCCGGTGAAGGGAAAAGAGGTTCCTCTGGAATGGACTGAGACATCTGGGGGACTCTTGGAATGGTGGCACGACCCTGGAGTTCCTCTCGCCGTTCCTGTTGAGAGGGCCTCCTCTTGAGATGTGACGGGAACGCCCGGAATTCTTTCCCGACGAAGCAGGGAAAGGATCCCTCACCTCGAGCTACGAGGCGGAATCGGGGCTCTTCTGGATGTGGGCGGCACCCTCGTGATTCCTCTCGAGTGGAGACGGGTATGTCGGGGGACGTCTTGAGTTGCACCAAGGGTGTGAAGGACCCTTTCGAAGTTATAGAGATGAGGTGTGATTAGCCCCGAGAAGCCTCTGCGGAAATCCGCCTCCTCTCACCTGGAGGGGAGAACCTCCTGGATTTTCTCGAGTTGCGGCAGGTGTTCCCGAGTTAAGACGGGGACCTCAGTGACCCTCTCTGGTGGCCTCAGGAAGGGCCAGTCCCCATGCGAGTTGCTCGGGGCCATCTCGGGGTTCCTCTCCCGTCGATGCCGGGGCCTAAGACCTTGTGTGGAGTCGGGGCCGGAACCTGAGGATTCCTCTCCAGTGTTGACATGGATCTTGGGGTGCCTCTGAGTCTCCCCAGGGGAGTCAGGCCTCGTCTCGAGTTGGGGCATGCACGTGCGCTTTCCTCCCGAGCTGCAGCAGTAGGGTCACGCTTCCTGTCACGTGGATCAAGGGATCTGTGGCTTTCCCTCGAGGTTTTCCTTAGAGGCTTTCCCACCAGGCTTTCCCACAGGGCTGTGCCAAGTGCCACCTTGGTGTGAGTCGATCCTCGGCGTGAAAGACGAGCCGGTGAAGGGAAAAGAGGTTCCTCTGGAATGGACTGAGACATCTGGGGACTCTTGGAATGGTGGCACCACCCTGGAGTTCCTCTCGCCGTTCCTGTTGAGAGAGCCTCCTCTTGAGATGCGACGGGAACGCCGGGAACTCTTTCCCGAAGAAGCAGGGAAAGGATCCCTCACCTCGAGCTATGAATCGGAAACGGGGCTCCTCTGGATCTGGGCGGGACCCTCGTGTTTCCTCTCGAGTGGAGACGGGTATGTCGGGGAACTTCTTGAGTTGCACCAAGGGTGGGAAGGACCCTTTTGACGTTTCAGAGGTGAGGTGTGATTAGCACCGAGAAGCCTCTGCGGAAATGGGCCTCATCTCGCCAGCAGGGGAGAACCTCCTGGATTTTCTCGAGTTGTGGCAGGTCTTCTCGAGTTACGACGGGGATCTCAGGGACCCGCTCTGGTGGCCTCAGGAAGGGCCAGTCCCCATGCGAGTTGCTAGGGGCCCTCTCGGGATTCCTCTCCCGTCGATGCCAGGGCCTAAGACCTTGTGTGGAGTCGGGGCCGGAACCTGAGGATTCCTCTCCAGTGTTGACATGGATCTTGGGGTGCCTCTGAGTCTCCCCAGGGGAGTCAGGCCTCGTCTTGAGTGGGGGCATGCACGTGCGCTTTCCTCCCAAGGTGCAGCAGTAGGGTCACGCTTCCTGTCATGTGGTTCAAGGGATCTGTGGCTTTCCCTCGAGGCTTTCCCTCGAGGCTTTCCCACGAGGCTTTCCCACAGGGCTGTGCCAAGTGCCACCTTGGTGTGAGTCAATCCTCGGCGTGAAAGACGAGCCGGTGAAGGGAAAAGAGGTGCCTCTGGAATGGACTGAGACTTCTGGGGGACTCTTGGAATGGTGGCACCACCCTGGAGTTCCTCTCGGGGTTCCTGTTGAGAGGGCCTCCTCTTGAGTTGCGACGGGAACGCCGGGAATTCTTTCCCGACGAAGCAGGGAAAGGATCCCTCACCTCGAGCTACGAGGCGGAAACGGGTCTCCTCTGGATGTGGGCAGACCCTCGTGTTTCTTATCGAGTGGAGAAGGGTATGTCAGGGAACTTCTTGAGTTGCACCAAGGGTGTGAAGGACCCTTTTGACGTTCCAGAGGTGAGGTGTGATTAGCCCCGAGAAGCCTCTGCGGAAAAGGGCGTCATCTCGCCAGCAGGGGAGAACCTCCTGGATATTCTCGAGTTGCGGCAGGTCTTCTCGAGTTACGACGGGGACCTCAGGGACCCGCTCTGGTGGCCTCAGGAAGGGCCAGTCCCCATGCGAGTTGCTAGGGGCCATCTCGGGATTCCTCTCCCGTCGATGCCGGGGCCTAAGACCTTGTGTGGAGTCGGGGTCGGAACCTGAGGATTCCTCTCCAGTGTTGACATGGATCTTGGGGTGCCTCTGAGTCTCCCCAGAGGAGTCAGGCCTCGTCTCGTGAGGGGGCATGCACACGCGCTTCCCTCCCGAGCTGCAGCAGTAGGGTCACGCTTCCTGTCACGTGGCTCAAGGGATCTGTGGCTTTCCCTCGAGGCTTTCCCAGGAGGCTTTCCCACAGGGCTGTACCAAGTGCCACCTTGATGTGAGTCGATCCTCGGCGTGAAAAACGAGCCGGTGAAGGGAAAAGAGGTTCCTCTGGAATGGACTGAGACATCTGGGGGACTCTTGGAATGGTGGCACGACCCTGGAGTTCCTCTCGCCGTTCCTGTGGAGAGGGCCTCCTCTTGAGATGCGACGGGAACGCCCGGAATTCTTTCCCGACGAAGCAGGGAAAGGATCCCTCACCTCGAGCTATGAGGCGGAAACGGGCTCCTCTGGATGTGGGCAGGACCCTCGTGTTTCCTCTCGAGTGGAGACGGGTATGACGGGGAACTTCTTGAGTTGCACCAAGGGTGTGAAGGACCCTTTCGAAGTTCCAGAGGTGAGGTGTGATTAACCCCGAGAAGCCTCTGCGGAAATGGACCTCCTCTCCTGGAGGGGAGAACCTCCTGGATTTTCTCGAGTTGCAGCAGGTCTCCTCGAGTTAGGATGGGGACCACAGGGACCCGTTCTGGTGGCCTCAGGAAGGGCCAGTCCATATGCGAGTTGCTAGGGGCCCTCTTGGGATTCCTCTCCCGTCGATGCCGGGGCCTAAGACCTTGTATGTAGTCGGGGCCGGAACCTGAGCATTCCTCTCCAGTGTTGACGTGGATCTTGGGGTGCCTCTGAGTCTCCCCAGGGGAGTCAGGCTTCGTCTCGAGTGGGGGCATGCACGGGTGCTTTCCTCACGAGCTGCAGCAGTAGGGTCACGCTTCCTGTCACGTGGATCAAGGGATCTGTGGCTTTGCCTCGAGGCTTTCCCTCGAGGCTTTCCCACGAGGCTTTCCCACAGAGCTGTGCCATGTGCCACCTTGGTGTGAGTCGATCCTCGGCGTGAAAGACGAGCCGGTGAAGGGAAAAGAGGTTCCTCTGGAATGGACTGAGACATCTGGGGGACTCTTGGAATGGTGGCACCACCCTGGAGTTCCTCTCGGGGTTCCTGTTGAGAGGGCCTCCTCTTGAGTTGCGACGGGAACGCCGGGAATTCTTTCCCGACGAAGCAGGGAAAGGATCCCTCACCTCGAGCTACGAGGCGGAAACGGGTCTCCTCTGGATGTGGGCAGACCCTCGTGTTTCTTATCGAGTGGAGAAGGGTATGTCAGGGAACTTCTTGAGTTGCACCAAGGGTGTGAAGGACCCTTTTGACGTTCCAGAGGTGAGGTGTGATTAGCCCCGAGAAGCCTCTGCGGAAAAGGGCGTCATCTCGCCAGCAGGGGAGAACCTCCTGGATATTCTCGAGTTGCGGCAGGTCTTCTCGAGTTACGACGGGGACCTCAGGGACCCGCTCTGGTGGCCTCAGGAAGGGCAAGTCTCCATGCGAGTTGCTAGGGGCCATCTCGGGATTCCTCTCCCGTCGATGCCGGGGCCTAAGACCTTGTGTGGAGTCCGGGCCTGAACCTGAGCATTCCTCTCCAGTGTTGACATGGATCTTGGGGTGCCTCTGAGTCTCCCCAGGGGAGTCAGGCCTCGTCTCGAGTGGGGGCATGAACCTGCGCTTTCCTCCCGAGCTGCAGCAGTATGGTCACGCTTCCTGTCCCGTGGATCAAGGGATCTGTGGCTTTCCCTCGAGCATTTCCCTCGTGGCTTTCCCACGAGGCTTTCCCACAGGGCTGTGCCAAGTGCCACCTTGGTGTGAGTCTATCCCCGGCGTGAAAGACGAGCCGTTGAAGGAAAAAGAGGTTCCTCTGGAATGGACTGAGACATCTGGGGGACTGTTGGAATGGTGGCAAGACCCTGGAGTTCCTCTCGCCGTTCCTGTTGAGAGGGCCTCTTCTTGAGATGCGACGGGAATGCCGGGAATTCTTTCCCGACGAAGCAGGGAATGGATCCCTCACCTCGAGCTACGAGGTGGACACGGGGCTCCTCTGTATGTGGGCGGGACCCCCGTGTTTCCTCTCGAGTGGAGACGGGTATGTCGGGGAACGTCTTGAGTTGCACCAAGGGTGGGAAGGACCCTTTCGACGTTCCAGAGGTGAGGTCTGATTAGCCCCGAGAAGCCTCTGCGGAAATGGGCCTCATCTCGCCTGCAGGGGAGAACCTCCTGGATATTCTCGAGTTGCGGGAGGTTTTCTCGAGTTACGACAGGGACCTCAGGGACCCGCCCTGTTGGCCTCAGGAAGGGCCAGTCCCCATGCGAGTTGCTAGGGGCCATCTCGGGATTCCTCTCCCGTCGATGCCGGGGCCTAAGACCTTGTTTGGAGAAGGGGCCTGAACCTGAGCATTCCTCTCCAGTGTTGACATGGATCTTGGGGTGCCTCTGAGTCTCCCCAGGGGAGTCAGGCCTCGTCTTGATTGGGGGCACGCACGTGCGCTTCCCTCCCGAGCTGCAGCAGTAGGGTCACGCTTCCTGTCACGTGGATCAAGGGATCTGCTGCTTTCCTTCGAGGCTTTCCCTCGAGGCTTTCCCACGAGGCTTTCCCACAGGGTGTGCCAAGTGCCACCTTGGTGTGAGTCAATCCTCGGCGTGAAAGACGAGCCGGTGAAGGGAAAAGAGGTTCCTCTGGAATGGACTGAGACATCTGGTGGACTCTTGGATTGGTGGCACGACCCTGGAGTTCCTCTCGCCCTTCCTGTTGAGAGGGCCTCCTCTTGAGATGCGACGGGAACGCCGGGAATTCTTTCCCGAAGAAGCAGGGAAAGGATCCCTCACCTCGAGCTCCGAGGCGGAAACGGGGCTCCTCTGGATGTGGGCGGGACCCTCGTGTTTCCTCTCGAGTGGAGACGGGTATGTCGGGGAACTTCTTGAGTTGCACCAAGGGTGGGAAGGACCCTTTCGACGTTCCAGAGGTGAGGTGTGATTAGCCCCGAGAAGCCTCTGCGGAAATGGGCCTCATCTCGCCTGCAGGGGAGAACTTCGTGGATATTCTCGAGTTGTGGCAGGTCTTCTCGAGTTACGACGGGGACCTCAGGGACCCGCTCTGGTGGCCTCAGGAAGGGCCAGTCCCCATGCGAGTTGCTAGGGGCCATCTCGGGATTCCTCTCCCATCGATGCCGGGGCCTAAGTCCTTGTGTGGAGTCGGGGCCGAAATCTGAGGATTCCTCTCCAGTGCCGACATGGATCTTGGGGGTACTTCTGGAGTCTCCCCAGGGGAGTCAGGCCTCGTCTCGAGTGGGGGCATGCACGTGCGCTTCCCTCCCGAGCTGCAGCAGTAGGGTCACGCTTCCTGTCACGTGGAACAAGGGATCTGTGGCTTTCCCTCGAGGCTTTCCCTCGAGGCTTTCCCCCGAGGGTTTCCCACGAGGCTTTCCCACAGGGCTACACCAAGTGCCACCTTGGTGTGAGTCGATCCTCGGCGTGAAAGACGAGCCGGTGAAGGGAAAAGAGGTTCCTCTGGAATGGACTGAGACATCTGGGGGACTCTTGGAATGTTGGCACGACCCTGGAGTTCCTCTCGCCGTTCCTGTTGAGAGGGCCTCCTCTTGAGATGTGACGGGAACGCCCGGAATTCTTTCCCGACGAAGCAGGGAAAGGATCCCTCACCTCGAGCTCCGAGGCGGAATCGGGGCTCTTCTGGATGTGGGCGGCACCCTCGTGATTCCTCTCGAGTGGAGACGGGTATGTCGGGGGACGTCTTGAGTTGCACCAAGGGTGTGAAGGACCCTTTCGAAGTTATAGAGATGAGGTGTGATTAGCCCCGAGAAGCCTCTGCGGAAATCGGCCTCCTCTCACCTGGAGGGGAGAACCTCCTGGATTTTCTCGAGTTGCGGCAGGTCTTCCCGAGTTAAGACGGGGACCTCAGGGACCCTCTCTGGTGGCCTCAGGAAGGGCCAGTCCCCATGCGAGTTGCTCGGGGCCATCTCGGGGTTCCTCTCCCGTCGATGCCGGGGCCTAAGACCTTGTGTGGAGTCGTGGCCGGAACCTGAGGATTCCTCTCCAGTGTTGACATGGATCTTGGGGTGCCTCTGAGTCTCCCCAGGGGAGTCAGGCCTCGTCTCGAGTTGGGGCATGCACGTGCGCTTTCCTCCCGAGCTGCAGCAGTAGGGTCACGCTTCCTGTCACGTGGATCAAGGGATCTGTGGCTTTCCCTCGAGGCTTTCCTTAGAGGCTTTCCCACCAGGCTTTCCCACAGGGCTGTGCCAAGTGCCACCTTGGTGTAAGTCGATCCTCGGCGTGAAAGACGAGCCGGTGAAGGGAAAAGAGGTTCCGCTGGAATGGACTGAGACATCTGGGGGACTCTTGGAATGGTGGCACCACCCTGGAGTTCCTCTCGCCGTTCCTGTTGAGAGAGCCTCCTCTTGAGATGCGACGGGAACGCCGGGAACTCTTTCCCGAAGAAGCAGGGAAAGGATCCCTCACCTCGAGCTATGAATCGGAAACGGGGCTCCTCTGGATCTGGGCGGGACCCTCGTGTTTCCTCTCGAGTGGAGACGGGTATGTCAGGGAACTTCTTGAGTTGCACCAAGGGTGGGAAGGACCCTTTTGACGTTTCAGAGGTGAGGTGTGATTAGCACCGAGAAGCCTCTGCGGAAATGGGCCTCATCTCGCCAGCAGGGGAGAACCTCCTGGATTTTCTCGAGTTGTGGCAGGTCTTCTCGAGTTACGACGGGGATCTCAGGGACCCGCTCTGGTGGCCTCAGGAAGGGCCAGTCCCCATGCGAGTTGCTAGGGGCCCTCTCGGGATTCCTCTCCCGTCGATGCCAGGGCCTAAGACCTTGTGTGGAGTCGGGGCCGGAACCTGAGGATTCCTCTCCAGTGTTGACATGGATCTTGGGGTGCCTCTGAGTCTCCCCAGGGGAGTCAGGCCTCGTCTTGAGTGGGGGCTGCACGTGCGCTTTCTTCCCAAGCTGCAGCAGTAGGGTCACGCTTCCTGTCATGTGGATCAAGGGATCTGTGGCTTTCCCTCGAGGCTTTCCCTCGAGGCTTTCCCACGAGGCTTTCCCACAGGGCTGTGCCAAGTGCCACCTTGGTGTGAGTCAATCCTCGGCGTGAAAGACGAGCCGGTGAAGGGAAAAGAGGTGCCTCTGGAATGGACTGAGACTTCTGGGGGACTCTTGGAATGGTGGCACGACCCTGGAGTTCCTCTCGCCGTTCCTGTTGAGCGGGCCTCCTCTTGAGATGCGACGGGAACGCCGGGAATTCCTAACCGACGAAGCAGGGAAAGGATCCCTCACCTCGAGGTACGAGGCGGAAACGGGGCTCCTCTGGATGTGGGCGGGACCCTCGTGTTTTCTCTCGAGTGGAGACGGGTATGTCGGGGAACTTCTTGAGTTGCACGAATGGTGTGAAGGACCCTTTCGACGTTCCAGAGGTGAGGTGTGATTAGCCCCGAGAAGCCTCTGCGGAAATGGGCCTCCTCTCGCCTGGAGGGGAGAACCTCCTGGATATTCTCGAGTTTCGGCAGGTCTTCTCGAGTTACGACGGGGACCTCAGGGACCCGCTCTGGTGGCCTCAGGAAGGGCCAGTCCCCATGCGAGTTGCTAGGGGCCATCTCGGATTCCTCTCCCGTCGATGCCGGGGCCTGAGACCTTGTGTGGAGTGGAGGCCGGAACCTGAGGATTCCTCTCCAGTGTTGACGTGGATCTTGGGGTGCCTCTGAGTCTCCCCAGGGGAGTCAGGCCTCGTCTCGAGTGGGGCCATGCACGTGCGGTTTCCTCCCGAGCTGCAGCAGAAGGGTCACGCTTCCTGTCACGTGGATCAAGGGATCTGTGGCTTTCCCTCAAGGCTTTCCCACAGGGCTACCCCAAGTGCCACCTTGGTGTGAGTCGATCCTCGGCGTGAAAGACGAGCCGGTGAAGGGAAAAGAGGTTCCTCTGGAATGGATTGAGACATCTGGGGTCTCTTGGAATTGTGGCACGACCCTGGAGTTCCTCTCGCCGTTCCTGTTGAGAGGGCCTCCTCTTGAGATGTGACGGGAACGCCGGGAATCTTTTCCCGACGAAGCAGGGAAAGGATCCCTCACCTCGAGCTACGAGGCGGAAACGGGGCTCCTCTGGATGTGGGCGGGACCCTCATGTTTCCTCTCGAGTGGAGACGGGTATGTCGGGGAACTTCTTGAGTTGCACCAAGGGTGGGAAGGACCCTTTTGACGTTTCAGAGGTGAGGTGTGATTAGCACCGAGAAGCCTCTGCGGAAATGGGCCTCATCTCGCCAGCAGATGAGAACCTCCTGGATTTTCTCGAGTTGCGGCAGGTCTTCTCGAGTTACGACGGATCTCAGGGACCCGCTCTGGTGGCCTCAGGAAGGGCCAGTCACCATTGGAGTTGCTAGGGGTCATCTCGGGATTCCTCTCTCGTCGATGCCGGGGCCTAAGACCTTGTGTGGAGTCGGGGTCGGAATCTGAGAATTCCTCTCCAGTGTTGACATGGATCTTGGGGTGCCTCTGAGTCTCCCCAGGGGAGTCAGGCCTCGTCTCGTGAGGGGGCATGCACACGCGCTTCCCTCCCGAGCTGCAGCAGTAGGGTCACTCTTCCTGTCACGTGGATCAAGGGATCTGTGGCTTTCCCTCGAGGCTTTCCCACAGGGCTACGCCAAGTGCCACCTTGGTGTGAGTCGATCCTCGGCGTGAAAGATGAGCCGGTGAAGGGAAAAGAGGTTCCTCTGGAATGGACTGAGACATCTGGGGTCTCTTGGAATGGTGGCACGACCCTGGAGTTCCTCTCGCCGTTCCGGTTGAGAGGGCCTCCTCTTGAGATGTGACGGGAACGCCCGGAATTCTTTCCCGACGAAGCAGGGAAAGAAACCCTCACCTCGAGCTACGAGGCGGAATCGGGGCTCTTCTGGATGTGGGCGGCACCCTCGTGTTTCCTCTCGAGTGGAGACGGGTATGTCGGGGGACGTCTTGAGTTGCACCAAGGGTGTGAAGGACCCTTTCGAAGTTATAGAGATGAGGTGTGATTAGCCCCGAGAAGCCTCTGCGGAAATCGGCCTCCTCTCACCTGGAGGGGAGAACCTCCTGGATTTTCTCGAGTTGCGGCAGGTCTTCCCGAGTTAAGACGGGGACCTCAGGGACCCGCTCTGGTGGCCTCAGGAAGGGCCAGTCCCCATGCGAGTTGCTAGGGGCCATCTCGGGATTCCTCTCCCGTCGATGCCAGGGCCTAAGACCTTGTGTGGAGTCGGGGCCGGAACCTGAGGATTCCTCTCCAGTGTTTACATGGATCTTGGGGTGCCTCTGAGTCTCCCCAGGGGAGTCAGGCCTCGTCTCGAGTGACGGCATGCCCGTGCGCTTTCCTCCCGAGCTGCAGCAGTAGTGTCACGCTTCCTGTCACGTGGATCAAGGGATCTGTGTCTTTCCCTCGAGGCTTTCCCACGAGGCTTTCCCACAGGGCTGT
The DNA here is from genome assembly GCF_023091745.1 of Budorcas taxicolor. Lineage (NCBI taxonomy): Eukaryota > Metazoa > Chordata > Mammalia > Artiodactyla > Bovidae > Budorcas > Budorcas taxicolor. The sequence continues at coordinate 8,047,416 of NC_068920.1, forward strand.
GCCACGTGCCACCTTGGTGTGAGTCGATCCTCGGCGTGAAAGACGAGCTGGAGAAGGGAAAAGAGTTTCCTCTGGAATGGACTGAGACATCTGGGGGACTCTTGGAATGGGGGCACGACCCTGGAGTTCCTCTCGCCTTTCCTGTTGAGAGTGCCTCCTCTTGAGATGCGACGGGAACGCCGGGAACTCTTGCCCGACGAAGCAGTGAAAGGATCCCTCATCTCGAGCTATGAGGCAGAAACGGGGCTCCTCTGGATGTGTGCTGTGCCCTCGTGTTTCCTCTCGAATGGAGACGGGTATGTCGGGGAACTTCTTGATTTGCACCAAGGGTGTGAAGGACCCTTTCGAAGTTCCAGAGGTGAGGTGTGATCAGCCTCGAGACGCCTCAGTGGAAATGGGCCTCATCTCCCCTGGACGAAAGAACCTGCTGGATTTTCTCGAGTTGCGGCAGGTCTTCTCGACTTACGAAGGGGACCTCAGGGATCCGCTCTGGTGGCCTCAGGAAGGGCCAGTCCCCATGCGAGGTGCTAGGGGCCCTCTCGGGATTCCTCTCCCGTCCATGCCGGGGCCTAAGTCCTTGTGTGGAGTCGGGGCTGGAACCTGAGGATTTCTCTCCAGTGTTGCCATGGATCTTGGGGTGCTTCTGAGTCTCCCCAGGGGAGTCTGGCCTCCTCTCGAGAGGGGGCATGCAGGTGCGCTTTCCTCCCGAGCTGCAGGAGTAGTGTCACACTTCCTGTCACGTGGATCAAGGGATATGTGGCTTTCCCTCGAGGCTTTCCCTCGAGGCTTTCCCACGAGGCTTTCCCACAGGGCTGTGCCACGTGCCACCTTGGTGTGAGTCGATCCTCGGCGTGAAAGGCGAGCCGGTGAAGGGAAATGAGGTTCCTCTGGAATGGACTGAGACATCTGGGGGACTCCTGGAACGGTGGAAAGACGCTGGAGTTCCTCTCGCCGTTCCTCGTGAGAGGGCCTCCTCTTGAGATGCGATAGAACGCCGGGAACTCTTTTCCAACGAAGCAGGGAAAGGATCCCTCATCTCGAGCTACGAGGCGGATACGGGGCTTCTCTGGATGTGGGCGGGACCCTCGTGTTTGCTCTCGAGTGGAGTCGGGTATGTCGGGGAACTTCTTGATTTGCACCAAGGGTGTGAAGGACCCTTTCGAAGTTCCAGAGGTGAGGTGTGATCAGCCTCGAGACGCCTCAGCGGAAATGGGCCTCATCTCGCCTGCAGGGGAGAACCTCCTGGATTTTCTCGAGTTGCGGCAGGTCTTCTCGAGTTACAACGGGGACCTCAGGGACCCGGTCTGGTGGCCTCAGGAAAGTCCAGTCCCCATGCGAGTTGCTAGGGGCCCTCTCGGGGTTCCTCTCCCGTTCATGCCGGGGCCTAAGACCTTGTGTGGAGTCGGGGCCGGAACCTGAGGATTCCTCTCCAGTGTTGCCATGGATCTTGGGGTGCCTCTGAGTCTCCCCAGGGTTTCAGGCCTCAGCTCGAGTGGGGGCATGCACGTGCGCTTTCCTCACGAGCTGTAGCAGTAGTGTCACGCTTCCTGTCACATGGATCAAGGGATCTGTGGCTTTCCCTCGAGGCTTTCCCACATGGCTGTGCCCCGTGCCAGCTTAGTGTGAGTCCATCCTCGGCGTTAAAGATGAGCCGGTGAAGGGAAAAGAGGTTCCTTTGGAATGGACAGAGACATCTGGGGGACTCTTGGAATGGTGGCACGACCCTGGAGTTCCTCTCGCCTTTCCTCTTGAGAGGGCATCCTCTTGAGATGCGACGGGAACGCCGGGAGCTCTTTCCCGAAGAAGCAGGGGAAGGATCCCTCATCTCGAGCTATGAGGTGGAAACGGGGCGCCTCTGGATGTGGGCGGGAAACTCGTGTTTCCTCTCGAGTGGAGATGGGTATGTCGGGGAACTTCTTGGTTTGCACCAAGGGTGTGAAGGACCCTTTCGAAGTTCCAGAGGTGAGGTGTGATCAGCCTCGAGACGCCTCAGCACAAATGGGCCTCATCTCTCCTGGAGGGGAGAACCTCCAGGATTTTCTCGAGTTGCGGCAGGTCTTCTCGGGTTACGACGGGGACCTCAGGGACCCGCTCTGGTGGCCTCAGGAAAGCCCAGTCCCCATGCGAGTTGCTAGGGGCCATCTCGGGACTCCTCTCCAGTCCATGCAGGGGCCTAAGACCTTGTGTTGACTTGAGGCCAGAACCTAAGGATTCCTCTCCAGTGTTGCCATGGATCTTGGGGTGATTCTGAGTCTCCCCAGGGGAGTCAGGCCTCGTCTCAAGTGGCGGCATGCCCGTGCACTTTCCTCCTGAGCTGCAGCAGTAGAGTCACGCTTCCTGTCACGTAGATCAAGAGATCTGTGGCATTCCCTCGTGGCTTTCCCTCGAGGCTTTCCCACGAGGCTTTCCCAGAGGGCTGTGCCACGTGCCACCTTGGTGTGAGTCGATCCTCGGCGTGAAAGACGAGGCGGTGAAGGGAAAAGAGGTTTCTCTGGAATGGACTGAGACATCTGGGGGACTCTTGGAATGGGGGCACGACCCTGGAGTTCCTCTCGCCGTTCCTGTTGAGTGGGCCTCCTCTTGAGATGCGACGGGAATGCCGGGAACTCTTGCCCGACGAAGCAGGGAAAGGATCCCTCACCTCGAGCTACGAGGCGGAAACGGGGCTCCTCTGGATGTGTGCTGGGCCGTCGTGTTTCCTCTCGAGTGGAGACGGGTATGTCGGGGAACTTCTGGATTTGCACCAAGGGTGTGAAGGAACCTTTCGAAGTTCCAGAGGTGAGGTGTGATCAGCCTCGAGACGCCTCAGCGGAAATGGGCCTCATCTCGCCTGGAGTTGAGAACCTCCTGGATTATCTCCAGTTGCGGCAGGTCTTCCCGAGTTATGACGGGGACCTCACGGATCCGCTCTGGTGGCCACAGGAAAGGCCAGTCCCAATGCTAGTTGCTAGGGGCCCTCTCGGGATTCCTCTCCCGTCCATTCCGGAGCCTCAGACCTTGTGTCGAGTTGGGGCCGGAACCTGAGGATTCCTCTCCAGTGTTGCAATGGATCTTGGGGTGCTTCTGAGTCTCCCCAGGGGACTCAGGCCTCGTCTCATGTGGGGGCATGCACGTGCGCTTTCCTCCCGAGCTCCAGCAGTAGTGTCATGCTTCCTCTCACGTGGATCAAAGGATCTGTGTCTTTCCCTCGAGGCTGTCCCTGGAGGCTTTCCAACGAGTCTTTCCCACAGGGCTGTGCCACGTGCCACCTTGGTGTGAGTCGATCCTCGGCGTGAAAGACGAGCCGGTGAAAGGAGAGGAGGTTCCTCTGGAAAGGACTGAGACCTCTGGGGGACTCTCGGAACGGTGGCACGACCCTGGAGTTCCTCTCGCCGTCCCTGTTGAGAGGGCCTCCTCTTGAGATGCGACGGGAAGGCCGGGAACTCTTTCCCGAGGAAGCTAGGAAAGGATCCGTCATCTCGAGCTACGAGGCCGAAACGGGGCTCCAATGGATGTGGGCGGCACCCTCGTGTTTCCTCTCGAGTGGAGACGGGTATGTCGGGAAACAGCTTGATTTGCACCAAGGGCGTGAAGGACCCTTTCGAAGTTCCAGAGGTGAGGTGTGATCAGCCTCGAGACGCCTCATCGGAAATGGGCCTCATCTCGCCTGGAGGGGAGGACCTCCTGGATTTTCTCGAGTTGGGTCGGTCTTCTCGAGTTACGACGGGGACCTCAGGGGCCCGATCTGGTGGCCTCAGGAAAGGCCAGTCCCCATGCGAGTTGCTAGGGGCCATCTCGGGATTCCTCTCCCGTCCATGTCGGAGCCTACGACCTTGTGTGGATTCGGGGCCGGAACCTGAGAAATCCTCTCCAGTGCTGACATTGATCTTGGGGTGCTTCTGAGTCTCCCCAGGGGAGTCAGGCCTCGTCTCGATTGGGGGCATGCACGTGCGCTCTCCTCCCGAGCTGCAGCAGTTTCACGCTTCCTATCACGTGTATCAAGGGATCTGTGGCTTTCCCTCGAGGCTTTCCCTGGAGGCTTTCCAACGAGGCTTTCCCACAGGGCTGTGCCACGTGCCACCTTGGTGTGAGTCGATCCTCGGCGTGAAAGACGAGCCGGTGAAGGGAAAGAGGTTCCTCTGGAATGGACTGAGACATCTGGGGGACTCTTGGAATGGTGGCACGACCCTGGAGTTCCTCTCGCCGTTCCTGTTGAGAGGGCCTCCTCTTGAGATGCGACGGGAATGCCGGGAACTCTTTCCCGACGAAGCAGGGAAAGGATCCCTCATCTCGAGCTACGAGGCGGAAACGGGGCGCCTCTGGATGTGGGCGGGACCATCGTGTTTCCCTTCGAGTGGAGACGTGTATGACGGAAAACTTCTTGATTTGCACCAAGGGTGTGAAGAACCCTTTCAAAGTTTCAGAGGTGAGGTGTGATCAGCCTCGAGACACCTCAGCGGAAATGGGCCTCATTTCGCCTGGATTGGAGAACCTCCTGGATTTTCTCGATTTGCGGCAGGTCTTCTTGAGTTACGACGGGGACCTCAGGGACCCGCTCTGGTGGCCTCACGAAAGGCCAGGCCCAAGGCTAGTTTCTAGGGGCCCACTAGGGATTCCTCTCCCGTCCATGGCGGGGCCTCAGACCTTGTGTGGAGTCGGGGCCGGAACAAGAGGATTCCTCTCCAGTGTTGCCATGGATCTTGGGGTGCTTCTGAGTCTCCCCAGGGGAGTCAGGCCTCGTCTCGAGTGGGGGCATGCACGTGCGCTTTCCTCCCGAGCTGCAGCAGTAGTGTCACGCTTCCTGTCACGTGAATCAAGGGATCTGTGGCTTTCCCTCGAGGCTGTCCCACGAGGCTATCCCACAGGGCTGTGCCACGTGCCACCTTGGTGTGAGTCTATCCGTGGCGTAAAAGGCTAGCCGGTGAAGGGAAAAGAGGTTCCTCTGGAATGTACTGAAACATCTGGGCGACTCTTGGAGTGGTGGCACGGCCCTGGAGTTCCTCTCACCGTTTCTGTTGAGAGGGCCTCCTCTTTAGATGCGACGGGAACGCCTGGATCTCTTTCCCGACGAAGCAGGGAAAGGATCCCTCATCTCGAGCTACGTCGCGGAATCGGGGCTCCCTGGATGTGGGCGGGACCCTCGTGTTTCCTCTCGAGTGGAGACGGGTATGTCGGGGAACTTCTTGATTTGCACCAAGGGTGTGAAGGACCCTTTCGAAGTCCAGAGGTGAGTTGTGATCAGTCTCGAGACGCCTCAGCACAAATGGGCCTCATCTCTCCTGGAAGGGAGAACCTCCAGGATTTTCTCGAGTTGCGGCAGGTCTTCTCGAGTTACGATGGGGACCTCAGGGACCCGCTCTGGTGGCCTCAGGAAAGGCCAGTCCCCATGCGAGGTGCTAGGGGCCCTCTCGGGATTCCTCTCCCGTCCATGCCGGGGCCTAAGTCCTTGTGTGGAGTCGGGGCCGGAACCTGAGGATTCCTCTCCAGTGTTGCCATGGATCATGGGGTGCTTCTGAGTCTCCCCAGGGGAGTCAGGCCTCGTCTCGAGTGGGGGCATGCACGTGCGCTTTCCTCCCGAGCTGCAGCAGTAGTGTCACGCTTCCTGTCACGTGCATCAAGGGATCGGCGGCTTTGCCTCGAGGCTTTCCCTGGAGGCTTTCCAACGAGGCTTTCCCACAGGGCTGTGCCACGTGCCACCTTGGTGTGAGTCGATCCTCGGCGTGAAAGACGAGCCGGTGAAGGAAAAGAGGTTCCTCTGCAATGGACTGAGATATCTGGGGGACTCTTGGAATGGTGGCACGACCCTCGAGTTCCTCTCGCCATTCCTGTTGAGAGGGCCTCCTCTTGAGATGCGACGGGAAGGCCGGGAACACTTTCCCGACGAAGCAGGGAAAGAATCCTTCATCTCGAGCTACGAGGCGGAAACGGGGCGCCTCTGGATGTGGGCGGGACCATGGTGTTTCCTCTCGAGTGGAGACGGGTTTGTCGGGGAACTTCTTGATTTGCACCAAGGGTGTGAAGGACCCTTTCGAAGTTCCAGAGGTGAGGTGTGATCAGCCTCGAGACGCCTCAGCGGAAATGGGCCTCATCTCGCCTGGAGGGGAGAACCTCCTGGATTTTTTCGGCTTGCGGCAGGTCTTCTCGAGTTACGACGGGGACCTCAGGGACCCGCTCTGGTGGCCTCAGGAAAGGCCAGTCCCCATGCGAGTTGCTAGGGGCCCCCTCGGGATTCCTCTCCGGTCCATGCCGGAGCCTAAGACCTTGTGTGGAGTCGGGACCGGAACCTGAGGATTCCTCTCCAGTGTTGCCATGGATCTTGGGGTGCCTCTGAGTCTCCCCAGGGGAGTCAGGCTTCGTCTCGAGTGGGGCATGCGGGTGCGCTTCCCTCCCGTGCTGCAGAAGTAGGGTCACGCTTCCTGTCACGTGGATCAAGGGATCTGTGGCTTTCCCTCGAGGCTTTCCCTCGAGGCTTTCCCACGACGCTATCCAACAGGGCTGTGCCACGTGCCACCTTGGTGTGAGTCGATCCTCGGCGTGAAAGACGAGCCGGTGAAGGGAAAAGAGGTTCCTCTGGAATGGACTGAGACAACTGGGGGACTCTTGGAATGGTGGCACGACCCTGGAGTTCCTCTCGCCGTTCCTGTTGAGAGTGCCTCCTCTTGAGATGCGACGGGAATGCCCGGAATTCTTTCCCGACGAAGCAGGGAAAGGATCCCTCACCTCGAGCTACGAGGCGGAAACGGGTCTCCTCTGGATGTGGGCGGGACCCTCGTGTTTCCTCTCGAGTGGAGACGGCTATGTCGGGGAACTTCTTGAGTTGCACCAAGGGTGGGAAAGACCCTTTCGACGTTCCAGAGGTGAGGTGTGATTAGCCCCGAGAAGCCTCTGCGGAAACGAGCCTCATCTCGCCTGCAGGGGAGAACCTCCTGGATATTCTGGAGTTGCGGCAGGTCTTCTCGAGTTACTACGGGGACCTCAGGGACCCGCTCTGGTGGCCTCAGGAAGGGCCAGTCCCCATGCGAGTTGCTAGGGGCCATCTCGGGATTCCTGTCCAGTCGATGCCGGGGCCTAAGACCTTGTGTGGAGTCGGGGCCAGAACCTGAGGGTTCCTCTCCAGTGTTGACATGGATCCTGGGGTGCCTCTGAGTCTCTCAAGGGGAGTCAGGCTTCGTCTCGAGTAGGGGCATGCACGTGGGCTTTCCTCCCGAGCTGCAGCAGTAGGGTCACGCTTCCTGTCACGTGGATCAAGGGATCTGTGGCTTTCCCTCGAGGCTTTCCCTCGAGGCTTTCCCACGAGGCTTTCCCACAGGGCTATGCCAAGAGCCACCTTGGTGTGAGTCGATCCTCGGCGTGAAAGACGAGCCGGTGAAGGGAAAAGAGGTTCCTCTGGAATGGACTGAGACATCTGGGGGACTCTTGGAACGGTGGCACGACCCTGGAGTTCCTCTCGCCGTTCCTGTTAAGAGGGCCTCTTCTTGAGATGCGACGGGAACGCCCGGAATTCTTTCCCGACAGTGCAGGGAAAGGATCCCTCACCTCGAGCTACGAGGCGGAAACGGGGCGCCTCTGGATGTGGGCGGGACCCTGGTGTTTCCTCTCGAGTGGAGACGGGAATGTCGGGGAACATCTTGATTTTCACCAAGGGTGTGAAGGACCCTTTCGAAGTTCCAGAGGTGAGGTGTGATCAGCCTCGAGATGCCTCAGCGGAAATGAGCCTCATCTCCCCTGGAGGGGAGAACCTCCTGGATTTTCTCGATTTGCGGCAGGTGTTCTTGAGTTACGACGGGGACCTCAGGGACCCGCTCTGGTGGCCTCACGAAAGGCCAGGCCCAAGGCTAGTTTCTAGGGGCCCACTAGGGATTCCTCTCCCGTCCATGCCGGGGCCTAAGTCCTTGTGTGGAGTCGGGGCCGGAACCTGAGGATTCCTCTCCAGTGTTGCCATGGATCATGGGGTGCTTCTGAGTCTCCCCAGGGGACTCAGGCCTCGTCTTGAGTGGGGGCATGCACGTGCGCTTTCCTCCCGAGCTGCAGAAGTAGTGTCACGCTTCCTGTCACGTGCATCAAGGGATCGGCGGCTTTGCCTCGAGGCTTTCCCTGGAGGCTTTCCAACGAGGCTTTCCCACAGGGCTGTGCCACGTGCCACCTTGGTGTGAGTCGATCCTCGGCGTGAAAGACGAGCCAGTGAAGGGAAAAGAGGTTCCTCTGGAATGGACTGAGACATCTGGGGGACTCTTGGAATGGTGGCACGACCCTGGAGTTCCTCTCGCCGTTCCTGTACAGAGGGCCTCCTCTTGAGATGCGACGGGAAGGCCGGGAACTCTTTCCCGACGAAGCAGGGAAAGGATCCTTCATCTCGAGCTACGAGGCGGAAACGGGGCGCCTCTGGATGTGGGCGGGACCCTGGTGTTTCCTCTCGAGTGGAGACGGGTATGTCGGGGAACATCTTGATTTGCAGCAAGGGTGTGAAGGACCCTTTCGAAGTCCCAGAGGTGAGGTGTGATCAGCCTCGAGATGCCTCAGCGGAAATGAGCCTCATCTCTCCTGGAGGGGAGAACCTCCTGGATTTTCTCGATTTGCGGCAGGTCTTCTTGAGTTACGACGGGGACTTCAGGGACCCGCTCTGGTGGCCTCAGGAAAGGCCAGTCCCCATGCGAGTTTCTAGGGGCCCACTCGGGATGCCTCTCCCGTTCATGCCGGGGCCTAAGACCTTGTGTGGAGTCGGGGCCGGGACCTGAGGATTCCTCTCCAGTGTTGCCATGGATCTTGGGGTGCCTCTGAGTCTCCCCAGGGTTTCAGGCCTCGTCTCGAGTTGGGGCATGCACGTGCGCTTTCCTCACGAGCTGTAGCAGTAGTGTCACGCTTCCTGTCACATGGATCAAGGGATCTGTGGCTTTCCCTCGAGGCTTTCCCACAGGGCTGTGCCCCGTGCCACCTTAGTGTGAGTCCATCCTCGGCGTGAAAGACGAGCCGGTGAAGAGAAAAGAGGTTCCTTTGGAATGGACAGAGACATCTGGGGGACTCTTGGAATGGTGGCACGACCCTGGAGTTCCTCTCGCCTTTCCTCTTGAGAGGGCCTCCTCTTGAGATGGGACGGGAACGCCGGGAGCTCTTTCCCGACGAAGCAGGGGAAGGATCCCTCATCTCGAGCTATGAGGCGGAAACGGGGCGCCTCTGGATGTGGGCGGGAAACTCGTGTTTCCTCTCGAGTGGAGACGGGTATGTCGGGGAACTTCTTGGTTTGCACCAAGGGTGTGAAGGACCCTTTCGAAGTTCCAGAGGTGAGGTGTGATCAGCCTCGAGACGCCTCAGCACAAATGGGCCTCATCTCTCCTGGAGGGGAGAACCTCCAGGAGTTTCTCGAGTTGCGGCAGGTCTTCTCGGGTTACGACGGGGACCTCAGGGACCCGCTCTGGTGGCCTCAGGAAAGCCCAGTCCCCATGCGAGTTGCTAGGGGCCATCTTGGGACTCCTCTCCAGTCCATGCAGGGGCCTAAGACCTTGTGTTGAGTTGTGGCCGGAACCTGAGAATTCCTCTCCAGTGTTGCCATGGATCTTGGGGTGATTCTGAGTCTCCCCAGGGGAGTCAGGCCTCGTCTCAAGCGGTGGCATGCCCGTGCGCTTTCCTCCCGAGCTGCAGCAGTAGTGTCACGCTTCCTGTCACGTGGATCAAGAGATCTGTGGCTTTCCCTCGAGGCTTTCCCTCGAGGTTTTCCCACGAGGCTTTCCCACAGGGCTGTGCCACGTGCCACCTTGGTGTGAGTCGATCCTCGGCGTGAAAGACAAGCCGGTGAAGGGAAAGGAGGTTTCTCTGGAATGGACTGAGACATCTGGGGGACTCTTGGAATGGTGGCACGACCCTGGAGTTCCTCTCGCCGTTCCTGTTTAGTGGGCCTCCTCTTGAGTTGCGACGGGAATGCCGGGAACTCTTGCCCGAAGAAGCAGGGAAAGGATCCCTCATCTCGAGCTATGAGGCGGAAACGGGGCTCCTCTGGATGTGTGCTGGGCCGTCGTGTTTCCTCTCGAGTGGAGACGGGTATGTCGGGGAACTTCTTGATTTGCACCAAGGGTGTGAAGGCCCCTTCCGAACTTCCAGAGGTGAGGTGTGATCAGCCTCGAGACGCCTCAGCGGAAATGGACCTCATCTCGCCTGGAGGAAAGAACCTCCTGGATTTTCTCGAGTTGCGGCAGGTCTTCTCGAGTTACGACGGGGACCTCAGGGACACGCTCTGGTGGCCTCAGGAAAGGCCAGTCCCCATGGGAGTTGCTAGGGGCCCTCTCGGGATTCCTCTCCCGTCCATGCCGGGGCCTAAATCCTTGTGTGGAATCGTGGCCGGAACCTGAGGATTCCTCTACAGTGTTGCCATGGATCTTGGGGTGCCTCTGAGTCTCCCCAGGGGAGTCAGGCCTCGTCTCGAGTGGGGGCAGACACGTGCGCTTTCCTCCCGAGCTGCAGCAGTAGTGTCACGCTTCCTGTCACGTGAATCAAGGGATCTGTGGCTTTCCCTCGAGGCTGTCCCACGAGGCTATCCCACAGGGCTGTGCCACGTGCCACCTTGGTGTGAGTCTATCCGTGGCGTAAAAGGCTAGCCGGTGAAGGGAAAAGAGGTTCCTCTGGAATGTACTGAAACATCTGGGCGACTCTTGGAGTGGTGGCACGGCCCTGGAGTTCCTCTCACCGTTTCTGTTGAGAGGGCCTCCTCTTTAGATGCGACGGGAACGCCGGGATCTCTTTCCCGACGAAGCAGGGAAAGGATCCCTCATCTCGAGCTACGTCGCGGAAACGGGGCTCCCTGGATGTGGGCGGGACCCTCGTGTTTCCTCTCGAGTGGAGACGGGTATGTCGGGGAACTTCTTGATTTGAACCAAGGGTGTGAAGGACCCTTTCGAAGTCCAGAGGTGAGGTGTGATCAGTCTCGAGACGCCTCAGCACAAATGGGCCTCATCTCTCCTGGAGGGGAGAACCTCCAGGTTTTTCTCGAGTTGCGGCAGGTCTTCTCGAGTTACGACGGGGACCTCAGGGACCCGCTCTGTTGGCCTCAGGAAAAGCCAGTCCCCATGCGAGGTGCTAGGGGCCCTCTCGGGATTCCTCTCCCGTCCATGCCGGGGACTAAGTCCTTGTGTGGAGTCGGGGCCGAAACCTGAGGATTCCTCTCAAGTGTTGCCATGGATCTTGGGGTGCCTCTCAGTCTCCCCAGGGGAGTCAGGCCTCGTCTCGTGTGGGGGCATGCACGTGCGCTTCCTTCCCGAGCTGCAGCAGCAGGTTCACGCTTCCTGTCACGTGGATCAAGGGATCTGTGTCTTTCTCTCGATGTTTTCCCTCAAGGCTTTCCCACGAGTTTTTCCCACAGGGCTGTGCCAAGTGCCACCTTGGTGTGAGTCGATCCTCGGCGTGAAAGACTAGCCGGTGAAGGGAAAAGAGGTTTCTCTGGAATGGACTGAGACATCTGGGGGACTCTTGGAACGGTGGCACGACCCTGGAGTTCCTCTCGCCATTCCTGTTAAGAGGGCCTCATCTTGAGATGCGACGGGAATGCCCGGAATTCTTTCCCGACGATGCAGGGAAAGGATCCCTCACCTCGAGTTACGAGGCGGAAACGGGGCTTCTCTGGATGTGGGCGGGACCCTCGTGTTTCCTCTCGAGTGGAGACGGGTATGTTGGGGAACTTCTTGAGTTGCACCAAGGGTGTGAAGGACCCTTTCGACGTTCCAGAGGTGAGGTGTGATTAGCCCCGAGAAGCCTCTGCGGAAATGGCCTCATCTCGCCTGGAGGGGAGAACCTCCTGGATTTTCTCGGCTTGCGGCAGGTCTTCTCGAGTTAACACGGGGACCTCAGGGACCCGCTCTGGTGGCCTCAGGAAAGGCCAGTCCCCATGCGAGTTGCTAAGGGCCCCCTCGGGATTCCTCTCCGGTCCATGCCGGAGCCTAAGACCTTGTGTGGAGTCGGGACCGGAACCTGAGGATTCCTCTCCAGTGTTGACATGGATCTTGGGGTGCTTCTGAGTCTCCCCAGGGTAGTCAGGCCTCGTCTCGTGTGGGGGCATGCACGTGCGCTTTCCTCCCGAGCTGCAGCAGTAGTGTCATGCTTCCTGTCACGTGGATCAAGGGATCTGTGGCTTTCCCTCGAGGCTGTCCCTCGAGGCTTTCCCAGGAGGCTTTCCCACATGGGTGTGCCATGTGCCACCTTGGTGTGAGTCAATCCTCGGCGTGAAAGACGAGCCAGTGAAGGGAAAAGAGGTTCCTCTGGAATGGACTGAGACATCTGGGGGACTCTTGGAATGGTGGCACCACCCTGGAGTTCCTCTCGCCTTTCCTGTACAGAGGGCCTCCTCTTGAGATGCGACGGGAAGGCCGGGAACTCTTTCCCGACGAAGCAGGGAAAGGATCCTTCATCTCGAGCTACGAGGCGGAAACGGGGCGCCTCTGGATGTGGGCGGGACCCTGGTGTTTCCTCTCGAGTGGAGACGGGTATGTCGGGGAACATCTTGATTTGCAGCAAGGGTGTGAAGGACCCTTTCGAAGTCCCAGAGGTGAGGTGTGATCAGCCTCGAGATGCCTCAGCGGAAATGAGCCTCATCTCTCCTGGAGGGGAGAACCTCCTGGATTTTCTCGATTTGCGGCAGGTCTTCTTGAGTTACGACGGGGACTTCAGGGACCCGCTCTGGTGGCCTCAGGAAAGGCCAGTCCCCATGCGAGGTGCTAGGGGCCCTCTCGGGATTTCTCTCCCGTTCATGCCGGGGCCTAAGACCTTGTGTGGAGTCGGGGCCGGGACCTGAGGATTCCTCTCCAGTGTTGCCATGGATCTTGGGGTGCCTCTGAGTCTCCCCAGGGTTTCATGCCTCGTCTCGAGTTGGGGCATGCACGTGCGCTTTCCTCACGAGCTGTAGCAGTAGCGTCACGTTTCCTGTCACATGGATCAAGGGATCTGTGGCTTTCCCTCTAGGCTTTCCCACAGGGCTGTGCCCTGTGCCACCTTAGTGTGAGTCCATCCTGGGCGTGAAAGACGAGCCGGTGAAGAGATAAGAGGTTCTTTTGGAATGGACAGAGACATCTGGGGGACTCTTGGAATGGTGGCACGACCCTGGAGTTCCTCTCGCCTTTCCTCTTGAGAGGGCCTCCTCTTGAGATGCGACGGGAACGCCGGGAGCTCTTTCCCGACGAAGCAGGGGAAGGATCCCTCATCTCGAGCTATGAGGCGGAAACGGGGCGCCTCTGGATGTGGGCGGGAAACTCGTGTTTCCTCTCGAGTGGAGACGGGTATGTCGGGGAACTTCTTGGTTTGCACCAAGGGTGTGAAGGACCCTTTCGAAGTTCCAGAGGTGAGGTGTGATCAGCCTCGAGAGGCCTCAGCACAAATGGGCCTCATCTCTCCTGGAGGGGAGAACCTCCAGGAGTTTCTCGAGTTGCGGCAGGTCTTCTCGGGTTACGACGGGGACCTCAGGGACCCGCTCTGGTGGCCTCAGGAAAGCCCAGTCCCCATGCGAGTTGCTAGGGGCCATCTCGGGACTCCTCTCCAGTCCATGCAGGGGCCTAAGACCTTGTGTTGAGTTGTGGCCGGAACCTGAGGATTCCTCTCCAGTGTTGCCATGGATCTTGGGGTGATTCTGAGTCTCCCCAGGGGAGTCAGGCCTCGTCTCAAGCGGCGGCATGCCCGTGCGCTTTCCTCCCGAGCTGCAGCAGTAGTGTCACGCTTCCTGTCACCTGGATCAAGAGATCTGTGGCTTTCCCTCGAGGCTTTCCCTCGAGGTTTTCCCACGAGGCTTTCCCACAGGGCTGTGCCACGTGCCACCTTGGTGTGAGTCGATCCTCGGCGTGAAAGACGAGCCGGTGAAGGGAAAGGAGGTTTCTCTGGAATGGACTGAGACATCTGGGGGACTCTTGGAATGGGGGCACGACCCTGGAGTTCCTCTCGCCGTTCCTGTTTAGTGGGCCTCCTCTTGAGATGCGACGGGAATGCCGGGAACTCTTGCCCGACGAAGCAGGGAAAGGATCCCTCATCTCGAGCTACGAGGCGGAAACGGGGCTCCTCTGGATGTGTGCTGGGCCGTCGTGTTTCCTCTCGAGTGGAGACGGGTATGTCGGGGAACTTCTTGATTTGCACCAAGGGTGTGAAGGCCCCTTCCGAACTTCCAGAGGTGAGGTGTGATCAGCCTCGAGACGCCTCAGCGGAAATGGACCTCATCTCGCCTGGAGGAAAGAACCTCCTGGATTTTCTCGAGTTGCGGCAGGTCTTCTCGAGTTACGACGGGGACCTCAGGGACACGCTCTGGTGGCCTCAGGAAAGGCCAGTCCCCATGGGAGTTGCTAGGGGCCCTCTCGGGATTCCTCTCCCGTCCATGCCGGGGCCTAAATCCTTGTGTGGAATCGTGGCCAGAACCTGAGGATTCCTCTACAGTGTTGCCATGGATTTTGGGGTGCCTCTGAGTCTCCCCAGGGGAGTCAGGCCTCGTCTCGAGTGGGGGCAGACACGTGCGCTTTCCTCCCAAGCTGCAGCAGTAGTGTCACGCTTCCTGTCACGTGAATCAAGGGTTCTGTGGCTTTCCCTTGAGGCTGTCCCACGAGGCTATCCCACAGGGCTGTGCCACGTGCCACCTTGGTGTGAGTCTATCCGTGGCGTAAAAGGCTAGCCGGTGAAGGGAAAAGAGGTTCCTCTGGAATGTACTGAAACATCTGGGCGACTCTTGGAGTGGTGGCACGGCCCTGGAGTTCCTCTCACCGTTTCTGTTGAGAAGGCCTCCTCTTTAGATGCGACGGGAACGCCGGGATCTCTTTCCCGACGAAGCAGGGAAAGGATCCCTCATCTCGAGCTACGTCGCGGAAACGGGGCTCCCTGGATGTGGGCGGGACCCTCGTGTTTCCTCTCGAGTGGAGACGGGTATGTCGGGGAACTTCTTGATTTGAACCAAGGGTGTGAAGGACCCTTTCGAAGTCCAGAGGTGAGGTGTGATCAGTCTCGAGATGCCTCAGCACAATGGGCCTCATCTCTCCTGGAGGGGAGAACCTCCAGGATTTTCTCGAGTTGCGGCAGGTCTTCTCGAGTTACGACGGGGACCTCAGGGAACCGCTCTGGTGGCCTCAGGAAAGGCCAGTCCCCATGAGAGGTGCTAGGGGCCCTCTCGGGATTCCTCTCCCGTCCATGCCGGGGACTAAGTCCTTGTGTGGAGTCGGGGCCCGAACCTGAGGATTCCTCTCCAGTGTTGACATGGATCTTGTGGTGCCTCTCAGTCTCCCCAGGGGAGTCAGGCCTCGTCTCGAGTGGGGGCATGCACGTGCGCTTCCCTCCCGAGCTGCAGCAGTAGGGTCAAGCTTCCTGTCACGTGGATCAAGGGATCTGTGGCTTTCCCTCGAGGCTTTCCCTCGAGGCTTTCCCATGAGGCTTTCCCACAGGGCTGTGCCAAGTGCCACCTTGGTGTGAGTCGATCCTCGGCGTGAAAGACGAGCCGGTGAAGGGAAAAGAGGTTCCTCTGGAATGGACTGAGACATCTGGGGGACTCTTGGAATGGTGGCACGACCCTGGAGTTCCTCTCGCCGTTCCTGTTGAGAGGGCCTCCTCTTGAGATGCGACGGGAACGCCGGGAATTCTTTCCCGACGAAGCAGGGAAAGGATCCCTCACCTCGAGCTACGAGGCGGAAACGGGGCTCCTCTGGATGTGGGCGGGACCCTCGTGATTCCTCTCGATCGGAGAAGGGTATGTCGGGGAACTTCTTGAGTTGCATCAAGGGTGTGAAGGACCCTTTCGACGTTCCAGAGTTGAGGTGTAATTAGCCCCGAGAAGCCTCTGCGGAAATGAGCCTCATCTCGCCTACAGGGGAGAACCTCCTGGATATCTTGAGTTGCAGCAGGTCTTCTCGAGTTACGACGGGGACCTCAGGGACCCGCTCTGGTGGCCTCAGGAAGGGCCAGTCCCCATGCGAGTTGCTAGGGTCCATCTCGGGATTCCTGTCCCGTCAATGCCGGGGCCTAAGACCTTGTGTGGAGACGGGGCCGGAACCTGAGGGTTCCTCTCCAGTGTTGACATGGATCTTGGGGTGCCTCTGAGTCTCCCCAGGGGAGTCAGGCCTCATCTCGAGTGGGGGCATGCACGTGCGCTTCCCTCCCGAGCTGCAGCAGTAGGGTGACGCTTCCTGTCCCGTGGATCAAGGGATCTTTGGCTTTCCCTCGAGGCTTTCCCTTGAGGCTTTCCCACGAGGCTTTCCCACAGTGATGTGCCACGTGCCACCTTGGTGTGAGTCGACACTCGGCGTGAAAGACGGGCCGGTGAAGGGAAAAGAGTTTCCTCTGGAATGGACTGAGAAATCTGGGGGACTCTTGGAACCGTGGCAGGACCCTGGAGTTCCTCTCGCCGTTCCTGTTGAGAGGGCCTCCTCTTGAGATGCGACGGGAACGCCTGGAATTCTTTCCCGATGAAGCAGGGAAAGGATCCCTCACGTCGAGCTACAAGGCGGAAACGGGGCTCCTCTGGATGTGGGCGGACCCTCAGGTTTCCTCTCGAGTGGAGACGGGTATGTCGGGGAACTTCTTGAGTTGCCCCAAGGGTGGGAAGGACCCTTTCGACGTTCCAGAGGTGAGGTGTGATTAGCCCCGAGAAGCCTCTGCGGAAATCGGCCTCCTCTCGCCTGTAGGGGAGAACCGGCGGGATTTTCTCGAGTTGCGGCAGGTCTTCTCGAGTTACGACGGGGACCTCAGGGACCCGCTCTGGTGGCCTCAGGAAGGGCCAGTCCCCATGCGAGTTGCTATGGTCCATTTCGGGATTCCTCTCCCGTCGATGCCGGGGCCTAAGACCTTGTGTGGAGTCGGGGCCCCAACCTGAGGATTCCTCTCCAGTGTTGACATGGATCTTGTGGTGCCTCTCAGTCTCCCCAGGGGAGTCAGGCTTCGTCTCGAGTGGGGGCATGCACGTGCGCTTCCCTCCTGAGCTGCAGCAGTAGGGTCACGCTTTCTGTCACGTGGATCAAGGGATCTGTGGCTTTCCCTCGAGGCTTTCCCACGAGGCTTTCCCACAGGGCTGTGCCAAGTGCCACCTTGGTGTGAGTCGATCCTCGGCGTGAAAGACGAGCCGGTGAAGGGAAAAGAGGTTCCTCTGGAATGGACTGAGACATCTGGGGGACTCTTGGAATGGTGGCACGACCCTGGAGTTCCTCTCGCCGTTCCTGTTGAGAGGGCCTCCTCTTGAGATGCGACGGGTACGCCGGGAATTCTTTCCCGACGAAGCAGGGAAAGGATCCCTCACCTCGAGCTACGAGGCGGAAACGGGGCTCCTCTGGATGTGGGCGGGACCCTCGTGATTCCTCTCGATTGGAGAAGGGTATGTCGGGGGAACTTCTTGAGTTGCACCAAGGGTGTGAAGGACCCTTCCGACGTTCCAGAGGTGAGGTGTGATTAGCCCCGAGAATCCTCTGCGGAAATGAGCCTCATCTCGCCTACAGGGGAGAACCTCCTGGATATTCTCGAGTTGCGGCAGGTCTTCTCGAGTTACGACGGGGACCTCAGGGACCCGCTCTGGTGGCCTCAGGAAGGGCCAGTCCCCATGCGAGTTGCTAGGGTCCATCTCGGGATACCACTCCAGTCTATGCCGGGGCCTAAGACCTTGTGTGGATTCGGGGCCGGAACCTGAGCATTCCTCTCAGTGTTGACATGGATCTTGGGGTGCCTCTGAGTCTCCCCAGGGGAGTCAGGCTTCGTCTCGAGTGGGGAGCATGCGGGTACGCTTCCCTCCCGAGCTGCAGAAGTAGGGTCACGCTTTCTGTCACGTGGATCAAGGGATCTGTGGCTTTCCCTCGAGGCTTTCCCTCGAGGCTTTCCCGCGACGGTATCCAACAGGGCTGTGCCAAGTGCCACCTTGGTGTGAGTCGATCCTCGGCGTGAAAGACGAGCCGGTGAAGGGAAAAGAGGTTCCTCTGGAATGGACTGAGACAACTGGGGGACTCTTGGAATGGTGGCACGACCCTGGAGTTCCTCTCGCCGTTCCTGTTGAGAGGGCCTCCGCTTGAGATGCGACGGGAACGCCCGGAATTCTTTCCCGACGAAGCAGGGAAAGGATCCCTCACCTCGAGCTACGAGGCGGAAACGGGTCTCCTCTGGATGTGGGTGGGACCCTCGTGTTTCCTCTCGAGTCGGAGACGGGTATGTCGGGGAACTTCTTGATTTGCACCAAGGGTGTGAAGGCCCCTTCCGAACTTCCAGAGGTGAGGTGTGATCAGCCTCGAGACGCCTCAGCGGAAATGGACCTCATCTCGCCTGGAGGAAAGAACCTCCTGGATTTTCTCGAGTTGCGGCAGGTCTTCTCGAGTTACGACGGGGACCTAAGGGACACGCTCTGGTGGCCTCAGGAAAGGCCAGTCCCCATGGGAGTTGCTAGGGGCCCTCTCGGGATTACTCTCCCGTCCATGCCGGGGCCTAAATCCTTGTGTGGAATCGTGGCCAGAACCTGAGAATTCCTCTACAGTGTTGCCATGGATCTTGGGGTGCCTCTGAGTCTCCCCAGGGGAGTCAGGCCTCGTCTCGAGTGGGGGCAGACACGTGCGCTTTCCTCCCGAGCTGCAGCAGTAGTGTCACGCTTCCTGTCACGGGAATCAAGGGATCTGTGGCTGTCCCACGAGGCTATCCCACAGGGCTGTGCCACGTGCCACCTTGGTGTGAGTCTATCCGTGGCGTAAAAGGCAAGCCGGTAAAGGGAAAAGAGGTTCCTCTGGAATGTACTGAAACATCTGGGCGACTCTTGGAGTGGTGGCACGGCCCTGGAGTTCCTCTCACCGTTTCTGTTGAGAGGGCCTCCTCTTTAGATGCGACGGGAACGCCGGGATCTCTTTCCCGACGAAGCAGGGAAAGGATCCCTCATCTCGAGCTACGTCGCGGAAACGGGGCTCCCTGGATATGGGCGGGACCCTCGTGTTTCCTCTCGAGTGGAGACGGGTATGTCGTGGAACTTCTTGAGTTGCACCAAGGGTGTGAAGGACCCTTTCGAAGTCCAGAGGTGAGGTGTGATCAGTCTCGAGACGCCTCAGCACAAATGGGCCTCATCTCTCCTGGAGGGGAGAACCTCCAGGATTTTCTCGAGTTGCGACAGGTCTTCTCGAGTTACGACGGGGAACTCAGGGACCCGCTCTGGTGGCCTCAGGAAAGGCCAGTCCCCATGCGAGGTGCTAGGGGCCCTCTCGGGATTCCTCTCCCGTCCATGCCGGGGCCTAAGTCCTTGTGTGGAGTCGGGGCCGGAACCTGAGGATTCCTCTCCAGTGTTGCCATGGATCTTGGGGTGCCTCTCAGTCTCCCCAGGGGAGTCAGGCCTCGTCTCCTGTGGGGGCATGCACGTGCGCTTCCTTCCCCAGCTGCAGCAGCAGGTTCACGCTTCCTGTCACGTGGATCAAGGGATCTGTGTCTTTCTCTCGATGCTTTCCCTCAAGGCTTTCCCACGAGGCTTTCCCACAGGGCTGTGCCAAGTGCCACCTTGGTGTGAGTCGATCCTCGGCATGAAAGACGAGCCAGTGAAGGGAAAGAGGTTCCTCCGGAATGGACTGAGACATCTGGGGGACTCTTGGAATGGTGGCACGACCCTGGAGTTCCTCTCGCCGATCCTGTTGAGAGGGCCTCCTCTTGAGATACGACGGGAACGCCGGGAACTCTTTCCCGACGAAGCAGGGAAAGGATCCCTCACCTCGAGCTACGAGGCGGAAACGGGGCTCCTTTGTATGTGGGCGGGACCCTCGTGTTTCCTCTCGAGTGGAGACGGTATGTCGGGGAACTTCTTGAGTTGTACCAAGGGTGGGAAGGAACCTTTTGACGTTCCAGAGGTGAGGTGTGATTAGCCCCGAGAAGCCTCTGCTGAAATGGGCCTCATCTCGCCTGCAGGGGAGAACCTCCTGGATATTCTCGAGTTGCGGCAGGTCTTCCCGAGTTACGATGGGGACCTCAGGGACCCGCTCTGGTGGCCTCAGGAAGGGCCAGTCCCCATGCGAGTTGCTAGGGGCCATCTCGGGATTCCTGTCCCGTCGATGCTGGGGACTAAGACCTTGTGTGCAGACGGGGCCGGAACCTGAGGGTTCCTATCCAGTGTTGACATGGATCTTGGGATGCCTCTGAGTCTCCCCAGGGGAGTCAGGCCTCGTCTCGAGTGGGGGCATGCACGTGCGCTTCCCTCCCGAGCTGCAGCAGTAGGGTGACGCTTCCTGTCACGTGGATCAAGGGATCTGTGGCTTTCCCTCGAGGCTTTCCCTTGAGGCTTTCCCACGAGGCTTTCCCACAGTGCTGTGCCACGTGCCACCTTGGTGTGAGTCGATCCTCGGCGTGAAAGACGGGCCGGTGAAGGGAAAAGAGGATCCTCTGGAATGGACTGAGACATCTGGGGGACTCTTGGAACCGAGGCAGGACCCTGGAGTTCCTCTCGCCGTTCCTGTTGAGAGGCCCTCCTCTTGAGATCCGACGGGAATGCCCGGAATTCTTTCCCGACGAAGCAGGGAAAGGATCCCTCACCTCGAACTACGAGGCGGAAAGGGGGCTCCTCTGAATGTGGGCTGGACCCTCGTGTTTCCTCTCGAGTGGAGACGGGTATGTCGGGGAACTTCTTGAGTTGCCCCAAGGGTGGGAAGGACCCTTTCGACGTTCCAGAGGTGAGGTGTGATTAGCCCCGAGTAGCCTCTGTGGAAATGAGCCTCATCTCGCCTGCAGGGGAGAACCTCCTGGATATTCTCGAGTTGCGGCAGGTCTTCTCGAGTTACGACGGGGCCCTCAGGGACCCGCTCTGGTGGCCTCAGGAAGGGCCAATCCCATACGAGTTGCTAGGGGCCATCTCGGGATACCTCTCCAGTCGATGCTGGGGCCTAAGTCCTTGTGTGGAGTCGGGGCCGGAACCTGAGCATTCCTCTCCAGTGTTGACATGGGTCTTGGGGTGCCTCTGAGTCTCCACAGGGGAGTCAGGCCTCGACTCGAGTGGGGGCATGAGCGTGCGATTCCCTCCCGAGCTGCAGCAGTAGGGTCACGCTTCCTGTCACTTGGATCAAGGGATCTGTGGCTTTCCCTCGAGGCTTTCCCTCGAGGCTTTCCCACGAGGCTTTCCCACAGGGCTGTGCCAAGTGCCACCTTGGTGTGAGTCGATCCTCGGCGTGAAAGACGAGCCGGTGAAGGGAAAAGAGGTTCCTCTGGAATGGACTGAGACATCTGGGGGACTCTTGGAATGGTGGCACGACACTGGACTTCCTCTCGCCGTTCCTGTTGAGAGGGCCTCCTCTTGAGATGCGACGGGAACGCCGGGAATTCTTTCCCGACGAAGCAGGGAAAGGATCCCTCACCTCGAGCTACGAGGGGGAAACGGGGCTCCTCTGGATGTGGGCGGGACCCTCGTGTTTCCTCTTGAGTGGCGACGGTATGTCGGGGAACTTCTTGAGTTGTACCAAGGGTGGGAAGGAACCTTTTGACGTTCCAGAGGTGAGGTGTGATTAGCCCCGAGAAGCCTCTGCGGAAATGGGCCTCCTCTCGCCTGCAGGGGAGAACCTCCTGGATATTCTCGAGTTTCGGCAGGTCTTCTCGAGTTACGACGGGGACCTCAGGGACCCGCTCTGGTGGCCTCAGGAAGGGCCAGTCCCCATGCGAGTTGCTAGGGGCCATCTCGGGATTCCTGTCCCGTCGATGCCGGGGCCTAAGACCTTGTGTGGAGACGGGGCCGGAACCTGAGGGTTCCTCTCCAGTGTTGACATGGATCTTGGGGTGCCTCTCAGTCTCCCCAGGGGAGTCAAGCCTCGTCTCGAGTGGGGGCATGCACGTGCGCTTCCCTCCCGAGCTGCAGCAGTCGGGTGACGCTTCCAGTCACGTGGATCAAGGGATCTGTAGCTTTCCCTCGAGACTTTCCCTTGAGGCTTTCCCACGAGGCTTTCCCACAGTGCTGTGCCACGTGCCACCTTGGTGTGAGTCGATCCTCGGTGTGAAAGACGGGCCGGTGAAGGGAAAAGAGTTTCCTCTGGAATGGACTGAGACATCTGGGGGACTTTTGGAACCGTGGCAGGACCCTGGAGTTCCTCTCGCCGTTCCTGTTGAGAGGCCCTCCTATTGAGATGCGACGGGAATGCCCGGAATTCTTTCCCGACGAAGCAGGGAAAGGATCCCTCACCTCGAGCTACGAGGCGGAAACGGGGCTCCTCTGAATGTGGGCGGGACCCTCGTGTTTCCTCTCGAGTGGAGACGGGTATGTCGGGGAACTTCTTGAGTTGCCCCAAGGGTGGGAAGGACCCTTTCGACATTCCAGAGGTGAGGTGTGATTAGCCCCGAGAAGCCTCTGCGGAAATGGGCCTCCTCTCGCCTGTAGGGGAGAACCGGCTGGATTTTCTCGAGTTGCGGCAGGTTTTCTCGAGTTACAACGGGGACCTCAGGGACCCGCTCTGGTGGCCTCAGGAAGGGCCAGTCCCCAAGCGAGGTGCTAGGGTCCATCTCGGTATACCACTCCAGTCTATGCCGGGGCCTAAGACCTTGTGTGGAGTCGGGGCCGGAACCTGAGCATTCCTCTCCAGTGTTGACATGGATCTTGGGGTGCCTCTGAGTCTCTCCAGGGGAGTCAGGCTTCGTCTCGTGTAGGGGCATGCACGTGGGCTTTCCTCCCGAGCTGCAGCAGTAGGGTCACGCTTCCTGTCACGTGGATCAAGGGATCTGTGGCTTTCCCTCGAGGCTTTCCCTCCAGGCTTTCCCACGAGGCTTTCCCACAGGGCTATGCCAAGAGCCACCTTGGTGTGAGTCGATCCTCGGCGTGAAAGACGAGCCGGTGAAGGGAAAAGAGATTCCTCTGGAATGGACTGAGACATCTGGGGGACGCTTGGAATGGTGGCAGGACCCTGGAGTTCCTCTCGCCGATCCTGTTGAGAGGGCCTCCTCTTGAGATGCGACGGGAACGCCGGGAACTCTTTCCCGACGAAGCAGGGAAAGGATCCCTCACCTCGAGCTACGAGGCGGAAACGGGGCTCCTCTGTATGTGGACGGGACCCTCGTGTTTCCTCTTGAGTGGCGACGGTATGTCGGGGAACTTCTTGAGTTGTACCAAGGGTGGGAAGGAACCTTTTGACGTTCCAGAGGTGAGGTGTGATTAGCCCCGAGAAGCCTCTGCGGAAATGGGCCTCCTCTCGCCTGGAGGGGAGAACCTCCTGGATATTCTCGAGTTTCGGCAGGTCTTCTCGAGTTACGACGGGGACCTCAGGGACCCGCTCTGGTGGCCTCAGGAAGGGCCAGTCCCCATGCGAGTTGCTAGGGGCCATCTCGGGATTCCTGTCCCATCGATGCCGGGGCCTAAGACATTGTGTGGAGTCGGGGCCGGAACCTGAGAATTCCTCTCCAGTGTTGACATGGATCTTGGGGTGCCTTTGAGTGTCCCCAGGGGAGTCAGGCTTCGTCCCGAGTAGGGGCATGCGGGTGCGCTTTCCTCCCAGGCTGCAGCAGTATGGTCACGCATCCTGTCACGTGGATTAAGGGATCTGTGGCTTTCCCTCGAGGCTTTCCCTCGAGGCTTTCCCACAGGGCTGTGCCAAGTGCCACCTTGGTGTGAGTCGATCCTCGGCGTGAAAGACGAGCCGGTGAAGGGAAAAGAGGTTCCTCTGGAATGGACTGAGACATCTGGGGGACTCTTGGAATGGTGGCACGACCCTGGACTTCCTCTCGCCGTTCCTGTTGAGAGGGCCTCCTCTTGAGATGCGACGGGAACGCCGGGAATTCTTTCCCGACGAAGCAGGGAAAGGATCCCTCACCTCGAGCTACGAGGCGGAAACGGGGCTCCTCTGGATGTGGGCGGGACCCTCGTGTTTCCTCTCGAGTGGAGACGGGTATGTCGGGGAACTTCTTGAGTTGCACCAAGGGTGTGAAGACCCTTTCGACGTTCCAGAGGTGAGGTGTGATTAGCCCCGAGAAGCCTCTGCGGAAATGGGCCTCCTCTCGCCTGTAGGGGAGAACCGGCTGGATTTTCTCGAGTTGCGGCAGGTCTTCTCGAGTTACGACGGGGACCTCAGGGACCCGCTCTGGTGGCCTCAGGAAGGGCCAGTCCCCATGCGAGTTGCTAGGGGCCATCTCGGGATACCTGTCCCGTCGATGCTGGGGCCTAAGGCATTGTGTGGAGTCGGGGCCGGAACCTGAGTATTCCTCTCCAGTGTTGACATGGATCTTGGGGTGCCTTTGAGTCTCCCCAGGGGAGTCAGGCTTCGTCTCGTGGAGGGGCATGCACGTGCGCTTTCCTCCCGAGCTGCAGCAGTAGGGTCACGCTTCCTGTCACGTGGATCAAGGGATCTGTGGCTTTCCCTCGAGGCTTTCCCAATGGGCTTTTCCACGTGCCACCTTGGTGTGAGTCGATCCTCGGCGTGAAAGACGAGCCGGTGAAGGGAAAAGAGGTTACTCTGGAATGGACTGAGACATCTGGGGGACTCTTGGAATGGTGGCACGACCCTGGAGTTCCTCTCGCCGTTCCTGTTGAGAGGGCCTCCTCTTGAGATGCGACGGGAACGCCGGGAATTCTTTCCTGAAGAAGCAGGGAAAGGACCCCTCACCTCGAGCTACGAGGTGGAAACGGTTCTCCTCTGGATGTGGGCGGAACCCTCATGTTTCCTCTAGAGTGGAGACGGGTATGTCGGGGAACTTCTTGAGTTGCACCAAGGGTGGGAAGGACCCTTTCGACATTCCAGAGGTGAGGTGTGATTAGCCCCGAGAAGCCTCTGCAGAAATGGGCCTCATCTCGCCTGCAGGGGAGAACCTCCTGGATATTCTCGAGTTGCGGCAGGTCTTCTCGAGTTACGACGGGGACCTCAGGGACCCGCTCTGGTGGCCTCAGGAAGGGCAAGTCCCCATGCGAGTTGCTGGGGGCCATCTCGGGATTCCTGTCCCGTCGATGCCGGGGCCTAAGACCTTGTGTGGAGTCGGGGCCGGAACCTGAGGATTCCTCTCCAGTGTTGACATGGATCTTGGGGTGCCTCTGAGTCTCTCCAGGGGAGTCAGGCTTCGTCTCGTGTAGGGGCATGCACGTGGGCTTTCCTCCCGAGCTGCAGCAGTAGGGTCACGCTTCCTGTCACGTGGATCAAGGGATCTGTGGCTTTCCCTCGAGGCTTTCCCTCCAGGCTTTCCCACGAGGCTTTCCCACAGGGCTGTGCCAAGAGCCACCTTGGTGTGAGTCGATCCTCGGCGTGAAAGACGAGCCGGTGAAGGGAAAAGAGATTCCTCTGGAATGGACTGAGACATCTGGGGGACTCTTGGAATGGTGGCACGACCCTGGAGTTCCTCTCGCCGATCCTGTTGAGAGGGCGTCCTCTTGAGATGCGACGGGAACGCCGGGAACTCTTTCCCGACGAAGCAGGGAAAGAATCCCTCACCTCGAGCTACGAGGCGGAAACGGGGCTCCTCTGTATGTGGACGGGACCCTCGTGTTTCCTCTTGAGTGGCGACGGTATGTCGGGGAACTTCTTGAGTTGTACCAAGGGTGGGAAGGAACCTTTTGACGTTCCAGAGGTGAGGTGTGATTAGCCCCGAGAAGCCTCTGCGGAAATGGGCCTCCTCTCGCCTGCAGGGGAGAACCTCCTGGATATTCTCGAGTTTCGGCAGGTCTTCTCGAGTTACGACGGGGACCTCAGGGACCCGCTCTGGTGGCCTCAGGAAGGGCCAGTCCCCATGCGAGTTGCTAGGGGCCATCTCGGGATTCCTGTCCCGTCGATGCCGGGGCCTAAGACCTTGTGTGGAGACGGGGCCGGAACCTGAGGGTTCCTCTCCAGTGATGACATGGATCTTGGGGTGCCTCTCAGTCTCCCCAGGGGAGTCAAGCCTCGTCTCGAGTGGGGGCATGCACGTGCGCTTCCCTCCCGAGGTGCAGCAGTCGGGTGACGCTTCCAGTCACGTGGATCAAGGGATCTGTGGCTTTCCCTCGAGACTTTCCCTTGAGGCTTTCCCACGAGGCTTTCCCACAGTGCTGTGCCACGTGCCACCTTGGTGTGAGTCGATCCTCGGCGTGAAAGACGGGCCGGTGAAGGGAAAAGAGTTTCCTCTGGAATGGACTGAGACATCTGGGGGACTTTTGGAACCGTGGCAGGACCCTGGAGTTCCTCTCGCCGTTCCTGTTGAGAGGCCCTCCTATTGAGATGGGACGGGAATGCCCGGAATTCTTTCCCTACGAAGCAGGGAAAGGATCCCTCACCTCGAGCTACGAGGCGGAAACGGGGCTCCTCTGAATGTGGGCGGGACCCTCGTGTTTCCTCTCGAGTGGAGACGGGTATGTCGGGGAACTTCTTGAGTTGCCCCAAGGGTGGGAAGGACCCTTTCGACATTCCAGAGGTGAGGTGTGATTAGCCCCGAGAAGCCTCTGCGGAAATGGGCCTCCTCTCGCCTGTAGGGGAGAACCGGCTGGATTTTCTCGAGTTGCGGCAGGTTTTCTCGAGTTACAACGGGGACCTCAGGGACCCGCTCTGGTGGCCTCAGGAAGGGCCAGTCCCCAAGCGAGGTGCTAGGGTCCATCTCGGTATACCACTCCAGTCTATGCCGGGTCCTAAGACCTTGTGTGGAGTCGGGGCCGGAACCTGAGCATTCCTCTCCAGTGTTGACATGGATCTTGGGGTGCCTCTGAGTCTCTCCAGGGGAGTCAGGCTTCGTCTCGTGTAGGGGCATGCACGTGGGCTTTCCTCCCGAGCTGCAGCAGTAGGGTCACGCTTCCTGTCACGTGGATCAAGGGATCTGTGGCTTTCCCTCGAGGCTTTCCCTCCAGGCTTTCCCACGAGGCTTTCCCACAGGGCTATGCCAAGAGCCACCTTGGTGTGAGTCGATCCTCGGCGTGAAAGACGAGCCGGTGAAGGGAAAAGAGATTCCTCTTGAATGGACTGAGACATCTGGGGGACGCTTGGAATGGTGGCAGGACCCTGGAGTTCCTCTCGCCGATCCTGTTGAGAGGGCCTCCTCTTGAGATGCGACGGGAACGCCGGGAACTCTTTCCCGACGAAGCAGGGAAAGGATCCCTCACCTCGAGCTACGAGGCGGAAACGGGGCTCCTCTGTATGTGGACGGGACCCTCGTGTTTCCTCTTGAGTGGCGACGGTATGTCGGGGAACTTCTTGAGTTGTACCAAGGGTGGGAAGGAACCTTTTGACGTTCCAGAGGTGAGGTGTGATTAGCCCCGAGAAGCCTCTGCGGAAATGGGCCTCCTCTCGCCTGGAGGGGAGAACCTCCTGGATATTCTCGAGTTTCGGCAGGTCTTCTCGAGTTACGACGGGGACCTCAGGGACCCGCTCTGGTGGCCTCAGGAAAGGCCAGTCCCCATGCGAGTTGCTAGGGGCCATCTCGGGATTCCTGTCCCGTCGATGTCGGGGCCTAAGACCTTGTGTGGAGACGGGGCCGGAACCTGAGGGTTCCTCTCCAGTGTTGACATGGATCTTGGGGTGCCTCTCAGTCTCCCCAGGGGAGTCAAGCCTCGTCTCGAGTGGGGGCATGCACGTGCGCTTCCCTCCCGAGCTGCAGCAGTCGGGTGACGCTTCCAGTCACGTGGATCAAGGGATCTGTGGCTTTCCCTCGAGGCTTTCCCTTGAGGCTTTCCCACGAGGCTTTCCCACAGTGCTGTGCCACGTGCCACCTTGGTGTGCGTCGATCCTCGGCGTGAAAGACGGGCCGGTGAAGGGAAAAGAGTTTCCTCTGGAATGGACTGAGACATCTGGGGGACTTTTGGAACTGTGGCAGGACCCTGGAGTTCCTCTCGCCGTTCCTGTTGAGAGGCCCTCCTATTGAGATGCGACGGGAATGCCCGGAATTCTTTCCCGACCAAGCAGGGAAAGGATCCCTCACCTCGAGCTACGAGGCGGAAACGGGGCTCCTCTGAATGTGGGCGGGACCCTCGTGTTTCCTCTCGAGTGGAGACGGGTATGTCGGGGAACTTCTTGAGTTGCCCCAAGGGTGGGAAGGACCCTTTCGACGTTCCAGAGGTGAGGTGTGATTAGCCCCGAGAAGCCTCTGCGGAAATGGGCCTCATCTCGCCTGCAGGGGAGAACCTCCTGGATATTCTCGAGTTGCGGCAGGTCTTCTCGAGTTACGACGGGGACCTCAGGGACCCGCTCTGGTGGCCTCAGGAAGGGCCAGTCCCCAAGCGAGGTGCTAGGGTCCATCTCGTTATACCCCTCCAGTCTATGCCGGAGCCTAAGACCTTGTGTGGAGTGGGGGCCGGAACCTGAGCATTCCTCTCCAGTGTTGTCATGGATCTTGGGGTGCCTCTGAGTCTCCCCAGGGGAGTCAGGCTTCGTCTCGAGTGGGGGCATTCGGGTGGGCTTCCCTCCCGAGCTGCAGCAGTAGGGTCACGCTTCCTGTCACGTGGATCAAGGGATCTGTGGCTTTCCCTCGAGGCTTTCCCTCGAGGCTTTCCCAGGACGCTTTCCCACATGGCTGTGCCACGTGCCACCTTGGTGTGAGTCGATCCTCGGCGTGAAAGACGAGCAGGTGAAGGGAAAAGAGGTTCCTTTGGAATGGACTGAGACATCTGGGGGACTCTTGGAATGGTGGAACGACCCTGGAGTTCCTCTCTCCGTTCCTGTTGAGAGGGCCTCCTCTTGAGTTGCGACGGGAACGCCGGGAATTCTCTCCCGACGAAGCAGGGAAAGGATCCCTCACCTCGAGCTACGAGGCGGAAATGGGGCTCCTCTGGATGTGGGCGGACCCTCAGGTTTCCTCTCGAGTGGAGACGGGTATGTCGGGGAACTTCTTGAGTTGCCCCAAGTATGGGAAGGACCCTTTCGACATTCCAGTGGTGAGGTGTGATTAGCCCCGAGAAGCCTCTGCGGAAATGGGCCTCCTCTCGCCTGTAGGGGAGAACCGGCTGGATTTTCTCGAGTTGCGGCAGGTCTTCTCGAGTTACGACGGGGACCTCAGGGACCCGCTCTGGTGGCCTCAGGAAGGGCCAGTCCCCATGCGAGTTGCTAGGGGCCATCTCGGGATTCCTCTCCCGTCGATGCCGGGGCCTAAGACATTGTGAGGAGTCCGGGCCCGAACCTGAGGATTCCTCTCCAGTGTTGACATGGATCTTGGGGTGCCTCTCAGTCTCCCCAGGGGAGTCAGCCCTCGTCTCGAGTGGGGCATGCACGTGCGCTTCCCTCCCGAGCTGCAGCAGTAGGGTCACGCTTCCTGTCACGTGGATCAAGGGATCTGTGGCTTTCCCTCGAGGCTTTCCCTCGAGGCTTTCCCACGACGCTTTCCCACAGGGCTGTGCCAAGTGCCACCTAGGTGTGAGTGGATCCTCGGCGTGAAAGACGAGCAGGTGAATGGAAAAGAGGTTCCTCTGGAATGGACTGAGACATCTGGGGGACTCTTGGAATGGTGACACGACCTGGAGTTCCTCTCTCCGTTCCTGTTGAGAGGGCCTCCTCTTGAGTTGCGACGGGAACGCCGGGAATTCTTTCCCGATGAAGCAGGGAAAGGATCCCTCACCTCGAGCTACGAGGCGGAAACGGGGCTCCTCTGGATGTGGGCGGACCCTCAGGTTTCCTCTCGAGTGGAGACGGGTATGTCGGGGAACTTCTTGAGTTGCCCCAAGGGTGGGAAGGACCCTTTCGACATTCCAGAGGTGAGGTGTGATTAGCCCCGAGAAGCCTCTGCGGAAATGGGCCTCCTCTCGCCTGTAGGGGAGATCCGGCTGGATTTTCTCGAGTTGCGGCAGGTTTTCTCGAGTTACGACGGGGACCTCAGGGACCCACTCTGGTGGCCTCAGGAAGGGCCAGTCCCATGCGAGTTGCTAGGGGCCATCTCGGGATTCCTCTCCCGTCGATGCCGGGGCCTAAGACATTGTGTGGAGTCCGGGCCCGAACCTGAGGATTCCTCTCCAGTGTTGACATGGATCTTGGGGTGCCTCTCAGTCTCCCCAGGGGAGTCAGGCCTCGTCTCGAGTGGGGGCATGCACGTGCGCTTCCCTCCCGAGCTGCAGCAGTAGGGTCACGCTTCCTGTCACGTGGATCAAGGGATCTGTGGCTTTCCCTCGAGGCTTTCCCACGAGGCTTTCCCACAGGGCTGTGCCAAGTGCCACCTTGGTGTGATTCGATCCTCGGCCTGAAAGACGAGCCGGTGAAGGGAAAAGAGGTTCCTCTGGAATGGACTGAGACATCTGGGGGACTCTTGGAATGGTGGCACGACCCTGGAGTTCCTCTCGCCGATCCTGTTGAGAGGGCCTCCTCTTGAGATGCGACGGGAACGCCGGGAACTCTTTCCCGACGAAGCAGGGAAAGGATCCCTCACCTCGAGCTACGAGACGGAAACGGGGCTCCTCTGTATGTGGACGGGACCCTCGTGTTTCCTCTTGAGTGGAGACGGCATGTCGGGGAACTTCTTGAGTTGTACCAAGGGTGGGAAGGAACCTTTTGACATTCCAGAGGTGAGGTGTGATTAGCCCGAGAAGCCTCTGCTGAAATGGGCCTCATCTCGCCTGCAGGGGAGAACCTCCTGGATATTCTCGAGTTGCGGCAGGTCTTCTCGAGTTACGACGGGGACCTCAGGGACCTGCTCTGGTGGCCTCAGGAAGGGCCAGTCCCCATGCGAGTTGCTAGTGGCCATCTCCGGATTCCTGTCCCGTCGATGCCGGGGCCTAAGACCTTGTGTGGAGACGGGGCCGGAACCTGAGGGTTCCTCTCCAGTGTTGACATGGATCTTGGGGTGCCTCTCAGTCTCCCCAGGGGAGTCAAGCCTCGTCTCGAGTGGGGGCATGCACGTGCGCTTCCCTCCCGAGCTGCAGCAGTCGGGTGACGCTTCCAGTCACGTGGATCAAGGGATCTGTGGCTTTCCCTCGAGGCTTTCCCTTGAGGCTTTCCCACGAGGCTTTCCCACAGTGCTGTGCCACGTGCCACCTTGGTGTGCGTCGATCCTCGACGTGAAAGACGGGCCGGTGAAGGGAAAAGAGTTTCCTCTGGAATGGACTGAGACATCTGGGGGACTTTTGGAACTGTGGCAGGACCCTGGAGTTCCTCTCTCCTTTCCTGTTGAGAGGGCCACCTCTTGAGTTGCGATGGGAACGCCGGGAATTCTTTCCCGACGACCAGGGAAAGGATTCCTCACCTCGAGCTACGAGGCGGAAACGGGGCTCCTCTGGATGTGGGAGGACCCTCAGGTTTCCTCTCGAGTGGAGACGGGTATGTCGGGGAACTTCTTGAGTTGCCCCAAGGGTGGGAAGGACCCTTTCGATCTTCCAGAGGTGAGGTGTGATTATCCCGAGAAACCTCTGCGGAAATAGGCCTCATCTCGCCTGCAGGGGAGAACCTCCTGGATATTCTCGAGTTGCGGCAGGTCTTCTCGAGTTACGACGGGGACCTCAGGGACCCGCTCTGGTGGCCTCAGGAAGGGCCAGTCCCCATGCGAGTTGCTAGGGGCCATCTCGGGATTCCTCTCCCATCGATGACGGGGCCTAAGACCTTGTGTGGAATCGGGGCCGGAACCTGAGGATTCCTCTCCAGTGTTGACATGGATCTTGGGGTGCCTCTGAGTCTCCCCAGGGGAGTCAGGCCTCGTCTCGAGTGGGGGCATGCGGGTTCGATTCCCTCCCGAGCTGCAGCAGTAGGGTCACGCTTCCTGTCACGTGGATCAAGGGATCTGTGGCTTTCCCTCGAGGCTTTCCCTCGAGGCTTTCCCATGAGGCTTTCCCACAGGGCTGTGCCAAGTGCCACCTTGGTGTGAGTCGATCCTCGGCGTGAAAGACGAGCCGGTGAAGGGAAAAGAGGTTCCTGTGGAATGGACTGAGACATCTGGGGGACTCTTGGAATGGTGGCACGACCCTGGAGTTCCTCTCGCCGTTCCTGTTGAGAGGGCCTCCACTTGAGATGCGATGGGAACGCCGGGAATTCTTTCCCGACGAAGCAGGGAAAGGATCCCTCACCTCGAGCTACGAGGCGTAAACGGGGCTCCTCTGGATGTGGGCGGGACCCTCTTGTTTCCTCTAGAGTGGAGCCGGGTATATCGGGGAACTTCTTGAGTTGCACCAAGGGTGGGAAGGACCCTTTCGACGTTCCAGAGGTGAGGTGTGATTAGCCCCGAGAAGCCTCTGCGGAAATGGGCCTCATCTCGCCTGCAGGGCAGAACCTCCTGGATATTCTCGCGTTGCGGCAGGTCTTCTCGAGTTACGACGGGGACCTCAGGGACCCGCTCTGGTGGCCTCTGGAAGGGCCAGTCCCCATGCGAGTTGCTAGGGTCCATCTCGGGATTCCTCTCCCGTCGATGCCGGGGCCTAAGACCTTGTGTGGAATCGGGGCCGGAACCTGAGGATTCCTCTCCAGTGTTGACATGGATTTTGGGGTGCCTCTGAGTCTCCCCAGGGGAGCCAGGCCTCGTCTCGAGTGGGGGCATGCACGTGCCCTTCCCTCCCGAGCTGCAGCAGTAGGGTCACGCTTCCTGTCACGTGGATCAAGGGATCTGTGGCTTTCCCTCGAGGCTTTCCCATGAGGCTTTCCCACAGGGCTGTGCCAAGTGCCACCTTGGTGTCAGTCGATCCTCGGCGTGAAAGACGAGCCAGTGAAGGCAAAAGAGGTTCCTCTGGAATGGACTGAGACATCTGGGGGACTCTTTGAATGGTGGCACGACCCTGAAGTTCCTCTCGTCTTTCCTGCTGAGAGGACCTCCTCTTGAGATGCGACGGGAACGCAGGGAACTCTTTCCCGACGAAGCAGGGAAAGGATCCCTCTCCTCGAGCTACGAGGTGGAAACGGGGCGCCTCTGGATATGGGCGGGACCCTCGTGTTTCTTCTCGAGTGGAGACGGGTATGTCGGGGAACTTCTTGATTTGCACCAAGGGTGTGAAGAACCCTTTCGAAGTTCCAGAGGTGAGATGCGATCAGCCTTGAGGCGCCTCAGCGGAAATGGGCCTCATCTCGCCTGGAGGGGAGAACCGGCTGGATTTTCTCGAGTTGCGGCAGGTTTTCTCGAGTTACGACGGGGACCTCAGGGACCCGCTCTGGTGGCCTCAGGAAAGGCCAGGCCCCATGCGTGTTGCTTGGGCCATCTCGGGATTCCTCTGCCGTCCATGCCGGGGCCTAAGACCCTGTGTGGAGTTTGGGCCGGAACCTGAGGATTCCTCTCCAGTGTTGCCATGGATCTTGGGGTGCTTCTGAGTCTCCCCAGGGGACTCAGGATTCGTCTCGTCTGGGGGCATGCACGTGCGCTTTCCTCCCGAGCTGCAGCAGTAGGGTCACGCTTCCTCTCACGTGGATCAAGGGATCTGTGGCTTTCCCTCGAGGCTTTCCCTCGATGCTTTCCCACGGGGCTTTCCCTCAGGGCTGTGCCACGTGCCACCTTGGTGTGAGTCGATTCTCGGCGTGAAAGACGAGCCGGTGAAAGGAAAAGAGGTTCCTCTGGAATGGACTGAGACATCTGGGGGACTCTTGGAATGGTGGCACGACCCTGGAGTTCCTCTCGCCGTTCCTGTTGAGAGGGCCTCATTCTGAGATGCGACAGGAATGTCGGGAACTCTTTCCCGACGATGCAGGGAAAGGATTCCTCATCTCGAGCTACGAGGCGGATACGGGGCTCCTCTGTATGTGGGCGGGACCCTCGTGTTTTCTCTCGAGTGCAGACGGGTATGTCGGGGAACTTCTTGATTTGCACCAAGGGTGTGAAGGACCATTTCGAAGTTCCAGAGGAGAGTTTTGATCAGCCTCGAGACGCCTCAGTGGAAATGGGTGTCACCTCGCCTGAAGGGGGAACCTCCTGGATATCTGGAGTTGCAGCAGGTTTTCTCGAGTTACGACCGGGACCTCAGGGACCCGCTCTGGTGGCCTCAGGAAAGGCCAGTCCCCATGCGAGTTGCTAGGGGCCACCTCGGGATTCCTCTGCCGTCCATGCCGGGGCCTAAGACCTTGTGTGGAGTCGGGGCCAGAACCTGAGGATTCCTCTCCAGTGTTGCCGTGGATCTTGGGGTGCGTCTGAGTCTCCCCAGGTGAGTCATGCCTCGTCTCGAGTGGGGGTATGCAAGTGCGCTTTCCTCTCGAGCTGCAGCAGTAGTGTCACGCTTCCTGTCCCGTGGATCAAGGGATCTGTGGCTTTCCCTCGAGGCTTTCCCTCGAGGCTTTCCCACGAGGCTTTCCCACAGGGCTGTGCCAAGTGCCACCTTGGTGTGAGTCGATCCTCGGCGTGAAAGACGAGCCGGTGAAGGGAAAAGAGTTTCCTCTGGAATTGACTGAGACATCCGGGGGACTCTTGGAATGGTGGCACGACCCTGGAGTTCCTCTCGCCGTTCCTGTTGAGAGGGCCTCCTCTTGAGATGCGACGGGAACGCCGGGAATTCTTTCCCGACGAAGCAGGGAAAGGATCCCTCATCTCGAGCTATGAGGCGGAAACGGGGCTCCTCTGGATGTGGGCGGGACCCTCGTGTTTCCTCTCGAGTGGAGACGGGTATGTCGGGGAACTTCTTGAGTTGCACCAAGGGTGTGAAGACCCTTTCGACGTTCCAGAGGTGAGGTGTGATTAGCCCCAAGAAGCCTCTGCGGAAATGGGCCTCCTCTCGCCTGTAGGGGAGAACCGGCTGGATTTTCTCGAGTTGCGGCAGGTCTTCTCGAGTTACGACGGGGACCTCAGGGACCCGCTCTGGTGGCATCAGGAAGGGCCAGTCCCCATGCGAGTTGCTAGGGGCCATCTCGGGATACCTTTCCCGTCGATGCTGGGGCCTAAGGCATTGTGTGGAGTCGGGGCCGGAACCTGAGGATTCCTCTCCAGTGTTGACATGGATCTTGGGGTGCCTTTGAGTCTCCCCAGGGGAGTCAGGCTTCGTCTCGTGTAGGGGCATGCACGTGTGCTTTCCTCCCGAGCTGCAGCAGTAGGGTCACGCGTCCTGTCACGTGGATCAAGGGATCTGTGGCTTTCCCTCGAGGCTTTCCCTCGAGGCTTTCCCACCAGTCTGTGCCAAGTGCCACCTTGGCGTCCGTCGATCCTCGGCGTGAAAGACGAGCCGGTGAAGGGAAAAGAGGTTCCTCTGCAATGGACTGAGACATCTGGGGGACTCTTGGAATGGTGGCACGACCCTGGAGTTCCTCTCGCGGTTCCTGTTGAGAGGACCTCCTCTTGAGATGCGACGGGAACGCCGGGAATTCTTTCCCGTCGAAGCAGGGAAAGGATCCCTCACCTCGAGCTACGAGGCGGAAACGGGGCTCCTCTGTATGTGGACGGGACCCTCGTGTTTCCTCTTGAGTGGAGACGGCATGTCGGGGAACTTCTTGAGTTGTACCAAGGGTGGGAAGGAACCTTTTGACGTTCCAGAGGTGAGGTGTGATTAGCCCGAGAAGCCTCTGCTGAAATGGGCCTCATCTCGCCTGCAGGGGAGAACCTCCTGGATATTCTCGAGTTGCGGCAGGTCTTCTCGAGTTACGACGGGGACCTCAGGGACCTGCTCTGGTGGCCTCAGGAAGGGCCAGTCCCCATGAGAGTTGCTAGTGGCCATCTCGGGATTCCTGTCCCGTCGATGCCGGGGCCTAAGACCTTGTGTGGAGACGGGGCCGGAACCTGAGGGTTCCTCTCCAGTGTTGACATGGATCTTGGGGTGCCTCTGAGTCTCCCAAGGGGAGTCAGGCTTCGTCTCGTGTGGGGGCATTCGGGTGCGCTTCCCTCCCGAGCTGCAGCAATAGGGTCACGCGTCCTGTCACGTGGATCAAGGGATCTGTGGCTTTCCCTCGAGGCTTTCCCTCGAGGCTTTCCCACCAGGCTGTGCCAAGTGCCACCTTGGTGTCCGTCGATCCTCGGCGTGAAAGACGAGCCGGTGAAGGGAAAAGAGGTTCCTCTGGAATGGACTGAGACATCTGGGGGACTCTTGGAATGGTGGCACGACCCTGGAGTTCCTCTCGCCGATCCTGTTGAGAGGGCCTCCTCTTGAGATGCGACGGGAACGCCGGGAACTCTTTCCCGACGAAGCAGGGAAAGGATCCCTCACCTCGAGCTACGAGGCGGAAACGGGGCTCCTCTGTATGTGGACGGGACCCTCGTGTTTCCTCTTGAGTGGCGACGGTATGTCGGGGAACTTCTTGAGTTGTACCAAGGGTGGGAAGGAACCTTTTGACGTTCCAGAGGTGAGGTGTGATTAGCCCCGAGAAGCCTCTGCGGAAATGGGCCTCCTCTCGCCTGCAGGGGAGAACCTCCTGGATATTCTCGAGTTTCAGCAGGTCTTCTCGAGTTACGACGGGGACCTCAGGGACCCGCTCTGGTGGCCTCAGGAAGGGCCAGTCCCCATGCGAGTTGCTAGGGGCCATCTCGGGATTCCTGTCCCGTCGATGCCGGGGCCTAAGACCTTGTGTGGAGACGGGGCCGGAACCTGAGGGTTCCTCTCCAGTGTTGACATGGATCTTGGGGTGCCTCTCAGTCTCCCCAGGGGAGTCAAGCCTCGTCTCGAGTGGGGGCATGCACGTGCGCTTCCCTCCCGAGCTGCAGCAGTCGGGTGACGCTTCCAGTCACGTGGATCAAGGGATCTGTGGCTTTCCCTCGAGACTTTCCCTTGAGGCTTTCCCACGAGGCTTTCCCACTGTGCTGTGCCACGTGCCACCTTGGTGTCAGTCGATCCTCGGCGTGAAAGACGGGCCGGTGAAGGGAAAAGAGTTTCCTCTGGAATGGACTGAGACATCTGGGGGACTTTTGGAACCGTGGCAGGACCCTGGAGTTCCTCTCGCCGTTCCTGTTGAGAGGCCCTCCTATTGAGATGCGACGGGAATGCCCGGAATTCTTTCCCGACGAAGCAGGGAAAGGATCCCTCACCTCGAGCTACGAGGCGGAAACGGGGCTCCTCTGAATGTGGGCGGGACCCTCGTGTTTCCTCTCGAGTGGAGACGGGTATGTCGGGGAACTTCTTGAGTTGCCCCAAGGGTGGGAAGGACCCTTTCGACATTCCAGAGGTGAGGTGTGATGAGCCCCGAGAAGCCTCTGCGGAAATGGGCCTCCTCTCGCCTGTAGGGGAGAACCGGCTGGATATTCTCGAGTTGCGGCAGGTTTTCTCGAGTTACAACGGGGACCTCAGGGATCCGCTCTGGTGGCCTCAGGAAGGGCCAGTCCCCAAGCGAGGTGCTAGGGTCCATCTCGGTATACCACTCCAGTCTATGCCGGGGCCTAAGACCTTGTGTGGAGTCGGGGCCGGAACCTGAGCATTCCTCTCCAGTGTTGACATGGATCTTGGGGTGCCTCTGAGTCTCTCCAGGGGAGTCAGGCTTCGTCTCGTGTAGGGGCATGCACGTGGGCTTTCCTCCCGAGCTGCAGCAGTAGGGTCACGCTTCCTGTCACGTGGATCAAGGGATCTGTGGCTTTCCCTCGAGGCTTTCCCTCCAGGCTTTCCCACGAGGCTTTCCCACAGGGCTATGCCAAGAGCCACCTTGGTGTGAGTCGATCCTCGGCGTGAAAGACGAGCCGGTGAAGGGAAAAGAGGTTCCTCTGGAATGGACTGAGACATCTGGGGGACGCTTGGAATGGTGGCAGGACCCTGGAGTTCCTCTCGCCGATCCTGTTGAGAGGGCCTCCTCTTGAGATGCGACGGGAACGCCGGGAACTCTTTCCCGACGAAGCAGGGAAAGGATCCCGCACCTCGAGCTACGAGGCGGAAACGGGGCTCCTCTGTATGTGGACGGGACCCTCGTGTTTCCTCTTGAGTGGCGACGGTATGTCGGGGAACTTCTTGAGTTGTACCAAGGGTGGGAAGGAACCTTTTGACGTTCCAGAGGTGAGGTGTGATTAGCCCCGAGAAGCCTCTGCGGAAATGGGCCTCCTCTCGCCTGGAGGGGAGAACCTCCTGGATATTCTCGAGTTTCGGCAGGTCTTCTCGAGTTACGACGGGGACCTCAGGGACCCGCTCTGGTGGCCTCAGGAAGGGCCAGTCCCCATGCGAGTTGCTAGGGGCCATCTCGGGATTCCTGTCCCGTCGATGCCGGGGCCTAAGACCTTGTGTGGAGACGGGGCCGGAACCTGAGGGTTCCTCTCCAGTGTTGACATGGATCTTGGGGTGCCTCTCAGTCTCCCCAGGGGAGTCAAGCCTCGTCTCGAGTGGGGGCATGCACGTGCGCTTCCCTCCCGAGCTGCAGCAGTCGGGTGACGCTTCCTGTCACGTGGATCTAGGGATCTGTGGCTTTCCCTGGAGGCTTTCCCATGAGGCTTTCCCACAGGGCTGTGCCAAGTGCCACCTTGGTGTCAGTCGATCCTCGGCGTGAAAGACGAGCCAGTGAAGGGAAAAGAGGTTCCTCTGGAATGGACTGAGACATCTGGGGGACTCTTGGAATGGTGGCACGACCCTGAAG
Organism: Budorcas taxicolor; assembly: GCF_023091745.1. Classification (NCBI taxonomy): domain Eukaryota; kingdom Metazoa; phylum Chordata; class Mammalia; order Artiodactyla; family Bovidae; genus Budorcas; species Budorcas taxicolor. The sequence goes on from NC_068920.1 coordinate 8,085,587, forward strand.
TTCCTCTCGTCTTTCCTGCTGAGAGGACCTCCTCTTGAGATGCGACGGGAACGCAGGGAACTCTTTCCCGACGAAGCAGGGAAAGGATCCCTCTCCTCGAGCTACGAGGTGGAAACGGGGCACCTCTGGATATGGGCGGGACCCTCGTGTTTCTTCTCGAGTGGAGACGGGTATGTCGGGAACTTCTTGATTTGCACCAAGGGTGTGAAGAACCCTTTCGAAGTTCCAGAGGTGAGATGCGATCAGCCTTGAGGCGCCTCAGCGGAAATGGGCCTCATCTCGCCTGGAGGGGAGAACCGGCTGGATTTTCTCGAGTTGCGGCAGGTTTTCTCGAGTTACGACGGGGACCTCAGGGACCCGCTCTGGTGGCCTCAGGAAAGGCCAGGCCCCATGCGTGTTGCTTGGGCCATCTCGGGATTCCTCTGCCGTCCATGCCGGGGCCTAAGACCCTGTGTGGAGTTTGGGCCGGAACCTGAGGATTCCTCTCCAGTGTTGCCATGGATCTTGGGGTGCTTCTGAGTCTCCCCAGGGGACTCAGGATTCGTCTCGTCTGGGGGCATGCACGGGCGCTTTCCTCCCGAGCTGCAGCAGTAGGGTCACGCTTCCTGTCACGTGGATCAAGGGATCTGTGGCTTTCCCTCGAGGCTTTCCCTCGATGCTTTCCCACGGGGCTTTCCCTCAGGGCTGTGCCACGTGCCACCTTGGTGTGAGTCGATTCTCGGCGTGAAAGACGAGCCGGTGAAAGGAAAAGAGGTTCCTCTGGAATGGACTGAGACATCTGGGGGACTCTTGGAATGGTGGCACGACCCTGGAGTTCCTCTCGCCGTTCCTGTTGAGAGGGCCTCATTCTGAGATGCGACAGGAAGGTCGGGAACTCTTTCCCGACGATGCAGGGAAAGGATTCCTCATCTCGAGCTACGAGGCGGATACGGGGCTCCTCTTTATGTGGGCGGGACCCTCGTGTTTTCTCTCGAGTGCAGACGGGTATGTCGGGGAACTTCTTGATTTGCACCAAGGGTGTGAAGGACCATTTCGAAGTTCCAGAGGAGAGTTTTGATCAGCCTCGAGACGCCTCAGTGGAAATGGGTGTCACCTCGCCTGAAGGGGGAACCTCCTGGATATCTGGAGTTGCAGCAGGTTTTCTCGAGTTACGACCGGGACCTCAGGGACCCGCTCTGGTGGCCTCAGGAAAGGCCAGTCCCCATGCGAGTTGCTAGGGGCCACCTCGGGATTCCTCTGCCGTCCATGCCGGGGCCTAAGACCTTGTGTGGAGTCGGGGCCAGAACCTGAGGATTCCTCTCCAGTGTTGCCGTGGATCTTGGGGTGCATCTGAGTCTCCCCAGGTGAGTCATGCCTCGTCTCGAGTGGGGGTATGCAAGTGCGCTTTCCTCTCGAGCTGCAGCAGTAGTGTCACGCTTCCTGTCCCGTGGATCAAGGGATCTGTGGCTTTCCCTCGAGGCTTTCCCTCGAGGCTTTCCCACGAGGCTTTCCCACAGGGCTGTGCCACGTGCCACCTTGGTGTGAGTCGATCCTCGACGTGAAAGACGAGCCGGTGAAGGGAAAAGAGTTTCCTCTGGAATTGACTGAGACATCCGGGGGACTCTTGGAATGGTGGCACGACCCTGGAGTTCCTCTCGCCGTTCCTGTTGAGAGGGCCTCCTCTTGAGATGCGACGGGAACGCCGGGAATTCTTTCCCGACGAAGCAGGGAAAGGATCCCTCATCTCGAGCTATGAGGCGGAAACGGGGCTCCTCTGGATGTGGGCGGGACCCTCGTGTTTCCTCTCGAGTGGAGACGGGTATGTCGGGGAACTTCTTGAGTTGCACCAAGGGTGTGAAGACCCTTTCGACGTTCCAGAGGTGAGGTGTGATTAGCCCCGAGAAGCCTCTGCGGAAATGGGCCTCCTCTCGCCTGTAGGGGAGAACCGGCTGGATTTTCTCGAGTTGCGGCAGGTCTTCTCGAGTTACGACGGGGACCTCAGGGACCCGCTCTGGTGGCATCAGGAAGGGCCAGTCCCCATGCGAGTTGCTAGGGGCCATCTCGGGATACCTGTCCCGTCGATGCTGGGGCCTAAGGCATTGTGTGGAGTCGGGGCCGGAACCTGAGGATTCCTCTCCAGTGTTGACATGGATCTTGGGGTGCCTTTGAGTCTCCCCAGGGGAGTCAGGCTTCGTCTCGTGTAGGGGCATGCACGTGTGCTTTCCTCCCGAGCTGCAGCAGTAGGGTCACGCGTCCTGTCACGTGGATCAAGGGATCTGTGGCTTTCCCTCGAGGCTTTCCCTCGAGGCTTTCCCACCAGGCTGTGCCAAGTGCCACCTTGGTGTCCGTCGATCCTCGGCGTGAAAGACGAGCCGGTGAAGGGAAAAGAGGTTCCTCTGCAATGGACTGAGACATCTGGGGGACTCTTGGAATGGTGGCACGACCCTGGAGTTCCTCTCGCCGTTCCTGTTGAGAGGGCCACCTCTTGAGTTGCGACGGGAACACCGGGAATTCTTTCCCGACGAAGCAGGGAAAGGATTCCTCACCTCGAGCTACGAGGCGGAAATGGGGCTCCTCTGGATGTGGGAGGACCCTCAGGTTTCCTCTCGAGTGGAGACGGGTATGTCGGGGAACTTCTTGAGTTGCCCCAAGGGTGGGAAGGATCCTTTCGATGTTCCAGAGGTGAGGTGTGATTAGCCCCGAGAAACCTCTGCGGAAATAGGCCTCATCTCGCCTGCATGGAGAACCTCCTGGATATTCTCGAGTTGCGGCAGGTCTTCTCGAGTTACGACGGGGTCCTCAGGGACCCGCTCTGGTGGCCTCAGGAAGGGCCAGTCCCCATGCGAGTTGCTAGGGGCCATCTCGGGATTCCTCTCCCATCGATGACGGGGCCTAAGACCTTGTGTGGAATCGGGGCCAGAACCTGAGGATTCCTCTCCAGTGTTGACATGGATCTTGGGGTGCCTCTAAGTCTCCCCAGGGGAGTCAGGCCTCGTCTCGAGTGGGGGCATGCGGGTTCGATTCCCTTCCGAGCTGCAGCAGTAGGGTCACGCTTCCTGTCACGTGGATCAAGGGATCTGTGGCTTTCCCTCGAGGCTTTCCCTCGAGGCTTTCCCATGAGGCTTTCCCACAGGGCTGTGCCAAGTGCCACCTTGGTGTCAGTCGATCCTCGGCGTGAAAGATGAGCCAGTGAAGGGAAAAGAGGTTCCTCTGGAATGGACTGAGACATCTGGGGGACTCTTGGAATGGTGGCACGACCCTGAAGTTCCTCTCGTCTTTCCTGCTGAGAGGACCTCCTCTTGAGATGCGACGGGAACGCAGGGAACTCTTTCCCGACGAAGCAGGGAAAGGATCCCTCTCCTCGAGCTACGAGGTGGAAACGGGGCGCCTCTGGATATGGGCGGGACCCTCGTGTTTCTTCTCGAGTGGAGACGGGTATGTCGGGGAACTTCTTGATTTGCACCAAGGGTGTGAAGAACCCTTTCGAAGTTCCAGAGGTGAGATGCGATCAGCCTTGAGGCGCCTCAGCGGAAATGGGCCTCATCTCGCCTGGAGGGGAGAACCGGCTGGATTTTCTCGAGTTGCGGCAGGTTTTCTCGGGTTACGACGGGGACCTCAGGGACCCGCTCTGGTGGCCTCAGGAAAGGCCAGGCCCCATGCGTGTTGCTAGGGCCATCTCGGGATTCCTCTGCCGTCCATGCCGGGGCCTAAGACCCTGTGTGGAGTTTGCGCCGGAACCTGAGGATTCCTCTCCAGTGTTGCCGTGGATCTTGGGGTGCATCTGAGTCTCCCCAGGTGAGTCATGCCTCGTCTCGAGTGGGGGTATGCAAGTGCGCTTTCCTCTCGAGCTGCAGCAGTAGTGTCACGCTTCCTGTCCCGTGGATCAAGGGATCTGTGGCTTTCCCTCGAGGCTTTCCCTCGAGGCTTTCCCACGAGGCTTTCCCACAGGGCTGTGCCAAGTGCCACCTTGGTGTGAGTCGATCCTCGACGTGAAAGACGAGCCGGTGAAGGGAAAAGAGTTTCCTCTGGAATTGACTGAGACATCCGGGGGACTCTTGGAATGGTGGCACGACCCTGGAGTTCCTCTCGCCGTTCCTGTTGAGAGGGCCTCCTCTTGAGATGCGACGGGAACGCCGGGAATTCTTTCCCGACGAAGCAGGGAAAGGATCCCTCATCTCGAGCTACGAGGCGGAAACGGGGCTCCTCTGGATGTGGGCGGGACCCTCGTGTTTCCTCTCGAGTGGAGACGGGTATGTCGGGGAACTTCTTGAGTTGCACCAAGGGTGTGAAGACCCTTTCGACGTTCCAGAGGTGAGGTGTGATTAGCCCCGAGAAGCCTCTGCGGAAATGGGCCTCCTCTCGCCTGTAGGGGAGAACCGGCTGGATTTTCTCGAGTTGCGGCAGGTCTTCTCGAGTTACGACGGGGACCTCAGGGACCCGCTCTGGTGGCATCAGGAAGGGCCAGTCCCCATGCGAGTTGCTAGGGGCCATCTCGGGATACCTTTCCCGTCGATGCTGGGGCCTAAGGCATTGTGTGGAGTCGGGGCCGGAACCTGAGGATTCCTCTCCAGTGTTGACATGGATCTTGGGGTGCCTTTGAGTCTCCCCAGGGGAGTCAGGCTTCGTCTCGTGTAGGGGCATGCACGTGTGCTTTCCTCCCGAGCTGCAGCAGTAGGGTCACGCTTCCTGTCACGTGGATCAAGGGATCTGTGGCTTTCCCTCGAGGCTTTCCCTCGAGGCTTTCCCACCAGGCTGTGCCAAGTGCCACCTTGGTGTCCGTCGATCCTCGGCGTGAAAGACGAGCCGGTGAAGGGAAAAGAGGTTCCTCTGCAATGGACTGAGACATCTGGGGGACTCTTGGAATGGTGGCACGACCCTGGAGTTCCTCTCGCCGTTCCTGTTGAGAGGACCTCCTCTTGAGATGCGACGGGAACGCCGGGAATTCTTTCCCGTCGAAGCAGGGAAAGGATCCCTCACCTCGAGCTACAAGGCGGAAACGGGGCTCCTCTGGATGTGGGCGGAAGCCTCATATTTACTCTCGGGTGGAGACGGGTATGTCGGGGAACTTCTTGAGTTGCACCAAGGGTGGGAAGGACCCTTTCGACGTTCCAGAGGTGAGGTGTGATTAGCACCGAGAAGCCTCTGCGGAAATGGGCCTCATCTCGCCCGCAGGGGAGAACCTCCTGGATATTCTCGACTTGCGGCAGGTCTTCTCGAGTTACGACGGGGACCTCAGGGACCCGCTGTGGTGGCCTCAGGAAGGGCCAGTCCCCATGCGAGTTGCTAGGGGCCATCTCGGGATTCCTCTCCCGTCGATGCCGGGGCCTAAAACCTTGTGTGGAGTCGGGGCCGGAACCTGAGGATTCCTCTCCAGTGTTGACATGGATCTTGGGGTGCCTCTCAGTCTCCCCAGGGGAGTCAGGCCTCGTCTCGAGTGGGGGCATGCACATGCGCTTCCCTCCCGAGCTGCAGCAGTAGGGTCACGCTTCCTGTCACGTGGATCAAGGGATCTGTGGCTTTCCCTCGAGGCTTTCCCTCGAGGCTTTCCCACGAGGTTTTCCCAAAGGGCCGTGCCAAGTGCCAGATTGGTGTGAGTCGATCCTCGGCGTGAAAGACGAGCAGGTGAAGGGAAAAGAGGTTCCTCTGGAATGGACTGAGACATCTGGGGGACTCTTGGAATGGTGGCACGACCCTGGAGTTCCTCTCGCCGTTCCTGTTGAGAGGGCCTCCTCTTGAGATGCGACGGGAACGCCGGGAATTCTTTCCCGACGAAGCAGGGAAAGGATCCCTCACCTCGAGCTACGAGGCGGAAACGGGGCTCCTCTGGATGTGGGCGGGACCTCGTGTTTCCTCTCGAGTGGAGACGGGTATGTCGGGGAACTTCTTGAGTTGCACCAAGGGTGGGAAGGACCCTTTCGACGTTCCAGAGGTGAGGTGTGATTAGCCCCGAGAAGCCTCTGCGGAAATGGGCCTCATCTCGCCTGCAGGGGAGAACCTCCTGGATATTCTCGAGTTGCGGCAGGTCTTCTCGAGTTTCGACGGGGACCTCAGGGACCCGCTCTGGTGGCCTCAGGAAGGGCCAGTCCCCATGCGAGTTGCTAGGGGCCATCTCGGGATTCCTCTCCCGTCGATGCCGGGGCCTAAGACCTTGTGTGGAGTCGTGGCCGGAACCTGAGGATTCCTCTCCAGTGTTGACATGGATTTTGGGGTGCCTCTGAGTCTCCCCAGGGGAGTCAGGCCTCGTCTCGAGTGGGGGCATGCACGTGCGCTTCCCTCCCGAGCTGCAGCAGTAGGGTCACGCTTCCTGTCACGTGGATCAAGGGATCTGTGGCTTTCCCTCGAGGCTTTCCCATGAGGCTTTCCCACAGGGCTGTGCCAAGTGCCACCTTGGTGTCAGTCGATCCTCGGCGTGAAAGACGAGCCAGTGAAGGGAAAAGAGGTTCCTCTGGAATGGACTGAGACATATGGGGGACTCTTGGAATGGTGGCACGACCCTGGAGTTCCTCTCGCCGTTTCTGTTGAGAGGGCCTCATTCTGAGATGCGACGGGAAGGCCGGGAACTCTTTCCCGACGATGCAGGGAAAGGATCCCTCATCTCGAGCTACGAGGCGGAAACGGGGCTCCTCTGGATGTGGGCGGGACCCTCGTGTTTCCTCTCGAGTGTAAACGGGTATGTCGGGAACTTCTTGATTTGCACCAAGGGTGTGAAGGACCCTTTCGAATTTACAGAGGTGAGGTGTGATCAGCCTCGAGACGCCTCAGCGGAAATGGGCCTCATCTCGCCTGGAGGGGAGAACCTCCTGGATTTTCTCGAGTTGCGGCAGGTCTCCTCGAGTTACGACGGGGACCTCAGGGACCCGCTCTGGTGGCCTCAGGAAGGGCCAGTCCCCATGCGAGTTGCTAGGGGCCATCTCGGGATTCCTGTCCCGTCGATGCCAGGGCCTAAGATCTTGTGTGGAGTCGGGGCCAAAACCTGAGGGTTCCTCTCCAGTGTTGACATGGATCCTGGGGTGCCTCTGAGTCTCTCCAGGGGAGTCAGGCTTCGTCTCGAGTAGGGGCATGCATGTGGGCTTTTCTCCCGGGCTGCAGCAGTAGGGTCACGCTTCCTGTCACTTGGTCAAGGGATCTGTGGCTTTCCCTCGAGGCTTTCCCTCGAGGCTTTCCCACGAGGCTTTCCCACAGGGCTATGCCAAGAGCCACCTTGGTGTGAGTCGATCCTCGGCGTGAAAGACGAGCCGGTGAAGGGAAAAGAGGTTCCTCTGGAATGGACTGAGACATCTGGGGGACTCTTGGAATGGTGGCACGACCCTGGAGTTCCTCTCGCCGATCCTGTTGAGAGGGCCTCCTCTTGAGATGCGACGGGAACGCCGGGAATTCTTTCCCGACGAAGCAGGGAAAGGATCCCTCACCTCGAGCTAGGAGGCGGAAACGGGGCTCCTCTGAATGTGGGCGGGACCCTCATGTTTCCTCTCGAGTGGAGACGGGTATGTCGGGGAACTTCTTGAGTTGCACCAAGGGTGGGAAGGTCCCTTTCGACGTTCCAGAGGTGAGGTGTGATTAGCCCCGAGAAGCCTCTGCGGAAATGGGCCTCCTCTCGCCTGTAGGGGAGAACCGGCTGGATTTTCTCGAGTTGCGGCAGGTCTTCTCGAGTTACGACGGGGACCTCAGGGACCCGCTCTGGTGGCCACAGGAAGGGCCAGTCCCCATGCGAGTTGCTAGGGTCCATCTAGGGGATACCACTCCAGTCTATACCGGGGCCTAAGACCTTGTGTGGAGTCGGGGCCGGAACCTGAGCATTCCTCTCCAGTGTTGACATGGATCTTGGGGTGCCTCTGAGTCTCCCCAGGGGAGTCAGGCTTCGTCTCGAGTGGGGGCATGCGGGTGCGCTTCCCTCCCGAGCTGCAGCAGTAGGGTCACGCTTCCTGTCACGTGGATCAAGGGATCTGTGGCTTTCCCTCGAGGCTTTCCCTCGAGGCTTTCCCACGACGCTATCCAACAGGGCTGTGCCAAGTGCCACATTGGTGTGAGTCGATCCTCGGCGTGAAAGACGAGCCGGTGAAGGGAAAAGAGGTTCCTCTGGAATGGACTGAGACAACTGGGGGACTCTTGGTATGGTGGCACGACCCTGGAGTTCCTCTCGCCGTTCCTGTTGAGAGGGCCTCCTCTTGAGATGCGACGGGAACGCCCGGAATTCTTTCCCGACGAAGCAGAGAAAGGATCCCTCACCTCGAGCTACGAGGCGGAAACGGGTCTCCTCTGGATGTGGGCGGGACCCTCGTGTTTCCTCTCGAGTGGAGACGGGTATGTCGGGGAACTTCTTGAGTTGCACCAAGGGTGGGAAAGACCCTTTCGACGTTCCAGAGGTGAGGTGTGATTAGCCCCGAGAAGCCTCTGCGGAAATGAGCCTCATCTCGCCTGCAGGGGAGAACCTCCTGGATATTCTCGAGTTGCGGCAGGTCTTCTCGAGTTACGACGCGGCCCTCAGGGACCCGCTCTGGTGGCCTCAGGAAGGGCCAGTCCCCATACGAGTTGCCAGGGGCCATCTCGGGATACCTCTCCAGTCGATGCCGGGGCCTTAGACCTTGTGTGGAGTCGGGGCCGGAACCTGAGCATTCCTCTCCAGTGTTGACATGGATCTTGGGGTGCCTCTGAGTCTCCCCAGGGGAGTCAGGCCTCGTCTCGAGTGGGGGCATGCGCGTGCGATTCCCTCCCCAGCTGCAGCAGTAGGGTCACGCTTCCTGTCACGTGGATCAAGGGATCTGTGTCTTTCCCTCGAGGCTTTACCTCGAGGCTTTCCCACGACGCTTTCCCACAGGGCTGTGCCAAGTGCCACCTTGGTGTGAGTCGATCCTCGGCGTGAAAGACGAGCCGGTGAAGGGAAAAGAGGTTCCTCTGGAATGGACTGAGACATCTGGGGGACTCTTGGAATGGTGGCACGACCCTGGAGTTCCTCTCGCCGTTCCTGTTGAGAGGGCCTCCTCTTGAGTTGGGATGGGAATGCCGGGAATTCTTTCCCGACGAAGCAGGGAAAGGATCCCTCACCTCGAGCTACGAGGCGGAAACAGGGCTCCTCTGGATTGGGGCGGACCTTCAGGTTTCCTCTCGAGTGGAGCCGGGTATGTCGGGGAACTTCTTGAGTTGCCCCAAGGGTGGGAAGGACCCTTTCGACGTTCCAGAGGTGAGGTGTGATTAGCCCCGAGAAGCCTCTGCGGAAATGTGCCTCCTCTCGCCTGTAGGCGAGATCCGGCTGGATTTTCTCGAGTTGCGGCAGGTCTTCTCGAGTTACGACGGGGACCTCAGGGACCCGCTCTGGTGGCCTCAGGAAGGGCCAGTCCCCATGCGAGTTGCTAGGGGCCATCTCGGAATTCCTCTCGCGTCTATGCCGGGGCCTAAGACCTTGGGTGGAGTCGGGGCCCGAAACTGAGGATTCCTCTCCAGTGTTGACATGGATCTTGGGGTGCCTCTCAGTCTCCCCAGGGGAGTCAGGCCTCGTCTCTGGTGGGGGCATGCACGTGCGCTTCCCTCCCGAGCTGCAGCAGTAGGGTCACGCTTCCTGTCACGTGGATCAAGGGATCTGTGGCTTTCCCTCGAGGCTTTCCCTCGAGGCTTTCCCACGAGGCTTTCCCACAGGGCTGTGACAAGTGCCCCCTTTGTGTGAGTCGATCCTCGGAGTGAAAGACGAGCCGGTGAAGGGAAAAGAGGTTCCTCTGGAATGGACTGAGACATCTGGGGGACTCTTGGAATGCTGGCACGACCCTGGAGTTCCTCTCGCAGTTCCTGTTAGAGGGCCTCCTCTTGAGATGCGACAGGAAGGCCGGGTACTCTTTACCGACGAAGCAGGGAAAGGATCCCTCACCTCGAGCTACGAGGCGGAAACGGGGCTCCTCTGGATGTGGGCGGGACCCTCGTGTTTCCTCTCGAGTTGAGACGGGTATGTCGGGGAACTTCTTGAGTTGCACCAAGGGTGGGAAGGACCCTTTCGACGTTCCAGAAGTGAGGTGTGATTAGCCCCGAGAAGCTTCTGCGGAAATGGGCCTCATCTCGCCTGCAGGGGAGAACCTCCTGGATATTCTCGAGTTGCGGCAGGTCTTCTCTAGTTACGACGGGGACCTCAGGGACCCGCTCTGGTGGCCTCAGGAAGGGCCAGTCCCCATGCGAGTTGCTAGGGGCCATCTCGGAATTCCTCTCCCATCGATGCCGGGGGCCTAAGACCTTGTGTGGAGTCGGGGCCTGATCCTGAGCATTCCTCTCCAGTGTTGACATGGATCTTGGGGTGCCTCTGAGTCTCCCCAGGGGAGTCAGGCCTCGTCTCCAGTGGGGACATGCACGTGCGCTTCCCTCCCGAGCTGCAGCAGTAGGGTCACGCTTCCTGTCACATGTATCAAGGGATCTGTGGCTTTCCCTCGAGGCTTTCCCACGAGGCTTTCCCACAGGGCTGTGCCACGTGCCACCTTGGTGTGAGTCGATCCTCGGCGTGAAAGACGAGCCGGTGTAGGGAAAAGAGGATCCTCAGGAATGGACTGAGACATCTGGGGGACACTTGGAATGGTGGCACGACCCTGCAGTTCCTCTCGCCGTTCCTGTTGAGAGGGCCTCCTCTTGAGATGCGACGGGAACGCCCGCAATTCTTGCCCGACGAAGCAGGGAAATGATCCCTCATCTCGAGCTACGAGGCGAACACGGGGATCCTCTGGATGTGGGCGGGACCCTCGTGTTTCCTGTCGAGTAGAGACGGGTATGTCGGGGAACTTCTTGATTTGCACCAAGGGTGTGAAGGACCCTTTCGAAGTTCCAGAGGTGAGGTGTGATCAGCCTCCAGATGCCTCCGCGGAAATGGGCCTCATCTCGCCTGGAGGGGAGAATCTCATGGATTTTCTCGAGTTGCGGCAGGTCGTCTCGAGTTACGATGGGGACCTCAGGGACGCTCTCTGGTGGCCTCAGGAAAGGCCAGAACCCATGCGAGTTGCTAGGGCCCCTCTCGGAATTCCTCTCCCGTCGATGCTGGGGCCTAAGACCTTGTGTGGAGTCGGGGCCGGAACCTGAGGATTCCTCTCCAGTGTTGCCATGGATCTTGGGGTACTTCTGAGTCTCCCCAGGGTAAGTCAGGTCTCGTCTCGAGTGGGGGCATGCACGTGCGCTTCCCCTCCCGAGCTGCAGCAGTAGTGTCACGCTTCCTGTCACGTGGATCAAGGGATCTGTGGCTTTCCCTCGAGGCTTTCCCTCGAGGCTTTCCCACGAGGCTTTCCCACAGGGCTGTGCAAAGTGCCACCTTGGTGCGAGTCGATCCTCGGCGTGAAAGACGAGCCGGTGAAGGGAAAAGAGTTTCCTCTGGAATGGACTGAGACATCTGGGGGAGTCTTGGAATGGTGGCACGACCCTGGAGTTCCTCTCGCCGTTCCTGTTGAGAGGGCCTCCTCTTGAGATGCGACGAGAACGCGGGGAACTCTTTCCCGATGAAGCAGGGAAAGGATTCCTCATCTCGAGCTACGAGGCGGATACGGGGCTCCTCTGTATGTGGGCGGGACCCTCGTGTTTTTCTCTCGAGCGCAGACGGGTATGTCGGGGGAAACTTCTTGATTTGCACCAAGGGTGTGAAGGACCATTTCGAAGTTCCAGAGGGAGAGTTTTGATCAGCCTCGAGACGCCTCAGTGGAAATGGGTGTCATCTCGCCTGAAGGGGGAACCTCCTGGATTATCTGGAGTTGCGCAGGTTTTCTCGAGTTACGACCGGGACCTCAGGGACCCGCTCTGGTGGCCTCAGGAAAGGCCAGTCCCCATGCGAGTTGCTAGGGGCCACCTCGGGATTCCTCTGCCGTCCATGCCGGGGCCTAAGACCTTGTGTGGAGTCGGGGCCAGAACCTGAGGATTCCTCTCCAATGTTGCCGTGGATCTTGGGGTGCATCTGAGACTCCCAGGGGAGTCATGCCTCGTCTCGATTGGGGGTATGCAAGTGCGCTTTCCTCTCGAGCTGCAGCAGTAGTGTCACGCTTCCTGTCCCGTGGATCAAGGGATCTGTGGCTTTCCCTCGAGGCTTTCCCTCGAGGCTTTCCACAAGGCTTTCCCACAGGGCTGTGCCAAGTGCCACCTTGTTGTGAGTCGATCCTAGGCGTGAAAGACGAGCCGGGTGAAGGGAAAAGAGTTTCCTCTGGAATTGACTGAGACATCTGGGGACTCTTGGAATGGTGGCACGACCCTGGTAGTTCCTCTCGCCGTTCCTGTTGAGAGGGCCTCCTCTTGAGATGCGACGGGGAACGCCGGGAATTCTTTCCCGACGAAGCAGGGAAAGGATCCCTCACCTCGAGCTACGAGGCGGAAACGGGGCTCCTCTGATGTGGGCGGGACCCTCTTGTTTCCTCTCGAGTGGAGACGGGTATGTCGGGGAACTTCTTGAGTTGCACCAAGGTGGGAAGGACCCTTTCGACGTTCCAGAGGTGAGGTGTGATTAGCCCCGAGAAGCCTCTGCGGTAATGGGCCTCATCTCGCCTGCAGGGGAGAACCTCCTGGATATTCTCGAGTTGCGGCAGGTCTTCTCGAGTTACGACGGGGACCTCAGGGACCCGCTCTGGTGGCCTCAGGAAGGGCAAGTCCCCATGCGAGTTGCTAGGGGCCATCTCGGGATTTCTGTCCCCTCGATGCCGGGGCCTAAGACCTTGTGTGGAGTTGGGGCCGGAACCTGAGGGTTCCTCTCCAGTGTTGACATGGATCTTGGGGTGCCTCTGAGACTCTCCAGGGGAAGTCAGGCTTCGTCTCGTGTAGGGGCATGCACGTGGGCTTTCCTCCCGAGCTGCAGCAGTAGGGTCACGCTTCCTGTCACGTGGATCAAGGGATCTGTGGCTTTTCCCTCGAGGCTTTCCCTCCAGGCTTTCCCACGAGGCTTTCCCACAGGGCTATGCCAAGAGCCACCTTGGTGTGAGTCGATCCTCGGCGTGAAAGACGAGCCGGTGAAGGGAAAAGAGGTTCCTCTGGAATGGACTGAGACATCTGTTGGACTCTTGGAATGGTGGCACGACCCTGGAGTTCCTCTCGCCGATCCTGTTGAGAGGGCCTCCTCTTGAGATGCGACGGGAACGCCGGGAACTCTTTCCGACGATGCAGGGAAAGGATCCCTCACCTCGAGCTACGAGGCGGAAACGGGGCTCCTCTGTATGTGGACGGGACCCTCGTGTTTCCTCTTGAGTGGAGACGGTATGTCGGGGAACTTCTTGAGTTGCCCCAAGGGTGGAAAGGACCCTTTCGACATTACAGAGGTGAGGTGTGATTAGCCCCGAGAAGCCTCTGCGGAAATGGGCCTCCTCTCGCCTGTAGGGGAGAACCGGCTGGATTTTCTCGAGTTGCGGCAGGTTTTCTCGAGTTACGACGGGGACCTCAGGGACCCGCTCTTGTGGCCTCAGGAAGGGTCAGTCCCCATGCGAGTTGCTAGGGTCCATCCTCGGGATTCCTCTCTCGTCGATGCAGGGGGCCTAAGACATTGTGTGGAGTCGGGGCCCGAGCCTGAGGATTCCTCTCCAGTGTTGACATGGATCTTGGGGTGCCTCTCAGTCTCCCCAGGGGAGTCAGGCCTCGTCTCGAGTGGGGACATGCACGTGCGCTTCCCTCCCCGAGCTGCAGCAGTAGGGTCACGCTTCCTGTCACGTGGATCAAGGGATCTGTGGCTTTCCCTCGAGGCTTTCCCTCGAGGCTTTCCCACGACGCTTTCCCACAGGGCTGTGCCAAGTGCCACCTTGGTGTGAGTCGATCCTCGGCGTGTAAGACGAGCCGGTGAAGGGAAAAGAGGTTCCTCTGGAATGGACAGAGACATCTGGGGAACACTTGAATGGTGGCACGACCCTGGAGTTCCTCTCGCCGTTTCTGTTGAGAGGGCCTCCTTTTGAGATGCGACGGGTACGCCGGGAATTCATTGCTAACGAAGCAGGGAAAGGATCCCTCACCTCGAGCAACGAGGTGGAAACGGGGCTCCTCTGGATGTGGGCGGGACCCTCGTGTTTACTCTGGAGTGGAGAAGGGTATGTCCGGGAACTTCTTGAGTTGCACCAAGGTTGTGAAGGACCCTTTCGACGTTCCAGAGGTGAGTTGTGATTAGCCCCGAAAAGTCTCTGCGGAAATGAGCCTCATCTCTCCTGCAGGGGAGAACCTCCTGGATATTCTCGAGTTATGACGGGGGACCTCTGGTGGCCTCAGGAAGGGCCTGACCCCATGCGAGTTGCTAGGGGCCATCTCGGGATTCCTCTCCCGTCGATGCCGGGGCCTAAGACCTTGTTTGGAGTCGGGGTCGGAACTTGAGGATTCCTCTCCATTGTTGACATGGATTTTGCGCTGCCTCTGAGTCTCCCCAGGGGAGTCAGGCCTCGTCTTGAGTGGGTGCATGCAGGTGCGCTTCCCTCCCGAGCTGCAGCAGTAGGGTCACGCTTCCTGTCACGTGGATCAAGGGATCTGTGGCTTTCCCTCGAGGCTTTCCCACGAGGCTTTCCCACAGGGCTGTGCCAAGTGCCACCTTGGTGTGAGTCGATCCTCGGCGTGAAAGACGAGCAGGTGAAGGGAAAAGAGGTTCCTCTGGAATGTACTGAGACATCTGGGGGACTCTTGGAATGGTGGCACGACCCTGGAGTTCCTCTCGCCGTTCCTGTTGAGAGGGCCTACTCTTGAGATGCGACGGGAACGCCGGGAATTCGTTCCCGACGAAGCAGGGAAAGGATCCCTCACCTCGAGCTACGAGGCGGAAACGGGGCTCCTCTGGATGTGGGAGGGACCCTCGTGTTTCCTCTCGAGTGGAGACGGGTATGTCGGGGAACTTCTTGAGTTGCACCAAGGGTGGGAAGGACCCTTTCGACGTTCCAGAGGTGAGGTGTGATTAGCCCCGAGAAGCCTCTGCGGAAATGGGCCTCATCTCTCGCCTGCAGGGGAGAACCTCCTGGATATTCTCGAGATGCGGCAGGTCTTTTCGAGTTACGATGGGGATCTCAGGGACCCGCTCTGGTGGCCTCAGGAAGGGCCAGTCCCCAAGCGAGGTGCTAGGGTCCATCTCGGGATACCACTCCAGTCTATGCCGGGCCTAAGACCTTGTGGGGAGTCGGGGCCGGAACCTGAGCATTCCTCTCCAGTGTTGACATGGATCTTGGGGTGCCTCTGAGTCTCCCTAGGGGAGTCAGGCTTCGTCTCGAGTGGGGCATGCGGGTGTGCTTCCATCCCAAGCTGCAGAAGTAGGGTCACGCTTCCTGTCACGTGGATCAAGGGATCTGTGGCTTTCCCTCGAGGCTTTCCCTCGAGGCTTTCCCAAGAGGCTTTCCGACAGGCTGTGCCAAGTGCCACCTTGGTGTGAGTCGATCCTCGGCGTGAAAGACGAGCCGGTGAAGGGAAAAGAGGTTCCTCTGGAATGGACTGAGACATCTGGGGGACTCTTGGAATGGTGGCAGGACCCTGGAGTTCCTCTCGCCGTTCCTGTTGAGAGGGCCTCCTCTTGAGATGCGACGGGAACGCCGGGAAATCTTTCCCGACGAAGCAGGGAAAGGATCCCTCACCTCGAGCTACGAGGCGGAAACGGGGCTCCTCTGGATGTGGGCGGGACCCTCGTGTTTCCTCTCGAGTGGAGACGGGTATGTCGGGGAACTTCTTGAGTTGCACCAAGGGTTGGAAGGACCCTTTCGACGTTCCAGAGGTGAGGTGTGATTAGCCCCGAGAAGCCTCTGCGGAAATGGGCCTCATCTCGCCTGCAGGGGAGAACCTCCTGGATATTCTCGAGTTGCGGCAGTTCTTCTCGAGTTACGACGGGGACCTCAGGGACCCGCTCTGGTGGCCTCAGGAAGGGCCAGTCCCCATGCGAGTTGCTAGGGGCCATCTCGGGATTCCTCTCCCATCGATGCCGGGGCCTAAGACCTTGTGTGGAGTCGGGGCCGAACTTGAGGATTCCTCTCCAGAGTTGACATGGATCTTGGGGTGCCTCTGAGTCTCCCCCAGGGGAGTCAGGCCTCGTGTGATTGGGGCATGCACGTGCGCTTCCCTCCCCAGCTGCAGCAGTAGGGTCAGGCTTCCTGTCACGTGGATCAAGGGATCTGTGGCTTTCCTCGAGGCTTTCCCTCGAGGCTTTCCCACGAGGCTTTCCCACAGGGCTGTGCCAAGTGCCACCTTGGTGTGAGTCGATCCTCGGCGTGAAAGTCGAGCCGGTGAACGGAAAAGAGGTTCCTCTGGAATGGACTGAGACATCTGGGGGACTCTTGGAATGGTGGCACGACCCTTTTTTTCCTCTCGCCGGTATTGTTGAGTGGGCCTCCTCTTGAGATGCGACCGGAACGCCAGGAATTCTTTCCTGAAGAAGTATGGAAAGGATCCCTCACCTCGAGCTACGAGGCGGAAACGGGGCTCCTCTGGATGTGGGCGGGGACCCTCGTGTTTCCTCTCGAGTGGAGACGGGTATGTCGGGGAACTTCTTGAGTTGCACCAAGGGTGTGAAAGACCATTTCGACTTTTCCAGAGGTGAGGTGTGATTAGCCCCGAGAAGCCTCTGCGGAAATGGGCCTCATCTCGCCTGCAGGGGAGAACCTCCTGGATATTCTCGAGTTGAGGCAGGTCTTCTCGAGTTACGATGGGGACCTCAGGGGCCCGCTCTGGTGGCCTCAGGAAGGGCCAGTCCCCATGCGAGTTGCTAGGGTCCATCTCGGGATTCCTCTCCCGTCGATACCAGGGCCTAAGACCTTGTGTGGAGTCGGGGCCGGAACCTGAGGATTCCTCTCCAGTGTTGACATGGATTTTGGGGTGCCTCTGAGTCTCCCCAGGGGAGTCAGGCCTCGTCTGGAGTGGGGGCATGCACGTGCGCTTCCCTCCCGAGCTGCAGCAGTAGGGTCACGCTGCGTGGTCACGTGGATCAAGGGATTTGTGGCTTTCCCTCGAGGCTTTCCCTCGAGGCTTTCCCACAAGGCTTTCCCACCGGGCTCTGCCAAGTGCCACCTTGGTGTGAGTCGATCCTCGGCGTGAAAGACGAGCCGGTGAAGGGAATAGAGGTTCCTCTCGAATGGACTGAGACATCTGGGGGACTCTTGGAATGGTGGCACGACCCTGGAGTTCCTCTCGCCGTTCCTGTTGAGAGGGCCTCCTCTTGAGATGCGACGGGAACGCCGGGAATTCTTTCCCGACGAAGCAGGGAAAGGATCCCTCACCTCGAGCTACGAGGGCGGAAACTGGGCTCCTCTGGATGTGGGCTGGACCCTCGTGTTTTCTCTCGAGTGTTGACAGGGTATATCGGGGAACTTCTTGAGTTGCACCAAGGGTGGGAAGGACCCTTTCGACGTTCCAGAGGTGAGGTGTGATTAGCCCCGAGAAGCCTCTGCGGAAATGGGCCTCATCTCGCCTGCAGGGGAGAACCTCCTGGATATTCTCGAGTTGCGGCAGGTCTTCTCGAGTTACGACGGGGACCTCAGGGACCCGCTCTGTTGGCCTCAGGAAGGGCCAGTCCCCATGCGAGTTGCTAGGGGCCATCTCGGGATTCCTCTCCCGTCGATGCCGGGGCCTAAGACCTTGTGTGGAGTCGGGGCTGGAACCTGAGGATTCCTCTCCGTGTTGACATGGATTTTGGGGTGCCTCTGAGTCTCCCCAGGGGAGTCAGGCCTCGTCTCGAGTGGGGAACATGCACGTGCGCTTCCCTCCCGAGCTGCAGCAGTAGGGTCACGCTTCCTGTCACGTGGATCAAGGGATCTGTGGCTTTCCCTCGAGGCTTTCCCACAGGGCTGTGCCAAGTGCCACCTTGGTGTGAGTCGATCCTCGGCGTGAACGACGAGCCGGTGAAGGGAAAAGAGGTTCCTTGGAATAGGACCTGAGACATCTGCGGGACTCTTGGAATGGTGGCACGACCCTGAAGTTCCTCTCGCCGTTCTTGTTGAGAGGGCCTCCTCTTGAGATGCGACCGGAATGCCGGGAATTCTTTCCAGAAGAAACAGGGAAAGGATCACTCACCTCGAGCTACGAGGCGGAAACGGGGCTCCTCTGGATGTGGGCGGGACCCTCGTGTTTCCTCTCGAGTGGAGACGGGTATGTCGGGGAACTTCATGAGTTGCACCAAGGGTGGGAAAGACCCTTTCGATGTTCCAGAGGTGAGGTGTGATTAGCCCCGAGAAGCCTCTGCCGAAATGGCCCTCATCTCGCCTGCAGGGGAGAACCGCCTGGATATTCTCGAGTTGCGGCAGGTCTTCTCGAGTTAAGACGGGGACCTCAGGGACCCGCTCTGGTGGCCTCAGGAAGGGCCAGTCCCCATGCGAGTTGCTAGGGGCCATCTCGGGATTCCTCTCCCATCGATGCCGGGGCCTAAGACCTTGTGTGGAGTCGGGGCCGGAACCTGAGCATTCCTCTCCAGTGTTGACATGGAACTTGGGGTGCCTCTGAGTCTCCCCAGGGGAGCCAGGCCTCGTCTCGAGTGGGGGCATGCACGTGCGCTTCCCTCCCGAGCTGCAGCAGTAGGGTCACGCTTCCTGTCACGTGGATCAAGGGATCTGTGGCTTTCCCTCGAGGCTTTCCCATGAGGCTTTCCCACAGGGCTGTGCCAAGTGCCACCTTGGTGTCAGTCGATCCTCGGCGTGAAAGACGAGCCAGTGAAGGGAAAAGAGGTTCCTCTGGAATGGACTGAGACATATGGGGGACTCTTGGAATGGTGGCACGACCCTGGAGTTCGTCTCGCCGTTTCTGTTGAGAGGGCCTCATTCTGAGATGCGACGGGAAGGCCGGGAACTCTTTCCCGACGATGCAGGGAAAGGATCCCTCATCTCGAGCTACGAGGCGGAAACGGGGCTCCTCTGGATGTGGGCGGGACCCTCGTGTTTCCTCTCGAGTGTAAACGGGTATGTCGGGAACTTCTTGATTTGCACCAAGGGTGTGAAGGACCCTTTCGAATTTACAGAGGTGAGGTGTGATCAGCCTCGAGACGCCTCAGCGGAAATGGGCCTCATTTCGCCTGGAGGGGAGAACCTCCTGGATTTTCTCGAGTTGCGGCAGGTCTCCTCGAGTTACGACGGGGACCTCAGGGACCCGCTCTGGTGGCCTCAGGAAGGGCCAGTCCCCATGCGAGTTGCTAGGGGCCATCTTGGGATTCCTGTCCCGTCGATGCCAGGGCCTAAGATCTTGTGTGGAGTCGGGGCCAAAACCTGAGGGTTCCTCTCCAGTGTTGACATGGATCCTGGGGTGCCTCTGAGTCTCTCCAGGGGAGTCAGGCTTCGTCTCGAGTAGGGGCATGCATGTGGGCTTTTCTCCCGGGCTGCAGCAGTAGGGTCACGCTTCCTGTCACTTGGTCAAGGGATCTGTGGCTTTCCCTCGAGGCTTTCCCTCGAGGCTTTCCCACGAGGCTTTCCCACAGGGCTATGCCAAGAGCCACCTTGGTGTGAGTCGATCCTCGGCGTGAAAGACGAGCCGGTGAAGGGAAAAGAGGTTCCTCTGGAATGGACTGAGACATCTGGGGGACTCTTGGAATGGTGGCACGACCGTGGAGTTCCTCTCGCCGATCCTGTTGAGAGGGCCTCCTCTTGAGATGCGACGGGAACGCCGGGAATTCTTTCCCGACGAAGCAGGGAAAGGATCCCTCACCTCGAGCTAGGAGGCGGAAAAGGGGCTCCTCTGAATGTGGGCGGGACCCTCATGTTTCCTCTCGAGTGGAGACGGGTATGTCGGGGAACTTCTTGAGTTGCACCAAGGGTGGGAAGGTCCCTTTCGACGTTCCAGAGGTGAGGTGTGATTAGCCCCGAGAAGCCTCTGCGGAAATGGGCCTCCTCTCGCCTGTAGGGGAGAACCGGCTGGATTTTCTCGAGTTGCGGCAGGTCTTCTCGAGTTACGACGGGGACCTCAGGGACCCGCTCTGGTGGCCACAGGAAGGGCCAGTCCCCATGCGAGTTGCTAGGGTCCATCTAGGGGATACCACTCCAGTCTATACCGGGGCCTAAGACCTTGTGTGGAGTCGGGGCCGGAACCTGAGCATTCCTCTCCAGTGTTGACATGGATCTTGGGGTGCCTCTGAGTCTCCCCAGGGGAGTCAGGCTTCGTCTCGAGTGGGGGCATGCGGGTGCGCTTCCCTCCCGAGCTGCAGCAGTAGGGTCACGCTTCCTGTCACGTGGATCAAGGGATCTGTGGCTTTCCCTCGAGGCTTTCCCTCGAGGCTTTCCCACGACGCTATCCAACAGGGCTGTGCCAAGTGCCACATTGGTGTGAGTCGATCCTCGGCGTGAAAGACGAGCCGGTGAAGGGAAAAGAGGTTCCTCTGGAATGGACTGAGACAACTGGGGGACTCTTGGTATGGTGGCACGACCCTGGAGTTCCTCTCGCCGTTCCTGTTGAGAGGGCCTCCTCTTGAGATGCGACGGGAACGCCCGGAATTCTTTCCCGACGAAGCAGAGAAAGGATCCCTCACCTCGAGCTACGAGGCGGAAACGGGTCTCCTCTGGATGTGGGCGGGACCCTCGTGTTTCCTCTCGAGTGGAGACGGGTATGTCGGGGAACTTCTTGAGTTGCACCAAGGGTGGGAAAGACCCTTTCGACGTTCCAGAGGTGAGGTGTGATTAGCCCCGAGAAGCCTCTGCGGAAATGAGCCTCATCTCGCCTGCAGGGGAGAACCTCCTGGATATTCTCGAGTTGCGGCAGGTCTTCTCGAGTTACGACGCGGCCCTCAGGGACCCGCTCTGGTGGCCTCAGGAAGGGCCAGTCCCCATACGAGTTGCCAGGGGCCATCTCGGGATACCTCTCCAGTCGATGCCGGGGCCTTAGACCTTGTGTGGAGTCGGGGCCGGAACCTGAGCATTCCTCTCCAGTGTTGACATGGATCTTGGGGTGCCTCTGAGTCTCCACAGGGGAGTCAGGCTTCGTCTCGTGTAGGGGCATGCACGTGTGCTTTCCTCCCGAGCTGCAGCAGTAGGGTCACGCTTCCTGTCACGTGGATCAAGGGATCTGTGGCTTTCCCTCGAGGCTTTCCCTCCAGGCTTTCCCACGAGGCTTTCCCACAGGGCTATGCCAAGAGCCACCTTGGTGTGAGTCGATCCTCGGCGTGAAAGACGAGCCAGTGAAGGGAAAAGAGGTTCCTCTGGAATGGACTGAGACATCTGGTGGACTCTTGGAATGGTGGCACGACCCTGGAGTTCCTCTCGCCGATCCTGTTGAGAGGGCCTCCTCTTGAGATGCGACGGGAACGCCGGGAACTCTTTCCGACGATGCAGGGAAAGGATCCCTCACCTCGAGCTACGAGGTGGAAACGGGGCTCCTCTGTATGTGGACGGGACCCTCGTGTTTCCTCTTGAGTGGAGACGGTATGTCGGGGAACTTCTTGAGTTGCCCCAAGGGTGGGAAGGACCCTTTCGACATTACAGAGGTGAGGTGTGATTAGCCCCGAGAAGCCTCCGCGGAAATGGGCCTCCTCTCGCCTGTAGGGGAGAACCGGCTGGATTTTCTCGAGTTGCGGCAGGTTTTCTCGAGTTACGACGGGGACCTCAGGGACCCGCTCTTGTGGCCTCAGGAAGGGTCAGTCCCCATGCGAGTTGCTAGGGGCCATCTCGGGATTCCTCTCTCGTCGATGCAGGGGCCTAAGACATTGTGTGGAGTCGGGGCCCGAGCCTGAGGATTCCTCTCCAGTGTTGACATGGATCTTGGGGTGCCTCTCAGTCTCCGCAGGGGAGTCAGGCCTCGTCTCGAGTGGGGACATGCACGTGCGCTTCCCTCCCGAGCTGCAGCAGTAGGGTCACGCTTCCTGTCACGTGGATCAAGGGATCTGTGGCTTTCCCTCGAGGCTTTCCCTCGAGGCTTTCCCACGACGCTTTCCCACAGGGCTGTGCCAAGTGCCACCTTGGTGTGAGTCGATCCTCGGCGTGTAAGACGAGCCGGTGAAGGGAAAAGAGGTTCCTCTGGAATGGACAGAGACATCTGGGGAACACTTGGAATGGTGGCACGACCCTGGAGTTCCTCTCGCCGTTTCTGTTGAGAGGGCCTCCTTTTGAGATGCGACGGGTACGCCGGGAATTCATTGCTAACGAAGCAGGGAAAGGATCCCTCACCTCGAGCAACGAGGTGGAAACGGGGCTCCTCTGGATGTGGGCGGGACCCTCGTGTTTACTCTGGAGTGGAGAAGGGTATGTCCGGGAACTTCTTGAGTTGCACCAAGGTTGTGAAGGACCCTTTCGACGTTCCAGAGGTGAGTTGTGATTAGCCCCGAAAAGTCTCTGCGGAAATGAGCCTCATCTCTCCTGCAGGGGAGAACCTCCTGGATATTCTCGAGTTATGACGGGGGACCTCTGGTGGCCTCAGGAAGGGCCTGACCCCATGCGAGTTGCTAGGGGCCATCTCGGGATTCCTCTCCCGTCGATGCCGGGGCCTAAGACCTTGTTTGGAGTCGGGGTCGGAACTTGAGGATTCCTCTCCATTGTTGACATGGATTTTGCGCTGCCTCTGAGTCTCCCCAGGGGAGTCAGGCCTCGTCTTGAGTGGGTGCATGCAGGTGCGCTTCCCTCCCGAGCTGCAGCAGTAGGGTCACGCTTCCTGTCACGTGGATCAAGGGATCTGTGGCTTTCCCTCGAGGCTTTCCCACGAGGCTTTCCCACAGGGCTGTGCCAAGTGCCACCTTGGTGTGAGTCGATCCTCGGCGTGAAAGACGAGCAGGTGAAGGGAAAAGAGGTTCCTCTGGAATGTACTGAGACATCTGGGGGACTCTTGGAATGGTGGCACGACCCTGGAGTTCCTCTCGCCGTTCCTGTTGAGAGGGCCTACTCTTGAGATGCGACGGGAACGCCGGGAATTCGTTCCCGACGAAGCAGGGAAAGGATCCCTCACCTCGAGCTACGAGGCGGAAACGGGGCTCCTCTGGATGTGGGAGGGACCCTCGTGTTTCCTCTCGAGTGGAGACGGGTATGTCGGGGAACTTCTTGAGTTGCACCAAGGGTGGGAAGGACCCTTTCGACGTTCCAGAGGTGAGGTGTGATTAGCCCCGAGAAGCCTCTGCGGAAATGGGCCTCATCTCGCCTGCAGGGGAGAACCTCCTGGATATTCTCGAGATGCGGCAGGTCTTTTCGAGTTACGACGGGGATCTCAGGGACCCGCTCTGGTGGCCTCAGGAAGGGCCAGTCCCCAAGCGAGGTGCTAGGGTCCATCTCGGGATACCACTCCAGTCTATGCCGGGGCCTAAGACCTTGTGGGGAGTCGGGGCCGGAACCTGAGCATTCCTCTCCAGTGTTGACATGGATCTTGGGGTGCCTCTGAGTCTCCCTAGGGGAGTCAGGCTTCGTCTCGAGTGGGGGCATGCGGGTGTGCTTCCATCCCAAGCTGCAGAAGTAGGGTCACGCTTCCTGTCACGTGGATCAAGGGATCTGTGGCTTTCCCTCGAGGCTTTCCCTCGAGGCTTTCCCACGAGGCTTTCCCACAGGGCTGTGCCAAGTGCCACCTTGGTGTGAGTCGATCCTCGGCGTGAAAGACGAGCTGGTGAAGGGAAAAGAGGTTCCTCTGGAATGGACTGAGACATCTGGGGGACTCTTGGAATGGTGGCAGGACCCTGGAGTTCCTCTCGCCGTTCCTGTTGAGAGGGCCTCCTCTTGAGATGCGACGGGAACGCCGGGAAATCTTTCCCGACGAAGCAGGGAAAGGATCCCTCACCTCGAGCTACGAGGCGGAAACGGGGCTCCTCTGGATGTGGGCGGGACCCTCGTGTTTCCTCTCGAGTGGAGACGGGTATGTCGGGAACTTCTTGAGTTGCACCAAGGGTTGGAAGGACCCTTTCGACGTTCCAGAGGTGAGGTGTGATTAGCCCCGAGAAGCCTCTGCGGAAATGGGCCTCATCTCGCCTGCAGGGGAGAACCTCCTGGATATTCTCGAGTTGCGGCAGTTCTTCTCGAGTTACGACGGGGACCTCAGGGACCCGCTCTGGTGGCCTCAGGAAGGGCCAGTCCCCATGCGAGTTGCTAGGGGCCATCTCGGGATTCCTCTCCCATCGATGCCGGGGCCTAAGACCTTGTGTGGAGTCGGGGCCGGAACTTGAGGATTCCTCTCCAGAGTTGACATGGATCTTGGGGTGCCTCTGAGTCTCCCCAGGGGAGTCAGGCCTCGTCTCGAGTGGGGGCATGCACGTGCGCTTCCCTCCCCAGCTGCAGCAGTAGGGTCAGGCTTCCTGTCACGTGGATCAAGGGATCTGTGGCTTTCCCTCGAGGCTTTCCCTCGAGGCTTTCCCACGAGGCTTTCCCACAGGGCTGTGCCAAGTGCCACCTTGGTGTGAGTCGATCCTCGGCGTGAAAGTCGAGCCGGTGAACGGAAAAGAGGTTCCTCTGGAATGGACTGAGACATCTGGGGGACTCTTGGAATGGTGGCACGACCCTTTTTTTCCTCTCGCCGGTATTGTTGAGTGGGCCTCCTCTTGAGATGCGACCGGAACGCCAGGAATTCTTTCCTGAAGAAGTATGGAAAGGATCCCTCACCTCGAGCTACGAGGCGGAAACGGGGCTCCTCTGGATGTGGGCGGGACCCTCGTGTTTCCTCTCGAGTGGAGACGGGTATGTCGGGGAACTTCTTGAGTTGCACCAAGGGTGTGAAAGACCATTTCGACTTTCCAGAGGTGAGGTGTGATTAGCCCCGAGAAGCCTCTGCGGAAATGGGCCTCATCTCGCCTGCAGGGGAGAACCTCCTGGATATTCTCGAGTTGAGGCAGGTCTTCTCGAGTTACGATGGGGACCTCAGGGGCCCGCTCTGGTGGCCTCAGGAAGGGCCAGTCCCCATGCGAGTTGCTAGGGTCCATCTCGGGATTCCTCTCCCGTCGATACCGGGGCCTAAGACCTTGTGTGGAGTCGGGGCCGGAACCTGAGGATTCCTCTCCAGTGTTGACATGGATTTTGGGGTGCCTCTGAGTCTCCCCAGGGGAGTCAGGCCTCGTCTGGAGTGGGGGCATGCACGTGCGCTTCCCTCCCGAGCTGCAGCAGTAGGGTCACGCTGCGTGTCACGTGGATCAAGGGATTTGTGGCTTTCCCTCGAGGCTTTCCCTCGAGGCTTTCCCACAAGGCTTTCCCACCGGGCTCTGCCAAGTGCCACCTTGGTGTGAGTCGATCCTCGGCGTGAAAGACGAGCCGGTGAAGGGAATAGAGGTTCCTCTCGAATGGACTGAGACATCTGGGGGACTCTTGGAATGGTGGCACGACCCTGGAGTTCCTCTCGCCGTTCCTGTTGAGAGGGCCTCCTCTTGAGATGCGACGGGAACGCCGGGAATTCTTTCCCGACGAAGCAGGGAAAGGATCCCTCACCTCGAGCTACGAGGCGGAAACTGGGCTCCTCTGGATGTGGGCTGGACCCTCGTGTTTTCTCTCGAGTGTTGACGGGTATATCGGGGAACTTCTTGAGTTGCACCAAGGGTGGGAAGGACCCTTTCGACGTTCCAGAGGTGAGGTGTGATTAGCCCCGAGAAGCCTCTGCGGAAATGGGCCTCATCTCGCCTGCAGGGGAGAACCTCCTGGATATTCTCGAGTTGCGGCAGGTCTTCTCGAGTTACGACGGGGACCTCAGGGACCCGCTCTGTTGGCCTCAGGAAGGGCCAGTCCCCATGCGAGTTGCTAGGGGCCATCTCGGGATTCCTCTCCCGTCGATGCCGGGGCCTAAGACCTTGTGTGGAGTCGGGGCTGGAACCTGAGGATTCCTCTCCGTGTTGACATGGATTTTGGGGTGCCTCTGAGTCTCCCCAGGGGAGTCAGGCCTCGTCTCGAGTGGGGACATGCACGTGCGCTTCCCTCCCGAGCTGCAGCAGTAGGGTCACGCTTCCTGTCACGTGGATCAAGGGATCTGTGGCTTTCCCTCGAGGCTTTCCCACAGGGCTGTGCCAAGTGCCACCTTGGTGTGAGTCGATCCTCGGCGTGAACGACGAGCCGGTGAAGGGAAAAGAGGTTCCTCTGGAATGGACTGAGACATCTGCGGGACTCTTGGAATGGTGGCACGACCCTGAAGTTCTTCTCGCCGTTCTTGTTGAGAGGGCCTCCTCTTGAGATGCGACCGGAATGCCGGGAATTCTTTCCAGAAGAAACAGGGAAAGGATCACTCACCTCGAGCTACGAGGCGGAAACGGGGCTCCTCTGGATGTGGGCGGGACCCACGTGTTTCCTCTCGAGTGGAGACGGGTATGTCGGGGAACTTCATGAGTTGCACCAAGGGTGGGAAAGACCCTTTCGATGTTCCAGAGGTGAGGTGTGATTAGCCCCGAGAAGCCTCTGCCGAAATGGCCCTCATCTCGCCTGCAGGGGAGAACCGCCTGGATATTCTCGAGTTGCGGCAGGTCTTCTCGAGTTAAGACGGGGACCTCAGGGACCCGCTCTGGTGGCCTCAGGAAGGGCCAGTCCCCATGCGAGTTGCTAGGGGCCATCTCGGGATTCCTCTCCCATCGATGCCGGGGCCTAAGACCTTGTGTGGAGTCGGGGCCGGAACCTGAGCATTCCTCTCCAGTGTTGACATGGAACTTGGGGTGCCTCTGAATCTCCCCAGGGGAGTCAGGCTTCGTCTCGACTGGGTGCATGCACGTGCGTTTTCCTCCGGAGCTGTAGCAGTAGGGTCACGCTTCCTGTCATGTGGATCAAGGAATCTGTGGCTTTCCCTCGAGGCTTTCCCTCGAGGCTTTCCCACAAGGCTTTCCCACAGGGCTGTGCCAAGTGCCACCTTGGTGTGAGTCGATCCTCGGCGTGAAAGACGAGCAGGTGAATGGAAAAGAGGTTCCTCTGGAATGGACTGAGACATCTGGGGGACTCTTGGAATGGTGGCACGACCCTGGAGTTCCTCTCGCCGTTCCTGTTGAGAGGGCCTCCTCTTGAGATGCGACGGGAACGCCGGGAATTCTTTCCCGACGAAGCAGGGAAAGGATCCCTCACCTGGAGCTACGAGGCGGAAACGGGGCTCCTCTGGATGTGGGCGGGACCCTCGTGTTTCCTCTCGACTGGAGAAGGGTATGTCGGGGAACTTCTTGAGTTGCACCAAGGGTGGGATGGACCCTTTCGACGTTCCTGAGGTGAGGTGTGATTAGCCCCCAGAAGCCTCTGCGGAAATGAGCCTCATCTCGCCTGCAGGGGAGAACCTCCTGGATATTCTCGAGTTGCGGCAGGTCTTCTCGAGTTACGACGGGGACCTCAGGGACCCGCTCTGGTGGCCTCAGGAAGGGCCAGTCCCCATGCGAGTTGCTAGGGGCCATCTCGGGATTCCTCTCCCATCGATGCCGGGGCCTAAGACCTTGTGTGGAGTCGGGGCCGGAACCTGAGGATTCCTCTCCAGTGTTGACATGGATCTTGGGGTGCCTCTGAGTCTCCCCAGGGGAGTCAGGCCTCGTCTCGAGTGGGGGCATGCACGTGCGCTTCCCTCCCCTGCTGCAGCAGTAGGGTCACGCTTCCTGTCACGTGGATCAAGGGATCTGTGGCTTTCCCTCGAGGCTTTCCCTCGAGGCTTTCCCACGAGGCTTTCCCACAGGGCTGTGCCAAGTGCCACCTTGGTGTGAGTCGATCCTCGGCGTGAAAGACGAGCCGGTGAAGGGAAAAGAGGTTTCTCTGGAATGGACTGAGACAACTGGGGGACTCTTGGAATGGTGGCACACCCTTTTTTTCCTCTCGCCGTTCTTGTTGAGAGGGCCTCCTCTTGAGATGCGACCGGAACGCCAGGAATTCTTTCCTGAAGAAGCAGGGAAAGGATCCCTCACCTCGAGCTACGAGGCGGAAACGGGGCTCCTCTGGATGTGGGCGGGACCCTCGTGTTTCCTCTCGAGTGGAGACGGGTATGTCGGGGAACTTCATGAGTTGCACCAAGGGTGTGAAAGACCATTTCGACTTTCCAGAGGTGAGGTGTGATTAGCCCCGAGAAGCCTCTGCGGAAATGGGCCTCATCTCGCCTGCAGGGGAGAACCTCCTGGATATTCTCGAGTTGCGGCAGGTCTTCTCGAGTTACGACGCGGCCCTCAGGGACCCGCTCTGGTGGCCTCAGGAAGGGCCAGTCCCCATGCGAGTTGCTAGGGGCCATCTCGGGATTCCTCTCCCATCGATGCCGGGGCCTAAGACCTTGTGTGGAGTTGGGGCCGGAACCTGAGGTTTCCTCTCCACTGTTGACATGGATTTTGGGGTGCCTCTGAGTCTCCCCAGGGGAGTCAGGCCTCGTCTCGAGTGGGGGCATGCACGTGCGCTTCCCTCCCGAGCTGCAGCAGTAGGGTCACGCTTCCTGTCACGTGGATCAACGGATCTGTGGCTTTCCCTCGTGGCTTTCCCTCGAGGCTTTCCCACGAGGCTTTCCCACAGGGCTGTGCCAAGTGCCACCTTGGTGTGAGTCGATCCTCGGGGTGAAAGACGAGCCGGTGAAGGGAAAAGAGGTTCCTCTGGAATAGACTGAGACATCCGGGGTACTCTTGGAATGGTGGCACGACCCTGGAGTTCCTCTCGCCCTTCCTGTTGAGAGGGCCTCCTCTTGAGATGCAACGGGAACACCGGGAATTCTTTCCCGACGAAGCAGGGAAAGGATCCCTCACCTCGAGCTACGAGGCGGAAACGGGGCTCCTCTAGATGTGGGCGGGACCCTCGTGTTTCCTCTCGAGTGGAGACGGGTATGTCGGGGAACTTCTTGAGTTGCACCAAGGGTGTGAAGGACCCTTTCGACGTTCCAGAGGTGAGGTGTGATTAGCCCCCAGAAGCCTCTGCGGAAATGGGCCTCCTCTCGCTTGCAGGGGAGAACCTCCTGGATTTTCTCGAGTTGCGGCAGGTCTTCTCGAGTTACGACGGGGACCTCAGGGACACGCTCTGGTGGCGTCAGGAAGGGCCAGACCCCATGCGAGTTGCTAGGCGCCATCTCAGGATTCCTCTCCCGTCGATGTCGGGGCCTAAGACCTTGTGTGGAGTCGGGGCCGGAACCTGAGGATTCCTATCCAGTATTGACATTGATTTTGGGGTGCCTCTGAGTCTCCCCAGGGGAGTCAGGCCTCGTCTCGAGTTGGGGCATGCACGTGCGCTTCCCTCCCGAGCTGCAGCAGTAGGGTCACGCTTCCTGTCACGTGGATCAAGGGATCTGCGGCTTTCCCTCGAGGCTTTCCCACAGGGCTGTGCCAAGTGCCACCTTGGTGTGAGTCGATCCTCGGCGCGAATGACGAGCCGGTGAAGGGAAAAGAGGTTCCTCTGGAATGGACTGAGACATCTGGGGGACTCTTGGAATGGTGGCACGACCCTGGATTTCCTCTCGCCGTTCCTGTTGAGAGGGCCTCCTCTTGAGATGCGACGGGAACGCCGGGAATTCTTTCCCGACGAAGCAGGGAAAGGATCCCTCACCTCGAGCTACGAGGCGGAAACGGGGCTCCTCTGGATGTGGGCGGGACCCTCGTCTTTCCTCTCGAGTGGAGACGGCTACGTCGGGGAACTTCTTGAGTTGCACCAAGGGTGGGAAGGACCCTTTCGACGTTCCATAGGTGTGGTGTGATTATCCCCGAGAAGCCTCTGCGGAAATGGGCCTCATTTCGCCTGGAGGGGAGAACCTCCTGGATATTCTCGAGTTGCGGCAGGTCTTCTCGAGTAACGACGGGGACCTCAGGGACCCGCTCTGGTGGCCTCAGGAAGGGACAGACCCCATGCGAGTTGCTAGGGGCCATCTCGGGATTCCTCTCCCGTCCATGCCGGGGCCTAAGACCTTGTGTGGGGTCGGGGCCGGAACTTGAGGATTCCTCTCCAGAGTTGACATGGATCTTGGGGTGCCTCTGAGTCTCCCCAGGGGAGTCAGGCCTCGTCTCGAGTGGGGGCATGCACGTGCGCTTCCCTCCCGAGCTGCAGCTGTAGGGTCACGCTTCCTGTCACGTGGATCAAGGGATCTGTGGCTTTACCTCCAGGCTTTCCCTCGAGGATTTCCCACGACGCTTTCCACAGGGCTGTGCCAAGTGCCACCTTGGTGTGAGTCGATCCTCGGCGTGAAAGACGAGCCGGTGAAGGGAAAAGAGGTTCCTCTGGAAGGAATGAGACATCTGGGGGACTCTTGGAATGGTGACACGACCCTGAAGTTCCTCTCGCCGTTCTTGTTGAGAGGGCCTCCTCTTGAGATGCGACCGGAACGCCGGGAATTCTTTCCTGAAGAAGCAGGGAAAGGATCCCTCACCTCGAGCTACGAGGCGGAAACGGGGATCCTCTGGATGTGGCCGGACCCTCGTGTTTCCTCTCGAGTGGAGACGGGTATGTCGGGGATCTTCTTGAGTTGCACCAAGGGTGTGAAAGACCCTTTCGACGTTCCTGAGGTGAGGTGTGATTAGCCCCGAGAAGCCTCTGCGGAAATGGGCCTCATCTCGCCTGCAGCGGAGAACCTCCTGGATATTCTCGAGTTCTGGCAGGTCTTCTCGAGTTAAGACGGGGACCTCAGGGACCCGCTCTGGTGGCCTCAGGAAGGGCCAGTCCCCATGCGAGTTGCTAGGGGCCATCTCGGGATTCCTCTCCCGTCGATGCCGGGGCCTAAGACCTTGTGTGGAGTCGGGGCCGGAACCTGAGGATTCCTCTCCAGTGTTGACATGGATTTTGGGGTGCCTCTGAGTCTCCCCAGGGGACTCAGGCCTCGTCTCGAGTGGGGGCATGCACGTGCGCTTCCCTCCTGAGCTGCAGCAGTAGGGTCACGCTTCCTGTCACGTGGATCAAGGGATCTGTGGCTTTCCCTCGAGGCTTTCCCTCGAGGCTTTCCCACGAGGCTTTCCCACAGGGCTGTGCCAAGTTTCACCTTGGTGTGAGTCGATCCTCGGCGTGAAAGACGAGCCGGTGAAGGGAAAAGAGGTTCCTCTGGAATGGACTGAGACATCTGGGGGAATCTTGGAATGGTGGCACGACCCTGGAGTTCCTCTCGCCGTTCCTGTTGAGCGGGCCTCCTCTTGAGATGAACCGGGAACGCCGGGAATTCTTTCCCGATGAAGCAGGGAAAGGATCCCTCACCTCGAGCTACGAGGCAGAAACGGGGCTCCTCTGGATGTGGGCGGGACCCTCGTGTTTCCTCTCGAGTGGACACGGTATGTCGGGGAACTTCTTGAGTTGCAACAAGGGTCGGAAGGACCCTTTCGACGTTCCAGAGGTGAGGTGTGATTAGCCCCGAGAAGCCTCTGCGGAAATGGGCCTCATCTCGCCTGCAGGGGAGAACCTCCTGGATTTTCTCGAGTTTCGAGTTACGATGGGGACCTCAGGGACCCGCTCTGGTGGCCTCAGGAAGGGCCAGACCCCATGCGAGTTGTTAGGGGCCATCTCGGGATTCCTCTCCCATCGATGCCGGGGCCTAAGACCTTGTGTGGAGTCGGGGCCGGAACTTGAGGATTCCTCTCCAGAGTTGACATGGATCTTGGGGTACCTCTGAGTCTACCAGGGGAGTCAGGCCTCGTCTCGAGTGGGGGCATGCACGTGCGCTTCCCTCCCCAGCTGCAGCAGTAGGGTCAGGCTTCCTGTCACGTGGGTCAAGGGATCTGTGGCTTTCCCTCGAGGCTTTCCCTCGAGGCTTTCCCACGAGGCTTTCCCACAGGGCTGTGCCAAGTGCCACCTTGGTGTGAGTCGATCCTCGGCGTGAAAGACGAGCCGGTGAACGGAAAAGAGGTTCCTCTGGAATGGACTGAGACATCTGGGGGACTCTTGGAATGGTGGCACGACCCTTTTTTTCCTCTCGCCGTTCTTGTTGAGAGGGCCTCCTCTTGAGATGCGACCTGAACGCCAGGAATTCTTTCCTGAAGAAGCAGGGAAAGGATCCCTCACCTCGAGCTACGAGGCGGAAACGGGGCTCCTCTGGATGTGGGCGGGACCCTCGTGTTTCCTCTCGAGTGGAGACGGGTATGTCGGGGAACTTCTTGAGTTGCACCAAGGGTGTGAAAGACCATTTCGACTTTCCAGAGGTGAGGTGTGATTAGCCCCGAGAAGCCTCTGCGGAAATGGGCCTCATCTCGCCTGCAGGGGAGAACCTCCTGGATATTCTCGAGTTGAGGCAGGTCTTCTCGAGTTACGATGGGGACCTCAGGGGCCCGCTCTGGTGGCCTCAGGAAGGGCCAGTCCCCATGCGAGTTGCTAGGGGCCATCTCGGGATTCCTCTCCCGTCGATGCCGGGGCCTAAGACCTTGTGTGGAGTCGGGGCCGGAACCTGAGGATTCCTCTCCAGTGTTGACATGGATTTTGGGGTGTCTCGGTCTCCCCAGGGGAGTCAGGCCTCGTCTCGAGTGGGGGCATGCACGTGCGCTTCCCTCCCGAGCTGCAGCAGTAGGGTCACGCTTCGTGTCACGTGGATCAAGGGATCTGTGGCTTTCCCTCGAGGCTTTCCCACAGGGCTGTGCCAAGTGCCACCTTGGTGTGAGTCGATCCTCGGCGTGAACGACGAGCCGGTGAAGGGAAAAGAGGTTCCTCTGGAATGGACTGAGACATCTGCGGGACTCTTGGAATGGTGGCACGACCCTGAAGTTCCTCTCGCCGTTCTTGTTGAGAGGGCCTCCTCTTGAGATGCGACCGGAATGCCGGGAATTCTTTCCTGAAGAAACAGGGAAAGGATCACTCACCTCGAGCTACGAGGCGGAAACGGGGCTCCTCTGGATGTGGGCGGGACCCTCGTGTTTCCTCTCGAGTGGAGACGGGTATGTCGGGGAACTTCATGAGTTGCACCAAGGGTGTGAAAGACCCTCTCGATGTTCCAGAGGTGAGGTGTGATTAGCCCCGAGAAGCCTCTGCCGAAATGGCCCTCATCTCGCCTGCAGGGGAGAACCGCCTGGATATTCTCGAGTTGCGGCAGGTATTCTCGAGTTAAGACGGGGACCTCAGGGACCCGGTCTGGTGGCCTCAGGAAGGGCCAGTCCCCATGCGAGTTGCTAGGGGCCATCTCGGGATTCCTCTCCCATCGATGCCGGGGCCTAAGACCTTGTGTGGAGTCGGGGCCGGAACCTGAGCATTCCTCTCCAGTGTTGACATGGAACTTGGGGTGCCTCTGAGTATCCCCAGGGGAGTCAGGCTTCGTCTCGACTGGGTGCATGCACGTGCGCTTTCCTCCGGAGCTGTAGCAGTAGGGTCACGCTTCCTGTCATGTGGATCAAGGGATCTGTGGCTTTCCCTCGAGGCTTTCCCTCGAGGCTTTCCCACAAGGCTTTCCCACAGGGCTGTGCCAAGTGCCACCTTGGTGTGAGTCGATCCTCGGCGTGAAAGACGAGCAGGTGAAGGGAAAAGAGGTTCCTCTGGAATGGACTGAGACATCTGGGGGACTCTTGGAATGGTGGCACGACCCTGGAGTTCCTCTCGCTGTTCCTGTTGAGAGGGCCTCCTCTTGAGATGCGACGGGAACGCCGGGAATTCTTTCCCGACGAAGCAGGTAAAGGATCCCTCACCTCGAGCTACGAGGCGGAAACGGGGCTCCTCTGGATGTGGGCGGGACCCTCGTGTTTCCTCTCGACTGGAGACGGGTATGTCGGGGAACTTCTTGAGTTGCACCAAGGGTGGGATGGACCCTTTCGACGTTCCAGAGGTGAGGTGTGATTAGCCCCCAGAAGCCTCTGCGGAAATGGGCCTCATCTCGCCTGCAGGGGAGAACCTCGTGGATATTCTCGAGTTGCGGCAGGTCTTCTCGAGTTACGACGGGGACCTCAGGGACCCGGTCTGGTGGCCTCAGGAAGGGCCAGTCCCCATGCGAGTTGCTAGGGGCCATCTCGGGATTCCTCTCCCATCGATGCCGGGGCCTAAGACCTTGTGTGGAGTCGGGGCCGGAACCTGAGGATTCCTCTCCAGTGTTGACATGGATCTTGGGGTGCCTCTGAGTCTCCCCAGGGGAGTCAGGCCTCGTCTCGAGTGGGGGCATGCACGTGCGCTTCCCTCCCCAGCTGCAGCAATAGGGTCACGCTTCCTGTCACGTGGATCAAGGGATCTGTGGCTTTCCCTCGAGGCTTTCCCTCGAGGCTTTCCCACGAGGCTTTCCCACAGGGCTGTGCCAAGTGCCACCTTGGTGTGAGTCGATCCTCGGCGTGAAAGACGAGCCGGTGAAGGGAAAAGAGGTTCCTCTGGAATGAACTGAGACAACTGGGGGACTCTTGGAATGGTGGCACACCCTTTTTTTCCTCTCGCCGTTCTTGTTGAGAGGGCCTCCTCTTGAGATGCGACCGGAACGCCAGGAATTCTTTCCTGAAGAAGCAGGGAAAGGATCCCTCACCTCGAGCTACGAGGCGGAAACGGGGCTCCTCTGGATGTGGGCGGGACCCTCGTGTTTCCTCTCGAGTGGAGACGGGTATGTCGGGGAACTTCTTGAGTTGCACCAAGGGTGTGAAAGACCATTTCGACTTTCCAGAGGTGAGGTGTGATTAGCCCCGAGAAGCCTCTGCGGAAATGGGCCTCATCTCGCCTGCAGGGGAGAACCTCCTGGATATTCTCGAGTTGCGGCAGGTCTTCTCGAGTTACGACGCGGCCCTCAGGGACCCGCTCTGGTGGCCTCAGGAAGGGCCAGTCCCCATGCGAGTTGCTAGGGTCCATCTCGGGATTACTCTCCCGTCGATGCCGGGGCCTACGACCTTGTGTGGAGTTGGGGCCGGAACCTGAGGATTCCTCTCCACTGTTGACATGGATTTTGGGGTGCCTCTGAGTCTCCCCAGGGGAGTCAGGCCTCGTCTCGAGTGGGGGCATGCACGTGCGCTTCCCTCCCGAGCTGCAGCAGTAGGGTCACGCTTCCTGTCACGTGGATCAACGGATCTGTGGCTTTCCCTCGTGGCTTTCCCTCGAGGCTTTCCCACGAGGCTTTCCCACAGGGCTGTGCCAAGTGCCACCTTGGTGTGAGTCGATCCTCGGCGTGAAAGACGAGCCGGTGAAGGGAAAAGAGGTTCCTCTGGAATAGACTGAGACATCCGGGGTACTCTTGGAATGGTGGCACGACCCTGGAGTTCCTCTCGCCCTTCCTGTTGAGAGGCCCTCCTCTTGAGATGCAACGGGAACACCGGGAATTCTTTCCCGACGAAGCAGGGAAAGGATCCGTCACCTTGCGCTACGAGGCGGAAACGGGGCTCCTCTGGATGTGGGCGGGACCCTCGTGTTTCCTCTCGAGTGGACACGGGTATGTCGGGGAACTTCTTGAGTTGCACCAAGGGTGTGAAGGACCCTTTCGACGTTCCAGAGGTGAGGTGTGATTAGCCCCGAGAAGCCTCTGCGGAAATGGGCCTCCTCTCGCCTGCAGGGGAGAACCTCCTGGATTTTCTCGAGTTGCGGCAGGTCTTCTCGAGTTACGACGCGGCCCTCAGGGACCCGCTCTGGTGGCGTCAGGAAGGGCCAGACCCCATGCGAGTTGCTAGGCGCCATCTCAGGATTCCTCTCCCGTCGATGCCGGGGCCTAAGACCTTGTGTGGAGTCGGGGTCGGAACCTGAGGATTCCTCTCCAGTGTTGACATTGATTTTGGGGTGCCTCTGAGTCTCCCCAGGGGAGTCAGGCCTCGTCTCGAGTTGGGGCATGCACGTGCGCTTCCCTCCCGAGCTGCAGCAGTAGGGTCACGCTTCCTGTCACGTGGATCAAGGGATCTGTGGCTTTCCCTCGAGGCTTTCCCACAGGGCTGTGCCAAGTGCCACCTTGCTGTGAGTCGATCCTCAGCGTGAAAGACGAACCAGTGAAGGGAAAAGAGGTTCCTCTGGAATGGACTGAGACATCTGGGGGACTCTTGGAATGGTGGCACGACCGTGGAGTTCCTCTCGCCGTTCCTGTGGAGAGGGCCTCCTCTTGAGATGCGATGGGAACGCGGGGAATTCTTTCCCGACAAAGCAGGGAAAGGATCCCTCACCTCGAGCTATGAGGCAGAAACGGGGCTCCTCTGGATGTGGGCGGGACCCTCGTGTTTCCTCTCGAGTGGAGACGGGTATGTCGGGGAACTTCTTTAGTTGCACCAAGGGTGGGAAGGACCCTTTCGACGTTCCAGAGGTGAGGTGTGATTAGCCCCGAGAACCCTCTGCGGAAATGGGCCTCATCTCGCCTGCAGGGGAGAACCTCCTGGATATTCTCGAGTTGCGGCAGGTCTTCTCGAGTTACGACGGGGACCTCAGGGACCCGCTCTGGTGGCCTCAGGAAGGGCCAGTCCCCATGCGAGTTGCTGGGGGCCATCTCGGGATTCCTCTCCCGTCCATGCCGGGGCCTAAGACCTTGTGTGGAGTCGGGGCCGGAACCTGAGGATTCCTCTCCAGTGTTGACGGGAGCCTCTGAGTCTCCCAAGGGGACTCAGGCCTCGTCTCGAGTGGGGGCATGCACGTGCGCTTCCCTCCCGAGCTGCAGCAGTAGGGTCACGCTTCCTGTCACGTGGATCAAGGGATCTGTGGCTTTCCCTCGAGGCTTTCCCTCGAGGCTTTCCCACGAGGCTTTCCCACAGGGCTGTGCCAAGTTTCACCTTGGTGTGAGTCGATCCTCGGCGTGAAAGACGAGCCGGTGAAGGGAAAAGAGGTTCCTCTGGAATGGACTGAGACATCTGGGGACTCTTGGAATGGTGGCACGACCCTGGAGTTCCTCTCGCCGTTCCTGTTGAGCGGGCCTCCTCTTGAGATGAACCGGGAACGCCGGGAATTCTTTCCCGATGAAGCAGGGAAAGGATCCCTCACCTCGAGCTATGAGGCAGAAACGGGGTTCCTCTGGATGTGGGCGGGACCCTCGTGTATCCTCTCGAGTGGACACGGGTATGTCGGGGAACTTCTTGAGTTGCAACAAGGGTCGGAAGGACCCTTTCGACGTTCCAGAGGTGAGGTGTGATTAGCCCCGAGAAGCCTCTGCGGAAATGGGCCTCATCTCGCCTGCAGGGGAGAACCTCCTGGATTTTCTCGAGTTTCGAGTTACGATGGGGACCTCAGGGACCCGCTCTGGTGGCCTCAGGAAGGGCCAGACCCCATGCGAGTTGTTAGGGGCCATCTCGGGATTTCTCTCCCGTCGATGTCGGGGCCTAAGACCTTGTGTGAAGTCGGGGCCGGAACTTGAGGATTCGTCTACAGAGTTGACATGGATCTTGGGGTGCCTCTGCGTCTCCCCTGGGGAGTCAGGCCTCGTCTCGAGTGGGGGCATGCACGTGCGTTTCCCTCCCGTGATGCAGCAGTAGGGTCACGCTTCCTGTCACGTGGATCAAGGGATCTGTGGCTTTCCCTCGAGGCTTTCCCACACGGCTGTGCCAAGTGCCACCTTTGTGTGAGTCGATCCTCAGCGTGAAAGACGAACCGGTGAAGGGAAAAGAGGTTCCTCTGGAATGGACTGAGACATCTGGGGGACTCTTGGAATGGTGGCACGACCGTGGAGTTCCTCTCGCCGTTCCTGTGGAGAGGGCCTCCTCTTGAGATGCGATGGGAACGCGGGGAATTCTTTCCCGACAAAGCAGGGAAAGGATCCCTCACCTCGAGCTACGAGGCGGAAACGGGGGCTCCTCTGGATGTGGGCGGGACCCTCGTGTTTCCTCTCAAGTGGAGACGTGTATGTCGGGGGAACTTCTTTAGTTGCACCAAGGGTGGGAAGACCCTTTCGACGTTCCAGAGGTGAGGTGTGATTAGCCCCGAGAACCCTCTGCGGAAATGGGCCTCATCTCGCCTGCAGGGGAGAACCTCCTGGATATTCTCGAGTTGCGGCAGGTCTTCTCGAGTTACGACGGGGACCTCAGGAACCCGCTCTGGTGGCCTCAGGAAGGGCCAGTCCCCATGCGAGTTGCTAGGGGCCATCTCGGGATTCCTCTCCCGTCGATGCCGGGGCCTAAGACCTTGTGTGGAGTCGTGGCCGGAACCTGAGGATTCCTCTCCAGTGTTGACATGGATTTTGGGGTGCCTCTGCATCTCCCCAGGGGAGTCAGGCCTCGTCTCGAGTGGGGGCATGCACGTGCGCTTCCCTCCCGAGCTGCAGTAGTAGGGTAACGCTTCGTGTAACATGGATCAAGGGATCTGTGGCTTTCCCTCGAGGCTTTCCCACAGGGCTGTGCCAAGTGCCACCTTGGTGTGAGTCGATCCTTGGCGTGAAGACGAGCCGGTGAAGGGAAAAGAGGTTCCTCTGGAATGGACTGAGACATCTGGGGGACTCTTGGAATGGTGGCACGACCCTGGAGTTCCTCTCGCCGTTCCTGTTGAGGAGGGCCTCCTCTTGAGTTGCGATGGGAACGCCGGGAATTCTTTCCCGACGAAGCAGGGAAAGGATCCCTCACCTCGAGCTACGAGGCGGAAACGTGGCTCCTCTGGATGTGGGCGGGACCCTCGTGTTTCCTCTCGACTGGAGACGGGTATGTCGGGGAACTTCTTGAGTTGCACCAAGGGTGGGATGGACCCTTTCGACGTTCCAGAGGTGAGGTGTGATTAGCCCCCAGAAGCCTCTGCGGAAATGGGGCCTCATCTCGCCTCGCAGGGGAGAACCTCCTGGATATTCTCGAGTTGCGGGCAGGTCTTCTCGAGTTACGACGGGGACCTCAGGGACCCGCTCTGGTGGCCTCAGGATGGGCCAGTCCCCATGCGAGTTGCTAGGGGCCATCTCGGGATTCCTCTCCCATCGATGCCGGGGCCTAAGACCTTGTGTGGAGTCGGGGCCGGAACCTGAGGATTCCTCTCCAGTGTTGACATGGGATTTTGGGGGTGCCTCTGAGTCTCCCCAGGGGAGTCAGGCCTCGTCTCGAGTGGGGGAATGCACGTGCGCTTCCCTCCCGAGCTGCAGCAGTAGGGTCACGCTTCCTGTCACGTGGATCAAGGGATCGGTGGCTTTCACTCGAGGCTTTCCCAATGGGCTATTCCACGTGCCACCTTGGTGTGAGTCGATCCTCGGCGTGAAAGACGAGCCGGTGAAGGGAAAAGAGGTTCCTCTGGAATGGACTGAGACATCTGGGGGACTCTTGGAATGGTGGCACGACCCTGGAGTTCCTCTCGCCATTCCTGTTGAGAGGGCCTCCTCTTGAGATGCGACGGGAACGCCGGGAATTCTTTCCCGACGAAGCAGGAATGGATCCGTCACCTCGAGCTACGAGGCGGAAACGGGGCTCCTCTGGATGTGGGCGGGACCCTCGTGTTTCCTCTCGAGTGGAGACGGGTATGTTGGGGAACTTCTTGAGTTGCACCAAGGGTGGGAAGGGACCCTTTCGACATTCCAGAGGTGAGGTTTGATTAGCCCCGAGAAGCCTCTGCGGAAATGGGCCTCATCTCGCCTGCAGGGGAGAACCTCCTGGATATTCTCGAGTTGCGGCAGGTCTTCTCGAGTTACGACGGGGACCTCAGGGACGCTCTCTGGTGGCCTCAGGAAAGGCCAGAACCCATGCGAGTTGCTAGGGCCCCTCTCGGGATTCCTCTCCCTTCGATGCTGGGGCCTAAGACCATGTGTGGAGTCGGGGCCGGAACCTGAGGATTCCTCGCCAGTGTTGCCATGGATCTTGGGGTACTTCTGAGGTCTCCCCAGGGGAGTCAGGCCTCGTCTTGATTGGGGGCATGCACCTGCGCTTCCCTCCCGAGCTGCAGCAGTAGGGTCACGCTTCCTGTCACGTGGATCAAGGGATCTGTGGCTTTCCCTCGAGGCTTTCCCTCGAGGCTTTCCACGAGGCTTTCCCACAGGGCTGTGCCACGTGCCAGCTTGGTGTGAGTCGATCCTCGGCGTGGAAAGACGAGCCGGTGAAGGGAAAAGAGGGTTTCCTCTGGAATGGACTGAGACATCTGGGGGAGTCTTGGAATGGTGGCACGACCCTGGAGTTCCTCTCGCCTTTCCTGTTGAGAGGGCCTCCTCTTGAGATGCGACGAGAACCGCGGGGAACTCTTTCCCGATGAAGCAGGGAAAGGATCCCTCATCTCGAGCTACGAGGCGGATACGGGGCTTCCTCTGTATGTGGGCGGGACCCTCGTGTTTTCTCTCAAGTGCAGACGGGTATGTCGGGGAACTTCTTGATTTGCACCAAGGGTGTGAAGGACCATTTCGAAGTTCCAGAGGAGAGTTTTGATCAGCCTCGAGACGCCTCAGTGGAAATGGGTGTCATCTCGCCTGAAGGGGGAACCTCCTGGATTATCTGGAGTTGCGGCAGGTTTTGGTGAGTTATGACCGGACCTCAGGGACCCGCTCTGGTGGCCTCAGGAAAGGCCAGTCCCCATGCGAGTTGCTAGGGGCCACCTCGGGATTCCTCTGCCGTCCATGCCGGGGCCTAAGACCTTGTGTGGAGTCGGGGCCAGAACCTGAGAATTGCTCTCCAGTGTTGCCGTGGATCTTGGGGTGCATCTGAGTCTCCCCAGGGGAGTCATGCCTCGTCTCGAGGGGGGTATGCAAGTGCGCTTTCCTCTCGAGCTGCAGCAGTAGTGTCACGCTTCCTGTCCCGTGGATCAAGGGATCTGTGGCTTTCCCTCGAGGCTTTCCCTCGAGGCTTTACCACGAGGCTTTCCCACAGGGCTGTGCCAAGTGCCACCTTGGTGTGAGTCGATCCTCGGCGTGAAAGACGAGCCGGTGAAGGGAAAAAGAGGTTCCTCTGGAATGGACTGAGACATCTGGGGGACTCTTGGAATGGTGGCACGACCCTGGAGTTCCTCTCGCCGTTCCTGTTGAGAGGGCCTCCTCTTGAGATGCGACGGGGAACGCCGGGAATTCTTTCCCGAAGAAGCAGGGAAAGGATCCTCACCTCGAGCTACGAGGCGGAAACGGGGCTCCTCTGGATGTGGGCGGGACCCTCGTGTTTCCTCTCGAGTGGAGACGGGTATGTCGGGGACCTTCTTGAGTTGCACCAAGGGTGTGAAGACCCTTTCGACGTTCCAGAGGTGAGGTGTGATTAGCCCCGAGAAGCCTCTGCGGAAATGGGCCTCCTCTCGCCTGTAGGGGAGAACCGGCTGGATTTTCTCGAGTTGCGGCAGGTCTTCTCGAGTTACGACGGGGACCTCAGGGACCCGCTCTGGTGGCCTCAGGAAGGGCCAGTCCCCATGCGAGTTGCTAGGGGCCATCTCGGGATACCTGTCCCCGTCGATGCTGGGGCCTAAGGCATTGTGTGGATTCGGGGCCGGAACCTGAGTATTCCTCTCCAGTGTTGACATGGATCTTGGGGTGCCTTTGAGTCTCCCCAGGGGAGTCAGGCTTCGTCTCGTGTAGGGGCATGCACGTGCGCTTTCCTCCCGAGCTGCAGCAGTAGGGTCACGCTTCCTGTCACGTGGATCAAGGGATCGGTGGCTTTCCCTCGAGGCTTTCCAATGGGCTGTTCCACGTGCCACCTTGGTGTGAGTCGATCCTCGGCGTGAAAGACGAGCAGGGTGAAGGGAAAAGAGGTTCCCTCTGGAATGGACTGAGACATCTGGGGGACTCTTGGAATGGTGGCACGACCCTGGAGTTCCTCTCGCCGTTCCTGTTGAGAGGGCCTCCTCTTGAGATGCGACGGCAACGCCGGGAATTCTTTCCCGACGAAGCAGGGAAAGGATCCGTCACCTCGCGCTACGAGGCGGAAACGGGGCTCCTCTGGATGTGGGCGGGACCCTCGTGTTTCCTCTTGAGTAGAGAAAGGTATGTCGTGGAACTTCTTGGAGTTGCACCAAGGGTGTGAAGGACCCTTTCGACGTTCCAGAGGTGAGGTGTGATTAGCCCCGAGAAGCCTCTGCGGAAATGGGCCTCATCTCGCCTGCAGGGGAGAACCTCCTGGATTTTCTCGCGTTGAGGCTGGTCTCGAGTTACGACGGGGACCTCAGGGACCCGCTCTGGTGGCCTCAGGAAGGGCCAGGCCCCATGTGAGTTGCTAGGGGGCATCTCGGGATTCCTCTCCCGTCGAGTCCAGTGTCTAAGACCTTGTGTGGAGTCGGGGCCGGAACCTGAGGATTCCTCTCCAATGTTGACATTGATTTTTGGGTGCCTCTGAGTCTCCCCAGGGGAGTCAGGCCTCGTCTCGAGTGGGGGGCATGCACGTGCGCTTCCCTCCCGAGCTGCAGCAGTAGGGTCACGCTTCCTGTCACGTGGATCAAGGGATCTGAGGCTTTCCATCGAGGCTTTCCCTCGAGGCTTTCCCACGAGGCTCTCCCACAGGGCTGTGCCAAGTGCCACCTTGGTGTGAGTCGATCCTA
Organism: Budorcas taxicolor; assembly: GCF_023091745.1. Lineage (NCBI taxonomy): Eukaryota > Metazoa > Chordata > Mammalia > Artiodactyla > Bovidae > Budorcas > Budorcas taxicolor. Next base: position 8,127,490 of record NC_068920.1, read on the forward strand.
GGCGTGAAAGACGAGCCGGGTGAAGGGAAAAGAGTTTCCTATGGAATGGACTGAGACATCTGGGGGACTCTTGGAATGGTGGCACGACCTGGAGTTCCTCTCGCCGTTCCTGTTGAGAGGGCCTCCTCTTGAGATGCGACGGGAACGCCGGGAATACTTTCCCGACGAAGCAGGGAATGGATCCGTCACCTCGAGCTACGAGGCGGAAACGGGGCTCCTCTGGATGTGGGCGGGACCCTCGTGTTTCCTCTCGAGTGGAGACGGGTTATGTTGGGAAACTTCTTGAGTTGCACCAAGGGTGGGAAGGACCCTTTCGACGTTCCAGAGGTGAGGTTTGATTAGCCCCGAGAAGCCTCTGCGGAAATGGGCCTCATCTCGCCTGCAGGGGAGAACCTCCTGGATATTCTCGAGTTGCGGCAGGTCTTCTCGAGTTACGACGGGAACCTCAGGGACGCTCTCTGGTCGCCTCAGGAAAGGCCAGAACCCATGCGAGTTGCTAGGGCCCCTCTCGGGATTCCTCTCCCTTCGATGCTGGGGCCTAAGACCATGTGTGGAGTCGGGGCCGGAACCTGAGGATTCCTCGCCAGTGTTGCCATGGAACTTGGGGTACTTCTGAGTCTCCCCAGGGGAGTCAGGTCTCGTCTCGAGTGGGGGCATGCACGTGCGCTTCACTCCCGAGCTGCAGCAGTAGTGTCACGCTTCCGGTCACGTGGATCAAGGGATCTGTGGCTTTCCCTCGAGGCTTTCCCTCCAGGCTTTCCCACGAGGCTTTCCCACAGGGCTGTGCAAAGTGCCACATTGGTGTGAGTCGATCCTCGGCGTGAAAGACGAGCCGGTGAAGGGAAAAGAGGTTCCTCTGGAATGGACTGAGACATCTGGGGGAGTCTTGGAATGGTGGCACGACCCTGGAGTTCCTCTCGCCGTTCCTGTTGAGAGGGCCTCCTCTTGAGATGCGACGAGAACGCGGGGAACTCTTTCCCGATGAAGCAGGGAAAGGATCCCTCATCTCGAGCTACGAGGCGGATACGGGGCTCCTCTGTATGTGGGCGGGACCCTCGTGTTTTCTCTCAAGTGCAGACGGGTATGTCGGGGAACTTCTTGATTTGCACCAAGGGTGTGAAGGACCATTTCGAAGTTCCAGAGGAGAGTTTTGATCAGCCTCGAGACGCCTCAGTGGAAATGGGTGTCATCTCACCTGAAGGGGGAACCTCCTGGATTATCTGGAGTTGCAGCAGGTTTTCGTGAGTTACGACCGGGACCTCAGGGACCCGCTCTGGTGGCCTCAGGAAAGGCCAGTCCCCATGCGAGTTGCTAGGGGCCACCTCGGGATTCCTCTGCCGTCCATGCCGGGGCCTAAGACCTTGTGTGGAGTCGGGGCCAGAACCTGAGAATTCCTCTCCAGTGTTGCCGTGGATCTTGGGGTGCATCTGAGTCTCCCCAGGGGAGTCAGGCCTCGTCTCGAGGGGGGTATGCAAGTGCGCTTTCCTCTCGAGCTGCAGCAGTAGTGTCACGCTTCCTGTCCCGTGGATCAAGGGATCTGTGGCTTTCCCTCGAGGCTTTCCCTCGAGGCTTTCCCACGAGGCTTTCCCACAGGGCTGTGCCAAGTGCCACCTTGGTGTGAGTCGATCCTCGGCGTGAAAGACGAGCCGGTGAAGGGAAAAGAGGTTCCTCTGGAATGGACTGAGACATCTGGGGGACTCTTGGAATGGTGGCACGACCCTGGATTTCCTCTCGCCGTTCCTGTTGAGAGGGCCTCCTCTTGAGATGCGATGGGAACGCCGGGAATTCTTTCCCGAAGAAGCAGGGAAAGGATCCTCACCTCGAGCTACCAGGCGGATACGGGGCTCCTCTGGATGTGGGCGGGACCCTCGTGTTTCCTCTCGAGTGGAGACGGGTATGTCGGGGAACTTCTTGAGTTGCACCAAGGGTGTGAAGACCCTTTCGACGTTCCAGAGGTGAGGTGTGATTAGCCCCGAGAAGCCTCTGCGGAAATGGGCCTCCTCTCGCCTGTAGGGGAGAACCGGCTGGATTTTCTCGAGTTGCGGCAGGTCTTCTCGAGTTACGATGGGGACCTCAGGGACCCGCTCTGGTGGCCTCAGGAAGGGCCAGTCCCCATGCGAGTTGCTAGGGGCCATCTCGGGATACCTGTCCCGTCGATGCTGGGGCCTAAGGCATTGTGTGGATTCGGGGCCGGAACCTGAGTATTCCTCTCCAGTGTTGACATGGATCTTGGGGGTGCCTTTGAGTCTCCCCAGGGGAGTCAGGCTTCGTCTCGTGTAGGGGCATGCACGTGCGCTTTCCTCCCGAGCTGCAGCAGTAGGGTCACGCTTCATGTCACGTGGATCAAGGGATCGGTGGCTTTCCCTCGAGGCTTTCCCAATGGGCTGTTCCACGTGCCACCTTGGTGTGAGTCGATCCTCGGCGTGAAAGACGAGCCGGTGAAGGGAAAAGAGGTTCCTCTGGAATGGACTGAGACATCTGGGGGACTCTTGGAATGGTGGCACGACCCTGGAGTTCCTCTCGCCGTTCCTGTTGAGAGGGCCTCCTCTTGAGATGCGACGGGGAACGCCGGGAATTCTTTCCCGACGAAGCAGGGAATGGATCCGTCACCTCGAGCTACAAGGCGGAAACGGGGCTCCTCTGGATGTGGGCGGGACCCTCGTGTTTCCTCTCGAGTGGAGACGGGTATGTTGGGGAACTTCTTGAGTTGCACCAAGGGTGGGAAGGACCCTTTCGACGTTCCAGAGGTGAGGTTTGATTAGCCCCGAGAAGCCTCTGCGGGAAATGGGCCTCATCTCGCCTGCAGGGGAGAACCTCCTGGATATTCTCGAGTTGCGGCAGGTCTTCTCGAGTTACGACGGGGACCTCAGGGACCCGCTCTGGTGGCCTCAGGAAAGGCCAGAACCCATGCGAGTTGCTAGGGCCCCTCTCGGGATTCCTCTCCCTTCGATGCTGGGGCCTAAGACCATGTGTGGAGGTCGGGGCCGGAACCTGAGGATTCCTCGCCAGCGTTGCCATGGATCTTGGGGTACTTCTGAGTCTCCCCAGGGGAGTCAGGTCTCGTCTCGAGTGGGGGCATGCACGTGCGCTTCCCTCCCGAGCTGCAGCAGTAGTGTCACGCTTCCTGTCACGTGGATCAAGGGATCTGTGGCTTTCCCTCGAGGCTTTCCCTCGAGGCTTTCCCACGAGGCTTTCCCACAGGGCTGTGCAAAGTGTCACATTGGTGTGAGTCGATCCTCGGCGTGAAAGACGAGCCGGTGAAGGGAAAAGAGGTTCCTCTGGAATGGACTGAGACATCTGGGGGACTCTTGGAATGGTGGCACGACCCTGGAGTTCCTCTCGCCGTTCCTGTTGAGAGGGGCCTCCTCTTCAGATGCGACGAGAACGCGGGGAACTCTTTCCCGATGAAGCAGGGAAAGGATCCCTCATCTCGAGCTACGAGGCGGATACGGGGCTCCTCTGTATGTGGGCGGGACCCTCGTGTTTTCTCTCAAGTGCAGACGGGTATGTCGGGGAACTTCTTGATTTGCACCAAGGGTGTGAAGGACCATTTCGAAGTTCCAGAGGAGAGTTTTGATCAGCCTCGAGACGCCTCAGTGGAAATGGGTGTCATCTCGCCTGAAGGGGGAACCTCCTGGATTATCTGGAGTTGCGGCAGGTTTTCGTGAGTTACGACCGGGACCTCAGGGACCTGCTCTGGTGGCCTCAGGAAAGGCCAGTCCCCATGCGAGTTGCTAGGAGCCACCTCGGGATTCCTCTGCCGACCATGCCGGGGACTAAGACCTTGTGTGGAGTCGGGGCCAGAACCTGAGGATTCCTCTCCAGTGTTGCCGTGGATCTTGGGGTGCATCTGAGTCTCCCCAGGGGAGTCATGCCTCGTCTTGAGGGGGGTATGCAAGTGCGCATTCCTCTCGAGCTGCAGCAGTATTGTCACGCTTCCTGTCCCGTGGATCAAGGGATCTGTGGCTTTCCCTCGAGGCTTTCCCTCGAGGCTTTCCCACGAGGCTTTCCCACAGGGCTGTGCCAAGTGCCACCTTGGTGTGAGTCGATCCTCGGCGTGAAAGACGAGCCGGTGAAGGGAAAAGAGGTTCCTCTGGAATGGACTGATACAACTGGGGGACTCTTGGAATGGTGGCACGACCCTGGAGTTCCTCTCGCCGTTCCTGTTGAGAGGGCCTCCTCTTGAGATGCGACGGGAACGCCGGGAATTCTTTCCCGAAGAAGCAGGGAAAGGATCCTCACCTCGAGCTACGAGGCGGAAACGGGGCTCCTCTGGATGTGGGCGGGACCCTCGTGTTTCCTCTCGAGTGGAGACGGGTATGTCGGGGAACTTCTTGAGTTGCACCAAGGGTGTGAAGATCCTTTCGACGTTCCAGAGGTGAGGTGTGATTAGCCCCTAGAAGCCTCTGCGGAAATGGGCCTCCTCTCGCCTGTAGGGGAGAACCGGCTGGATTTTCTCGAGTTGCGGCAGGTCTTCTCGAGTTACGACGGGGACCTCAGGGACCCGCTCTGGTGGCCTCAGGAAGGGCCAGTCCCCATGCGAGTTGCTAGGGGCCATCTCGGGATACCTGTCCCGTCGATGCTGGGGCCTAAGGCATTGTGTGGATTCGGGGCCGGAACCTGAGTATTCCTCTCCAGTGTTGACATGGATCTTGGGGTGCCTTTGAGTCTCCCCAGGGGAGTCAGGCTTCGTCTCGTGTAGGGGCATGTACGTGCGCTTTCCTCCCGAGCTGCAGCAGTAGGGTCACGCTTCCTGTCACGTGGATCAAGGGATCGGTGGCTTTCCCTCGAGGCTTTCCCAATGGGCTGTTCCACGTGCCACCTTGGTGTGAGTCGATCCTCGGCGTGAAAGACGAGCCGGTGAAGGGAAAAGAGGTTCCTCTGGAATGGACTGAGACATCTGGGGGACTCTTGGAATGGTGGCACGACCCTGGAGTTCCTCTCGCCGTTCCTGTTGAGAGGGCCTCCTCTTGAGATGAGACGGGAACGCCGGGAATTCTTTCCCGACGAAGCAGGGAAAGGATCCCTCACCTCGAGCTACGAGGCGGAAATGGGGCTCCTCTGGATGTGGCGGGACCCTCGTGTTTCCTCTCGAGTGGAGACGGGTATGTCGGGGAACTTCTTGAGTTGCACCAAGGGTGTGAAGGACCCTTTCGACGTTCCAGAGGTGAGGTGTGATTAGCCCCGAGAAGCCTCTGCGGAAATGGGCCTCCTCTCGCCTGTAGGGGAGAACCGGCTGGATTTTCTCGAGTTGCGGCAGGTCTTCTCGAGTTACGACGGGGACCTCAGGGACCCGCTCTGGTGGCCACAGGAAGGGCCAGTCCCCATGCGAGTTGCTAGGGTCCATCTAGGGGATACCACTCCAGTCTATACCGGGGCCTAAGACCTTGTGTGGAGTCGGGGCCGGAACCTGAGCATTCCTCTCCAGTGTTGACATGGATCTTGGGGTGCCTCTGAGTCTCCCCAGGGGAGTCAGGCTTCGTCTCGAGTGGGGGCATGCGGGTGCGCTTCCCTCCCGAGCTGCAGCAGTAGGGTCACGCTTCCTGTCACGTGGATCAAGGGATCTGTGGCTTTCCCTCGAGGCTTTCCCTCGAGGCTTTCCCACGACGCTATCCAACAGGGCTGTGCCAAGTGCCACATTGGTGTGAGTCGATCCTCGGCGTGAAAGACGAGCCGGTGAAGGGAAAAGAGGTTCCTCTGGAATGGACTGAGACAACTGGGGGACTCTTGGTATGGTGGCACGACACTGGAGTTCCTCTCGCCGTTCCTGTTGAGAGGGCCTCCTCTTGAGATGCGACGGGAACGCCCAGAATTCTTTCCCGACGAAGCAGAGAAAGGATCCCTCACCTCGAGCTACGAGGCGGAAACGGGTCTCCTCTGGATGTGGGCGGGACCCTCGTGTTTCCTCTCGAGTGGAGACGGGTATGTCGGGGAACTTCTTGAGTTGCACCAAGGGAGGGAAAGACCCTTTCGACGTTCCAGAGGTGAGGTGTGATTAGCCCCGAGAAGCCTCTGCGGAAATGAGCCTCATCTCGCCTGCAGGGGAGAACCTCCTGGATATTCTCGAGTTGCGGCAGGTCTTCTCGAGTTACGACGCGGCCCTCAGGGACCCGCTCTGGTGGCCTCAGGAAGGGCCAGTCCCCATACGAGTTGCCAGGGGCCATCTCGGGATACCTCTCCAGTCGATGCCGGGGCCTTAGACCTTGTGTGGAGTCGGGGCCGGAACCTGAGCATTCCTCTCCAGTGTTGACATGGATCTTGGGGTGCCTCTGAGTCTCCACAGGGGAGTCAGGCCTCGTCTCGAGTGGGGGCATGCGCGTGCGATTCCCTCCCGAGCTGCAGCAGTAGGGTCACGCTTCCTGTCACGTGGATCAAGGGATCTGTGTCTTTCCCTCGAGGCTTTACCTCGAGGCTTTCCCACGAGGCTTTCCCACAGGGCTGTGCCAAGTGCCACCTTGGTGTGAGTCGATCCTCGGCGTGAAAGACGAGCCGGTGAAGGGAAAAGAGGTTCCTCTGGAATGGACTGAGACATCTGGGGGACTCTTGGAATGGTGGCACGACCCTGGAGTTCCTCTCGCCGTTCCTGTTGAGAGGGCCTCCTCTTCAGATGCGACGAGAACGCGGGGAACTCTTTCCCGATGAAGCAGGGAAAGGATCCCTCATCTCGAGCTACGAGGCGGATACGGGGCTCCTCTGTATGTGGGCGGGACCCTCGTGTTTTCTCTCAAGTGCAGACGGGTATGTCGGGGAACTTCTTGATTTGCACCAAGGGTGTGAAGGACCATTTCGAAGTTCCAGAGGAGAGTTTTGATCAGCCTCGAGACGCCTCAGTGGAAATGGGTGTCATCTCGCCTGAAGGGGGAACCTCCTGGATTATCTGGAGTTGCGGCAGGTTTTCGTGAGTTACGACCGGGACCTCAGGGACCTGCTCTGGTGGCCTCAGGAAAGGCCAGTCCCCATGCGAGTTGCTAGGAGCCACCTCGGGATTCCTCTGCCGACCATGCCGGGGACTAAGACCTTGTGTGGAGTCGGGGCCAGAACCTGAGGATTCCTCTCCAGTGTTGCCGTGGATCTTGGGGTGCATCTGAGTCTCCCCAGGGGAGTCATGCCTCGTCTTGAGGGGGGTATGCAAGTGCGCATTCCTCTCGAGCTGCAGCAGTATTGTCACGCTTCCTGTCCCGTGGATCAAGGGATCTGTGGCTTTCCCTCGAGGCTTTCCCTCGAGGCTTTCCCACGAGGCTTTCCCACAGGGCTGTGCCAAGTGCCACCTTGGTGTGAGTCGATCCTCGGCGTGAAAGACGAGCCGGTGAAGGGAAAAGAGGTTCCTCTGGAATGGACTGATACAACTGGGGGACTCTTGGAATGGTGGCACGACCCTGGAGTTCCTCTCGCCGTTCCTGTTGAGAGGGCCTCCTCTTGAGATGCGACGGGAACGCCGGGAATTCTTTCCCGAAGAAGCAGGGAAAGGATCCTCACCTCGAGCTACGAGGCGGAAACGGGGCTCCTCTGGATGTGGGCGGGACCCTCGTGTTTCCTCTCGAGTGGAGACGGGTATGTCGGGGAACTTCTTGAGTTGCACCAAGGGTGTGAAGATCCTTTCGACGTTCCAGAGGTGAGGTGTGATTAGCCCCTAGAAGCCTCTGCGGAAATGGGCCTCCTCTCGCCTGTAGGGGAGAACCGGCTGGATTTTCTCGAGTTGCGGCAGGTCTTCTCGAGTTACGACGGGGACCTCAGGGACCCGCTCTGGTGGCCTCAGGAAGGGCCAGTCCCCATGCGAGTTGCTAGGGGCCATCTCGGGATACCTGTCCCGTCGATGCTGGGGCCTAAGGCATTGTGTGGATTCGGGGCCGGAACCTGAGTATTCCTCTCCAGTGTTGACATGGATCTTGGGGTGCCTTTGAGTCTCCCCAGGGGAGTCAGGCTTCGTCTCGTGTAGGGGCATGCACGTGCGCTTTCCTCCCGAGCTGCAGCAGTAGGGTCACGCTTCCTGTCACGTGGATCAAGGGATCGGTGGCTTTCCCTCGAGGCTTTCCCAATGGGCTGTTCCACGTGCCACCTTGGTGTGAGTCGATCCTCGGCGTGAAAGACGAGCCGGTGAAGGGAAAAGAGGTTCCTCTGGAATGGACTGAGACATCTGGGGGACTCTTGGAATGGTGGCACGACCCTGGAGTTCCTCTCGCCGTTCCTGTTGAGAGGGCCTCCTCTTGAGATGAGACGGGAACGCCGGGAATTCTTTCCCGACGAAGCAGGGAAAGGATCCCTCACCTCGAGCTACGAGGCGGAAATGGGGCTCCTCTGGATGTGGCGGGACCCTCGTGTTTCCTCTCGAGTGGAGACGGGTATGTCGGGGAACTTCTTGAGTTGCACCAAGGGTGGGAAGGACCCTTTCGACGTTCCAGAGGTGAGGTGTGATTAGCCCCGAGAAGCCTCTGCGGAAATGGGCCTCCTCTCGCCTGTAGGGGAGAACCGGCTGGATTTTCTCGAGTTGCGGCAGGTCTTCTCGAGTTACGACGGGGACCTCAGGGACCCGCTCTGGTGGCCACAGGAAGGGCCAGTCCCCATGCGAGTTGCTAGGGTCCATCTAGGGGATACCACTCCAGTCTATACCGGGGCCTAAGACCTTGTGTGGAGTCGGGGCCGGAACCTGAGCATTCCTCTCCAGTGTTGACATGGATCTTGGGGTGCCTCTGAGTCTCCCCAGGGGAGTCAGGCTTCGTCTCGAGTGGGGGCATGCGGGTGCGCTTCCCTCCCGAGCTGCAGCAGTAGGGTCACGCTTCCTGTCACGTGGATCAAGGGATCTGTGGCTTTCCCTCGAGGCTTTCCCTCGAGGCTTTCCCACGACGCTATCCAACAGGGCTGTGCCAAGTGCCACATTGGTGTGAGTCGATCCTCGGCGTGAAAGACGAGCCGGTGAAGGGAAAAGAGGTTCCTCTGGAATGGACTGAGACAACTGGGGGACTCTTGGTATGGTGGCACGACCCTGGAGTTCCTCTCGCCGTTCCTGTTGAGAGGGCCTCCTCTTGAGATGCGACGGGAACGCCCAGAATTCTTTCCCGACGAAGCAGAGAAAGGATCCCTCACCTCGAGCTACGAGGCGGAAACGGGTCTCCTCTGGATGTGGGCGGGACCCTCGTGTTTCCTCTCGAGTGGAGACGGGTATGTCGGGGAACTTCTTGAGTTGCACCAAGGGAGGGAAAGACCCTTTCGACGTTCCAGAGGTGAGGTGTGATTAGCCCCGAGAAGCCTCTGCGGAAATGAGCCTCATCTCGCCTGCAGGGGAGAACCTCCTGGATATTCTCGAGTTGCGGCAGGTCTTCTCGAGTTACGACGCGGCCCTCAGGGACCCGCTCTGGTGGCCTCAGGAAGGGCCAGTCCCCATACGAGTTGCCAGGGGCCATCTCGGGATACCTCTCCAGTCGATGCCGGGGCCTTAGACCTTGTGTGGAGTCGGGGCCGGAACCTGAGCATTCCTCTCCAGTGTTGACATGGATCTTGGGGTGCCTCTGAGTCTCCACAGGGGAGTCAGGCCTCGTCTCGAGTGGGGGCATGCGCGTGCGATTCCCTCCCGAGCTGCAGCAGTAGGGTCACGCTTCCTGTCACGTGGATCAAGGGATCTGTGTCTTTCCCTCGAGGCTTTACCTCGAGGCTTTCCCACGACGCTTTCCCACAGGGCTGTGCCAAGTGCCACCTTGGTGTGAGTCGATCCTCGGCGTGAAAGACGAGCCGGTGAAGGGAAAAGAGGTTCCTCTGGAATGGACTGAGACATCTGGGGGACTCTTGGAATGGTGGCACGACCCTGGAGTTCCTCTCGCCATTCCTGTTGAGAGGGCCTCCTCTTGAGTTGGGACGGGAACGCCGGGAATTCTTTCCCGACGAAGCAGGGAAAGGATCCCTCACCTCGAGCTACGAGGTGGAAACGGGGCTCCTCTGGATGTGGGCGGACCTTCAGGTTTCCTCTCGAGTGGAGCCGGGTATGTCGGGGAACTTCTTGAGTTGCCCCAAGGGTGGGAAGGACCCTTTCGACGTTCCAGAGGTGAGGTGTGATTAGCCCGAGAAGCCTCTGCGGAAATGTGCCTCCTCTCGCCTGTAGGCGAGATCCGGCTGGATTTTCTCGAGTTGCGGCAGGTCTTCTCGAGTTACGACGGGGACCTCAGGGACCCGCTCTGGTGGCCTCAGGAAGGGCCAGTCCCCATGCGAGTTGCTAGGGGCCATCTCGGGATTCCTCTCCCGTCGATGCCGGGGCCTAAGACCTTGTGTGGAGTCGGGGCCGGAAACTGAGGATTCCTCTCCAGTGTTGACATGGATCTTGGGGTGCCTCTGAGTCTCCCCAGGGGAGTCAGGCCTCGTCTCGAGTGGGGGCATGCACGTGCGCTTCCCTCCCGAGCTGCAGCAGTAGGGTCACGCTTCCTGTCACGTGGATCAAGGGATCTGTGGCTTTCCCTCGAGGCTTTCCCTCGAGGCTTTCCCACGAGGTTTTCCCACAGGGCTTGCCAAGTGCCACCTTGGTGGGAGTCGATCCTCGGCGTGAAAGACGAACCGGTGAAGGGAAAAGAGGTTACTCTGGAATGGACTGAGACATCTGGGGGACTCTTGGAATGGTGGCACGACCCTGGAGTTCCTCTCGCCGTTCCTGTTGAGAGGGCCTCCTCTTGAGATGAGACGGGAACGCCGGGAATTCTTTCCCGACGAAGCAGGGAAAGGATCCCTCACCTCGAGCTACGAGGCGGAAATGGGGCTCCTCTGGATGTGGCGGCACCCTCGTGTTTCCTCTCGAGTGGAGACGGGTATGTCGGGGAACTTCTTGAGTTGCACCAAGGGTGTGAAGGACCCTTTTCACCTTCCAGAGGTGAGGTGTGATTAGCACCGAGAAGCCTCTGCGGAAATGGGCCTCATCTCCCCTGCAGGGGAGAACCTCCTGGATATTCTCGAGTTGCGGCAGGTCTTCTCGAGTTACGACGGGGACCTCAGGGACCCGCTCTGGTGGCCTCAGGAAGGGCCAGTCCCCATGCGAGTTGCTAGGGGCCATCTCGGGATTCCTCTCCCGTCGATGCCGGGGCCTAAAACCTTGTGTGGAGTCGGGGCCGGAACCTGAGGATTCCACTCCAGTGTTGACATGGATCTTGGGGTGCCTCTCAGTCTCCCCAGGGGAGTCAGGCCTCGTCTCGAGTGGGGGCATGCACGTGCGCTTCCCTCCCGAGCTGCAGCAGTAGGGTCACGCTTCCTGTCACGTGGATCAAGGGATCTGTGGCTTTCCCTCGAGGCTTTCCCTCGAGGCTTTCCCACGAGGTTTTCCCACAGGGCTGTGCCAAGTGCCACCTTGGTGGGAGTCGATCCTCGGCGTGAAAGACGAGCCGGTGAAGGGAAAAGAGGTTCCTCTGGAATGGACTGAGCCATCTGGGGGACTCTTGGAATGGTGGAACGACCCTGGAGTTCCTCTCGCCGTTCCTGTTGAGAGGGCCTCCTCTTGAGATGAGACGGGAACGCCGGGAATTCTTTCCCGACGAAGCAGGGAAAGGATCCCTCATCTCGAGCTACGAGGCGGAAATGGGGCTCCTCTGGATGTGGCGGGACCCTCGTGTTTCCTCTCGAGTGGAGACGGGTATGTCGGGGAACTTCTTGAGTTGCCCCAAGGGTGGGAAGGACCCTTTCGACGTTCCAGAGGTGAGGTGTGATTAGGCCCGAGAAGCCTCTGCGGAAATGGGCCTCATCTCGCCTGCAGGGGAGAACCTCCTGGATATTCTCGAGTTGCGGCAGGTCTTCTCGAGTTACGACGGGGACCTCAGGGACCCGCTCTGGTGGCCACAGGAAGGGCCAGTCCCATGCGAGTTGCTAGGGTCCATCTCGGGATTCCTCTCGCGTCGATGCCGGGGCCTAAGACCTTGGGTGGAGTCGGGGCCCGAAACTGAGGATTCCTCTCCAGTGTTGACATGGATCTTGGGGTGCCTCTCAGTCTCCCCAGGGGAGTCAGGCCTCGTCTCTGGTGGGGGCATGCACGTGCGCTTCCCTCCCGAGCTGCAGCAGTAGGGTCACGCTTCCTGTCACGTGGATCAAGGGATCTGTGGCTTTCCCTCGAGGCTTTCCCTGAAGGCTTTCCCACGAGGCTTTCCCACAGGGCTGTGCCTCGTGCCACCGTGGTGTGAGTCGATCCTCGGCGTGAAAGACGAGCAGGTGAAGGGAAAAGAGGTTCCTCTGGAATGGACTGAGACATCTGGGGGACTCTTGGAATGGTGGCACGACCCTGGAGTTCCTCTCGCCATTCCTGTTGAGAGGGCCTCCTCTTGAGATGCGATGGGAACGCCGGGAATTCTTTCCCGACGAAGCAGGGAAAGGATCCCTCACCTCGAGCTACGAGGCGGAAACTGGGCTCCTCTGGATGTGGGCAGGACCCCCGTGTTTCCTCTCGAGTGGAGACGGTTATGTCGGGGAACTTCTTGAGTTCCTCCAAGCGTGGGAAGGACCCTTTCGACGTTCCAGAGGTGAGGTGTGATTAGCCCCGAGAAGCCTCTGCGGAAATGGGACTCATCTCGCCTGCAGGGGAGAACCGCCTGGATATTCTCGAGTTGCGGCAGGTCTTCTCGAGTTACGACGGGGACCTCAGGGACCCGCTCTGGTGGCCTCAGGAAGGGCCAGTCCCCATGCGAGTTGCTAGGGTCCATCTAGGGGATACCACTCCAGTCTATACCGGGGCCTAAGACCTTGTGTGGAGTCGGGGTCGGAACCTGAGCATTCCTCTCCAGTGTTGACATGGATCTTGGGGTGCCTCTGAGTCTCCCCAGGGGAGTCAGGCTTCGTCTCGAGTGGGGGCATGCGGGTGCGCTTCCCTCCCGAGCTGCAGCAGTAGGGTCACGCTTCCTGTCAAGTGGATCAAGGGATCTGTGGCTTTCCCTCGAGGCTTTCCCTCGAGGCTTTCCCACGACGCTATCCAACAGGGCTGTGCCAAGTGCCACATTGGTGTGAGTCGATCCTCGGCGTGAAAGACGAGCCGGTGAAGGGAAAAGAGGTTCCTCTGGAATGGACTGAGACAACTGGGGGACTCTTGGTATGGTGGCACGACCCTGGAGTTCCTCTCGCCGTTCCTGTTGAGAGGGCCTCCTCTTGAGATGCGACGGGAACGCCCGGAATTCTTTCCCGACGAAGCAGAGAAAGGATCCCTCACCTCGAGCTACGAGGCGGAAACGGGTCTCCTCTGGATGTGGGCGGGACCCTCGTGTTTCCTCTCGAGTGGAGACGGGTATGTCGGGGAACTTCTTGAGTTGCACCAAGGGTGCGAAAGACCCTTTCGACGTTCCAGAGGTGAGGTGTGATTAGCCCCGAGAAGCCTCTGCGGAAATGTGCCTCCTCTCGCCTGTAGGGGAGATCCGGCTGGATTTTCTCGAGTTGCGGCAGGTCTTCTCGAGTTACGACGGGGACCTCAGGGACCCGCTCTGGTGGCCTCAGGAAGGGCCAGTCCCCATGCGAGTTGCTAGGGGCCATCTCGGGATTCCTCTCGCGTCGATGCCGGCGCCTAAGACCTTGGGTGGAGTCGGGGCCCGAAACTGAGGATTCCTCTCCAGTGTTGACATGGATCTTGGGGTGCCTCTCAGTCTCCCCAGGGGAGTCAGGCCTCGTCTCTGGTGGGGGCATGCACGTGCGCTTCCCTCCCGAGCTGCAGCAGTAGGGTCACGCTTCCTGTCCCGTGGATCAAGGGATCTGTGGCTTTCCCTCGAGGCTTTCCCTCGAGGCTTTCCCACGAGGCTTTCCCACAGGGCTGTGCCACGTGCCACCTTCGTGTGAGTCGATCCTCGGCGTGAAAGACGAGCAGGTGAAGGGAAAAGAGGTTCCTCTGGAATGCACTGAGACATCTGGGGGACTCTTGGAATGGTGGCACGACCCTGGAGTTCCTCTCGCCGTTCCTGTTGAGAGGGCCTCCTCTTGAGATGCGATGGGAACGCCGGGAATTCTTTCCCGACGAAGCAGGGAAAGGATCCCTCACCTCGAGCTACGAGGCGGAAACGGGGCTCCTCTGGATGTGGGCAGGACCCCCGTGTTTCCTCTCGAGTGGAGACGGTTACGTCGGGGAACTTCTTGAGTTGTACCAAGGGTGGGAAGGACACTTTCGACGTTCCAGAGGTGAGGTGTGATTAGCCCCGAGAAGCCTCTGCGGAAATTGGCCTCATCTCGCCTACAGGGGAGAACCTCCTGGATTTTCTCGAGTTGCGGCAGGTCTTCTCGAGTTACGACGAGGACCTCAGGGACCCGCTCTGGTGGCCTCAGGAAGGGCCAGACCCCATACGAGTTGCTAGGGGCCATCTCCAGATTCCTCTCCTGTCGATGCCGGGGCATAAGTCCTTGTGTGGAGTCGGGGCCCGAGCCTGAGGATTCCTCTCCAGTGTTGACATGGATCTTGGGGTGCCTCTCAGTCTCCCCAGGGGAGTCAGGCCTCGTCTCGAGTGGGGGCATGCACGTGCGCTTCCCTCCCGAGCTGCAGCAGTAGGGTCACGCATCCTGTCACGTGGATCAAGGGATCTGTGGCTTTCCCTCGAGGCTTTCCCTCGAGGCTTTCCCACGACGCTTTCCCACAGGGCTGTGCCAAGTTCCACCTTGGTGTGAGTCGATCCTTGGCGTGAAAGACGAGCAGGTGAAGGGAAAAGAGGTTCCTCTGGAATGGACTGAGACATCTGGGGGACTCTTGGAATGGTGGAACGACCCTGGAGTTCCTCTCTCCGTTCCTGTTGAGAGGGCCTCCTCTTGAGTTGCGACGGGAACGCCGGGAATTCTTTCCCGACGAAGCAGGGAAAGGATCCCTCACCTCGAGCTACAAGGCGGAAACGGGGCTCCTCTGGATGTGGGCGGATCCTCAGGTTTCCTCTCGAGTCGAGACGGGTATGTCGGGGAACTTCTTGAGTTGCCCCAAGGGTGGGAAGGACCCTGTCGACATTCCAGAGGTGAGGTGTGATTAGCCCCGAGAAGCCTCTGCGGAAATGGGCCTCCTCTCGCCTGTAGGGGAGACCCGGCTGGATTTTCTCGAGTTTCGGCAGGTTTTCTCGAGTTACGACGGGGACCTCAGGGACCCGCTCTTGTGGCCTCAGGAAGGGCCAGTCCCCATGCGAGTTGCTAGGGGCCATCTCGGGATACCTCTCCCGTCGATGCCGGGGCCTAAGACATTGTGTGGAGTCTGGGCCCGAACCTGAGGATTCCTCTCCAGTGTTGACATGGATCTTGGGGTGCCTCTCAGTCTCCCCAGGGGAGTCAGGCCTCGTCTCGATTGGGGGCATGCACGTGCGCTTCCCTCCCGAGCTGCAGCAGTAGGGTCACGCTTCCTGTCACGTGGATCAAGGGATCTGTGGCTTTCCCTCGAGGCTTTCCCTCAAGGCTTTCCCACGACGCTTTCCCACAGGGCTGTGCCAAGTGCCACCTTGGTGTGAGTCGATCCTCGGCGTGTAAGACGAGCCGGTGAAGGGAAAAGAGGTTCCTCTGGAATGGACGGAGACATCTGGGGAACACTTGGAATGGTGGCACGACCCTGGAGTTCCTCTCGCCGTTTCTGTTGAGAGGGCCTCCTTTTGAGATGTGACGGGTACGCCGGGAATTCATTGCCAACGAAGCAGGGAAAGGATCCCTCACCTCGAGCAACGAGGTGGAAACGGGGCTCCTCTGGATGTGGGCGGGACCCTCGTGTTTACTCTGGAGTGGAGAAGGGTATGTCCGGGAACTTCTTGAGTTGCACCAAGGTTGTGAAGGACCCTTTCGACGTTCCAGAGGTGAGTTGTGATTAGCCCCGAAAAGTCTCTGCGGAAATGAGCCTCATCTCTCCTGCAGGGGAGAACCTCCTGGATATTCTCGAGTTATGACGGGGGACCTCTGGTGGCCTCAGGAAGGGCCTGACCCCATGCGAGTTGCTAGGGGCCATCTCAGGATTCCTCTCCCGTCGATGCCGGGGCCTAAGACCTTGTTTGGAGTCGGGGTCGGAACTTGAGGATTCCTCTCCATTGTTGACATGGATTTTGCGCTGCCTCTGAGTCTCCCCAGGGGAGTCAGGCCTCGTCTTGAGTGGGTGCATGCAGGTGCGCTTCCCTCCCGAGCTGCAGCAGTAGGGTCACGCTTCCTGTCACGTGGATCAAGGGATCTGTGGCTTTCCCTCGAGGCTTTCCCACGAGGCTTTCCCACAGGGCTGTGCCAAGTGCCACCTTGGTGTGAGTCGATCCTCGGCGTGAAAGACGAGCAGGTGAAGGGAAAAGAGGTTCCTCTGGAATGTACTGAGACATCTGGGGGACTCTTGGAATGGTGGCACGACCCTGGAGTTCCTCTCGCCGTTCCTGTTGAGAGGGCCTACTCTTGAGATGCGACGGGAACGCCGGGAATTCTTTCCCGACGAAGCAGGGAAAGGATCCCTCACCTCGAGCTACGAGGCGGAAACGGGGCTCCTCTGGATGTGGGGGGGACCCTCGTGTTTCCTCTCGAGTGGAGACGGGTATGTCGGGGAACTTCTTGAGTTGCACCAAGGGTGGGAAGGACCCTTTCGACGTTCCAGAGGTGAGGTGTGATTAGCCCCGAGAAGCCTCTGCGGAAATGGGCCTCATCTCGCCTGCAGGGGAGAACCTCCTGGATATTCTCGAGATGCGGCAGGTCTTCTCGAGTTACGACGGGGATCTCAGGGACCCGCTCTGGTGGCCTCAGGAAGGGCCAGTCCCCAAGCGAGGTGCTAGGGTCCATCTCAGGATACCACTCCAGTCTATGCCGGGGCCTAAGACCTTGTGTAGTCGGGGCCGTAACCTGAGCATTCCTCTCCAGTGTTGACATGGATCTTGGGGTGCCTCTGAGTCTCCCTAGGGGAGTCAAGCTTCGTCTCGAGTGGGGGCATGCGGGTGTGCTTCCATCCCAAGCTGCAGAAGTAAGGTCACGCTTCCTGTCACGTGGATCAAGGGATCTGTGGCTTTCCCTCGAGGCTTTCCCTAGAGGCTTTCCCACGAGGCTTTCCCACAGGGCTGTGCCAAGTGCCACCTTGGTGTGAGTCGATCCTCGGCGTGAAAGACGAGCCGGTGAAGGGAAAAGAGGTTCCTCTGGAATGGACTGAGACATCTGGGGGACTCTTGGAATGGTGGCACGACCCTGGAGTTCCTCTCACCGTTCCTGTTGAGCGGGCCTCCTCTTGAGATGAACCGGGAACGCCGGGAATTCTTTCCCGATGAAGCAGGGAAAGGATCCCTCCCCTCGAGCTACGAGGCAGAAACGGGGCTCCTCTGGATGTGGGCGGGACCCTCGTGTTTCCTCTCGAGTGGACACGGGTATGTCGGGGAACTTCTTGAGTTGCAACAAGGGTCGGAAGGACCCTTTCGACGTTCCAGAGGTGAGGTGTGATTAGCCCCGAGAAGCCTCTGCGGAAATGGGCCTCATCTCGCCTGCAGGGGAGAACCTCCTGGATTTTCTCGAGTTTCGAGTTACGATGGGGACCTCAGGGACCCGCTCTGGTGGCCTCAGGAAGGGCCAGACCCCATGCGAGTTGGTAGGGGCCATCTCGGGATTTCTCTCCCGTCGATGTCGGGGCCTAAGGCCTTGTGTGAAGTCGGGGCCGGAACTTGAGGATTCCTCTACAGAGTTGACATGGATCTTGGGGTGCCTCTGAGTCTCCCCAGGGGAGTCAGGCCTCGTCTCGAGTGGGGGCATGCAGGTGCGTTTCCCTCCCGTGATGCAGCAGTAGGGTCACGCTTCCTGTCACGTGGATCAAGGGATCTGTGGCTTTCCCTCGAGGCTTTCCCGCAGGGCTGTGCCAAGTGCCACCTTGGTGTGAGTCGATCCTCAGCGTGAAAGACGAACCGGTGAAGGGAAAAAAGGTTCCTCTGGAATGGACTGAGACATCTGGGGGACTCTTGGAATGGTGGCACGACCGTGGAGTTCCTCTCGCCCTTCCTGTTGAGAGGGCCTCCTCTTGAGATGCAACGGGAACACCGGGAATTCTTTCCCGACGAAGCAGGGATAGGATCCCTCACCTCGAGCTACGAGGCGGAAACGGGGCTCCTCTGTATGTGGGCGGGACCCTCGTGTTTCCTCTCGAGTGGAGACGGGTATGTCGAGGAACTTCTTGAGTTGCACCAAGGGTGGGAAGGACCCTTTCGACGTTCCAGAGGTGAGGTGTGATTAGCCCCTAGAAGCCTCTGCGGAAATGGGCCTCATCTCGCCTGCAGGGGAGAACCTCCTGGATATTCTCGAGTTGCGGCAGGTCTTCTCGTGTTACGACGGGGACCTCAGGGACCCGCTCTGGTGGCCTCAGGAAGGGCCAGTCCCCATGCGAGTTGCTAGGGGCCATCTCGGGATTCCTCTCCCATCGATGCCGGGGCCTAAGACCTTGTGTGGAGTCGGGGCCGGAACCTGAGGATTCCTCTCCAGTGTTGACATGGATTTTGGGGTGCCTCTGAGTCTCCCCAGGGGAGTCAGGCCTCGTCTCGAGTGGGGGCATGCACGTGCGCTTCCCTCCCGAGCTGCAGCAGTAGGGTCACGCTGCGTGTCACGTGGATCAAGGGATCTGTGGCTTTCCCTCGAGGCTTTCCCTCGAGGCTTTCCCACGAGGCTTTCCCACCGGGCTGTGCCAAGTGCCACCTTGGTGTGAGTCGATCCTCGGCGTGAAAGACGAGCAGGTGTAGGGAATAGAGTTTCCTCTCGAATGGACTGAGACATCTGGGGGACTCTTGGAATGGTGGCACGACCCTGGAGTTCCTCTCGCCGTTCCTGTTGAGAGGGCCTCCTTTTGAAATGCGACGGGAACGCCGGGAATTCTTTCCCGACGAAGCAGGGAAAGGATCCCTCATCTCGAGCTACGAGGCGGAAACGGGGCTCCTCTGGATATTGTCGGGACCCTCGTGTTTCCTCTCGAGTGGACACGGGTATGTCGGGGAACTTCTTGAGTTGCACCAAGGGTGTGAAGGACCCTTTCGACGTTCCAGAGGTGAGGTGTGATTAGCCCCGAGAAGCCTCTGCGGAAATGGGCCTCCTCTCGCCTGCAGGGGAGAACCTCCTGGATTTTCTCGCGTTGAGGCAGGTCTTCTCGAGTTACGACGGGGACCTCAGGGACACGCTCTGGTGGCGTCAGGAAGGGCCAGACCCCATGCGAGTTGCTAGGCGCCATCTCAGGATTCCTCTCCCGTCGATGCCGGGGCCTAAGACCTTGTGTGGAGTCGGGGCCGGAACCTGAGGATTCCTCTCCAGTGTTGACATTGATTTTGGGGTGCCTCTGAGTCTCCCCAGGGGAGTCAGGCCTCGTCTCGAGTTGGGGCATGCACCTGCGCTTCCCTCCCGAGCTGCAGCAGTAGGGTCACGCTTCCTGTCACGTGGATCAAGGGATCTGTGGCTCTCCCTCGAGGCTTTCCCTCGAGGCTTTCCCACAGGGCTGTGCCAAGTGCCACCTTGGTGTAAGTCGATCCTCGGCGTGAAAGACAAGCCGGTGAAGGGAAAAGAGTTTCCTCTGGAATGGACTGAGACATCTGGGGGACTCTTGGAATGGTGGCACGACCCTGGAGTTCCTCTCGCCGTTCCTGTTGAGAGGGCCTCCTCTTGAGATGCGACGGGAACGCCGGGAATTCTTTCCCGACGAAGCAGTGAAAGGATCCGTCACCTCGCGCTTCGAGGCGGAAACGGGTCTGCTCTGGATGTGGGTGGGACCCTCCTGTTTCCTCTCGAGTAGAGAAAGGTATGTCGGGGAACTTCTTGAGTTGCACCAAGGGTGTGAAGGACCCTTTCGACGTTCCAGAGGTGAGGTGTGGTTAGCCCCGAGAAACCTCTGCGGAAATGGGCCTCATCTCGCCTGCAGCGGAGAACCTCCTGGATATTCTCGAGTTGTGGCAGGTCTTCTCGAGTTAAGACGGGGACCTCAGGGACCCGCTCTGGTGGCCTCAGGAAGGGCCAGTCCCCATGCGAGTTGCTAGGGGCCATCTCGGGATTCCTCTCCCGTCGATGCTGGGGCCTAAGACCTTGTGTGGAGTCGGGGCCGGAACCTGAGGATTCCTCTCCAGTGTTGACATGGATTTTGGGGTGCCTCTGAGTCTCCCCAGGGGACTCAGGCCTCGTCTCGAGTGGGGGCATGCACGTGCGCTTCCCTCCCGAGCTGCAGCAGTAGGGTCACGCTGCGTGTCACGTGGATCAAGGGATCTGTGGCTTTCCCTCGAGGCTTTCCCTCGAGGCTTTCCCACAAGGCTTTCCCACCGGGCTGTGCCAAGTGCCACCTTGGTGTGAGTCGATCCTCGGCGTGAAAGACGAGCAGGTGAAGGGAATAGAGGTTCCTCTCGAATGGACTGAGACATCTGGGGGACTCTTGGAATGGTGGCACGACCCTGGAGTTCCTCTCGCCGTTCCTGTTGAGAGGGCCTCCTCTTGAGATGCGACGGGAACGCCGGGAATTCTTTCCCGACGAAGCAGGGGAAGGATCCCTCACCTCGAGCTACGAGGCGGAAACGGGGCTCCTCTGGATGTGGGCTGGACCCTCGTGTTTCCTCTCGAGTGTTGACGGGTATATCGGGGAACTTCTTGAGTTGCACCAAGGGTGGGAAGGACCCTTTCGACGTTCCAGAGGTGAGGTGTGATTAGCCCCGAGAAGCCTCTGCGGAAATGGGCCTCATCTCGCCTGCAGGGGAGAACCTCCTGGATTTTCTCGAGTTGCGGCAGGTCTTTTCGAGTTACGACGGGGACCTCAGGGACCCGCTCTGGTGGCCTCAGGAAGGGCCAGTCCCCATGCGAGTTGCTAGGGGCCATCTCGGGATTCCTCTCCCGTCGATGCAGGGGCCTAAGACCTTGTGTGGAGTCGAGGCTGAAACCTGAGGATTCCTCTCCGTGTTGACATGGATTTTGGGGTGCCTCTGAGTCTCCCCAGGGGAGTCAGGCCTCGTCTCGAGTGGGGACATGCACGTGCGCTTCCCTCCCGAGCTGCAGCAGTAGGGTCACGCTTCCTGTCACGTGGATCAAGGGATCTGTGGCTTTCCCTCGAGGCTTTCCCGCAGGGCTGTGCCAAGTGCCACCTTGGTGTGAGTCGATCCTCGGCGTGAACGACGAGCCGGTGAAGGGAAAAGAGGTTCCTCTGGAATGGACTGAGACATCTGCGGGACTCTTGGAATGGTGGCACGACCCTGAAGTTCCTCTCGCCGTTCTTGTTGAGAGGGCCTCCTCTTGAGATGCGACCCGAATGCCGGGAATTCTTTCCTGAAGAAACAGGAAAAGGATCACTCACCTCGAGCTACGAGGCGGAAACGGGGCTCCTCTGGATGTGGGCGGGACCCTCGTGTTTCCTCTCGAGTGGAGACGGGTATGTCGGGGAACTTCATGAGTTGCACCAAGGGTGTGAAGGACCCTTTCGATGTTCCAGAGGTGAGGTGTGATTAGCCCCGAGAAGCCTCTGCCGAAATGGCCCTCATCTCGCCTGCAGGGGAGAACCGCCTGGATATTCTCGAGTTGCGGCAGGTCTTCTCGAGTTAAGACGGGGACCTCAGGGACCCGCTCTGGTGGCCTCAGGAAGGGCCAGTCCCCATGCGAGTTGCTAGGGACCATCTCGGGATTCCTCTCCCATCGATGCCGGGGCCTAAGACCTTGTGTGGAGTCGGGGCCGGAACCTGAGCATTCCTCTCCAGTGTTGACATGGAACTTGGGATGCCTCTGAGTCTCCCCAGGGGAGTCAGGCTTCGTCTCGACGGGGTGCATGCACGTGCGCTTTCCTCCGGAGCTGTAGCAGTAGGGTCACGCTTCCTGTCATGTGGATCAAGGGATCTGTGGCTTTCCCTCGAGGCTTTCCCTCGAGGCTTTCCCACAAGGCTTTCCCACAGGGCTGTGCCAAGTGCCACCTTGGTGTAAGTCGATCCTCGGCGTGAAAGACAAGCCGGTGAAGGGAAAAGAGTTTCCTCTGGAATGGACTGAGACATCTGGGGGACTCTTGGAATGGTGGCACGACCCTGGAGTTCCTCTCGCCGTTCCTGTTGAGAGGGCCTCCTCTTGAGATGCGACGGGAACGCCGGGAATTCTTTCCCGACGAAGCAGTGAAAGGATCCGTCACCTCGCGCTTCGAGGCGGAAACGGGTCTGCTCTGGATGTGGGTGGGACCCTCCTGTTTCCTCTCGTGTAGAGAAAGGTATGTCGGGGAACTTCTTGAGTTGCACCAAGGGTGTGAAGGACCCTTTCGACGTTCCAGAGGTGAGGTGTGGTTAGCCCCGAGAAGCCTCTGCGGAAATGGGCCTCATCTAGCCTGCAAGGGAGAACCTCCTGGATATTCTCGAGTGCGGCAGGTCTTCTCGAGTTACGACGGGGACCTCAGGGACCCGCTCTGGTGGCCTCAGGAAGGGCCAGACCCCATGTGAGTTGCTAGGGGCCATCTCGGGATTCCTCTCCCCTCGAGTCCAGGGTCTAAGACCTTGTGTGGAGTCGGGGCCGGAACCTGAGGATTCCTCTCCAATGTTGACATTGATTTTTGGGTGCCTCTGAGTCTCCCCAGGGGAGTCAGGCCTCGTCTCGAGTGGGAGCATGCACGTGCGCTTCCCTCCCGAGCTGCAGCAGTAGGGTCACGCTTCCTGTCACGTGGATCAAGGGATCTGCGGCTTTCCATCGAGGCTTTCCCTCGAGGCTTTCCGACGAGGCTTTCCCACAGGGCTGTGCCAAGTGCCACCTTGGTGTGAGTCGATCCTCGGCGCGAAAGACGAGCCGGTGAAGGGAAAAGAGGTTCCTCTGGAATGGACTGAGACATCTGGGGGACTCTTGGAATGGTGGCACGACCCTGGAGTTCCTCTCGCCGTTCCTGTTGAGAGGGCCTCCTCTTGAGATGCGACGGGAACGCCGGGAATTCTTTCCCGACGAAGCAGGGAAAGGATCCCTCACCTCGAGCTACGAGGCGGAAACGGGGCTCCTCTGGATGTGGGCGGGACCCTCGTGTTTCCTCTCGAGTGGAGACGGCTACGTCGGGGAACTTCTTGAGTTGCACCAAGGGTGGGAAGGACCCTTTCGACGTTCCATAGGTGTGGTGTGATTATCCCCGAGAAGCCTCTGCGGAAATGGGCCTCATTTCGCCTGCAGGGGAGAACCTCCTGGATATTCTCTAGTTGCGGCAGGTCTTCTCGAGTTACGACGGGGACCTCAGGGACCCGCTCTGGTGGCCTCAGGAAGGGACAGACCCCATGCGAGTTGCTAGGGGCCATCTCGGGATTCCTCTCCCGTCGTTTCCGGGGCCTAAGACCTTGTGTGGGGTCGGGGCCGGAACTTGAGGATTCCTCTCCAGAGTTGACATGGATCTTGGGGTGCCTCTGAGTCTCCCCAGGGGAGTCAGGCCTCGTCTCGAGTGCGGGCATGCACGTGCGCTTCCCTCCCGAGCTGCAGCTGTAGGGTCACGCTTCCTGTCACGTGGATCAAGGGATCTGTGGCTTTCCCTCGAGGCTTTCCCTCGAGGCTTTCCCACGACGCTTTCCACAGGGCTGTGCAAAGTGCCACCTTGGTGTGAGTCGATCCTCGGCGTGAAAGACGAGCCGGTGAAGGGAAAAGAGGTTCCTCTGGAAGGAATGAGACATCTGGGGGACTCTTGGAATGGTGACACGACCCTGAAGTTCCTCTCGCCGTTCTTGTTGAGAGGGCCTCCTCTTGAGATGCGACCGGAACGCCGGGAATTCTTTCCTGAAGAAGCAGGGAAAGGATCCCTCACCTCGAGCTACGAGGCGGAAACGGGGATCCTCTGGATGTGGCCGGACCCTCGTGTTTCCTCTCGAGTGGAGACGGGTATGTCGGGGATCTTCTTGAGTTGCACCAAGGGTGTGAAAGACCCTTTCGACGTTCCTGAGGTGAGGTGTGATTAGCCCCGAGAAGCCTCTGTGGAAATGGGCCTCATCTCGCCTGCAGCAGAGAACCTCCTGGATATTCTCGAGTTGCGGCAGTTCTTCTCGAGTTAAGACCGTGACCTCAGGGACCCGCTCTGGTGGCCTCAGGAAGGGCCAGTCCCCATGCGAGTTGCTAGGGGCCATCTCGGGATTCCTCTCCCGTCGATGCCGGGGCCTAAGACCTTGTGTGGAGTCGGGGCCGGAACCTGAGGATTCCTCTCCAGTGTTGACATGGATTTTGGGGTGCCTCTGAGTATCCCCAGGGGACTCAGGCCTCGTCTCGAGTGGGGGCATGCACGTGCGCTTCCCTCCCGAGCTGCAGCAGTAGGGTCACGCTTCCTGTCACGTGGATCAAGGGATCTGTGGCTTTCCCTCGAGGCTTTCCCTAGAGGCTTTCCCACGAGGCTTTCCCACAGGGCTGTGCCAAGTTTCACCTTGGTGTGAGTCGATCCTCGGCGTGAAAGACGAGCCGGTGAAGGGAAAAGAGGTTCCTCTGGAATGGACTGAGACATCTGGGGGACTCTTGGAATGGTGGCACGACCCTGGAGTTCCTCTCGCCGTTCCTGTTGAGCGGGCCTCCTCTTGAGATGAACCGGGAACGCCGGGAATTCTTTCCCGATGAAGCAGGGAAAGGATCCCTCACCTCGAGCTACGAGGCAGAAACGGGGCTCCTCTGGATGTGGGCGGGACCCTCGTGTTTCCTCTCGAGTGGACACGGGTATGTCGGGGAACTTCTTGAGTTGCAACAAGGGTCGGAAGGACCCTTTCGACGTTCCAGAGGTGAGGTGTGATTAGCCCCGAGAAGCCTCTGCGGAAATGGGCCTCATCTCGCCTGCAGGGGAGAACCTCCTGGATTTTCTCGAGTTTCGAGTTACGATGGGGACCTCAGGGACCCGCTCTGGTGGCCTCAGGAAGGGCCAGACCCCATGCGAGTTGTTAGGGGCCATCTCGGGATTTCTCTCCCGTCGATGTCGGGGCCTAAGACCTTGTGTGAAGTCGGGGCCGGAACTTGAGGATTCCTCTACAGAGTTGACATGGATCTTGGGGTGCCTCTGAGTCTCCCCAGGGGAGTCAGGCCTCGTCTCGAGTGGGGGCGTGCACGTGCGCTTCCCTCCCGAGCTGCAGCAGTAGGGTCACGCTGCGTGTCACGTGGATCAAGGGATCTGTGGCTTTCCCTCGAGGCTTTCCCTCGAGGCTTTCCCACAAGGCTTTCCCACCGGGCTGTGCCAAGTGCCACCTTGGTGTGAGTCGATCCTCGGCGTGAAAGACGAGCAGGTGAAGGGAATAGAGGTTCCTCTCGAATGGACTGAGACTTCTGGGGGACTCTTGGAATGGTGGCACGACCCTGGAGTTCCTCTCGCCGTTCCTGTTGAGAGGGCCTCCTCTTGAGATGCGACGGGAACGCCGGGAATTCTTTCCCGACGAAGCAGGGGAAGGATCCCTCACCTCGAGCTACGAGGCGGAAACGGGGCTCCTCTGGATGTGGGCTGGACCCTCGTGTTTCCTCTCGAGTGTTGACGGGTATATCGGGGAACTTCTTGAGTTGCACCAAGGGTGGGAAGGACCCTTTCGACGTTCCAGAGGTGAGGTGTGATTAGCCCCGAGAAGCCTCTGCGGAAATGGGCCTCATCTCGCCTGCAGGGGAGAACCTCCTGGATTTTCTCGAGTTGCGGCAGGTCTTTTCGAGTTACGACGGGGACCTCAGGGACCCGCTCTGGTGGCCTCAGGAAGGGCCAGTCCCCATGCGAGTTGCTAGGGGCCATCTCGGGATTCCTCTCCCGTCGATGCAGGGGCCTAAGACCTTGTGTGGAGTCGAGGCTGAAACCTGAGGATTCCTCTCCGTGTTGACATGGATTTTGGGGTGCCTCTGAGTCTCCCCAGGGGAGTCAGGCCTCGTCTCGAGTGGGGACATGCACGTGCGCTTCCCTCCCGAGCTGCAGCAGTAGGGTCACGCTTCCTGTCACGTGGATCAAGGGATCTGTGGCTTTCCCTCGAGGCTTTCCCGCAGGGCTGTGCCAAGTGCCACCTTGGTGTGAGTCGATCCTCGGCGTGAACGACGAGCCGGTGAAGGGAAAAGAGGTTCCTCTGGAATGGACTGAGACATCTGCGGGACTCTTGGAATGGTGGCACGACCCTGAAGTTCCTCTCGCCGTTCTTGTTGAGAGGGCCTCCTCTTGAGATGCGACCCGAATGCCGGGAATTCTTTCCTGAAGAAACAGGAAAAGGATCACTCACCTCGAGCTACGAGGCGGAAACGGGGCTCCTCTGGATGTGGGCGGGACCCTCGTGTTTCCTCTCGAGTGGAGACGGGTATGTCGGGGAACTTCATGAGTTGCACCAAGGGTGTGAAGGACCCTTTCGATGTTCCAGAGGTGAGGTGTGATTAGCCCCGAGAAGCCTCTGCCGAAATGGCCCTCATCTCGCCTGCAGGGGAGAACCGCCTGGATATTCTCGAGTTGCGGCAGGTCTTCTCGAGTTAAGACGGGGACCTCAGGGACCCGCTCTGGTGGCCTCAGGAAGGGCCAGTCCCCATGCGAGTTGCTAGGGACCATCTCGGGATTCCTCTCCCATCGATGCCGGGGCCTAAGACCTTGTGTGGAGTCGGGGCCGGAACCTGAGCATTCCTCTCCAGTGTTGACATGGAACTTGGGATGCCTCTGAGTCTCCCCAGGGGAGTCAGGCTTCGTCTCGACGGGGTGCATGCACGTGCGCTTTCCTCCGGAGCTGTAGCAGTAGGGTCACGCTTCCTGTCATGTGGATCAAGGGATCTGTGGCTTTCCCTCGAGGCTTTCCCTCGAGGCTTTCCCACAAGGCTTTCCCACAGGGCTGTGCCAAGTGCCACCTTGGTGTAAGTCGATCCTCGGCGTGAAAGACAAGCCGGTGAAAGGAAAAGAGTTTCCTCTGGAATGGACTGAGACATCTGGGGGACTCTTGGAATGGTGGCACGACCCTGGAGTTCCTCTCGCCGTTCCTGTTGAGAGGGCCTCCTCTTGAGATGCGACGGGAACGCCGGGAATTCTTTCCCGACGAAGCAGTGAAAGGATCCGTCACCTCGCGCTTCGAGGCGGAAACGGGTCTGCTCTGGATGTGGGTGGGACCCTCCTGTTTCCTCTCGTGTAGAGAAAGGTATGTCGGGGAACTTCTTGAGTTGCACCAAGGGTGTGAAGGACCCTTTCGACGTTCCAGAGGTGAGGTGTGGTTAGCCCCGAGAAGCCTCTGCGGAAATGGGCCTCATCTAGCCTGCAAGGGAGAACCTCCTGGATATTCTCGAGTGCGGCAGGTCTTCTCGAGTTACGACGGGGACATCAGGGACCCGCTCTGGTGGCCTCAGGAAGGGCCAGACCCCATGTGAGTTGCTAGGGGCCATCTCGGGATTCCTCTCCCCTCGAGTCCAGGGTCTAAGACCTTGTGTGGAGTCGGGGCCGGAACCTGAGGATTCCTCTCCAATGTTGACATTGATTTTTGGGTGCCTCTGAGTCTCCCCAGGGGAGTCAGGCCTCGTCTCGAGTGGGGGCATGCACGTGCACTTCCCTCCCGAGCTGCAGCAGTAGGGTCACGCTTCCTGTCACGTGGATCAAGGGATCTGCGGCTTTCCATCGAGGCTTTCCCTCGAGGCTTTCCGACGAGGCTTTCCCACAGGGCTGTGCCAAGTGCCACCTTGGTGTGAGTCGATCCTCGGCGCGAAAGACGAGCCGGTGAAGGGAAAAGAGGTTCCTCTGGAATGGACTGAGACATCTGGGGGACTCTTGGAATGGTGGCACGACCCTGGAGTTCCTCTCGCCGTTCCTGTTGAGAGGGCCTCCTCTTGAGATGCGACGGGAACGCCGGGAATTCTTTCCCGACGAAGCAGGGAAAGGATCCCTCACCTCGAGCTACGAGGCGGAAACGGGGCTCCTCTGGATGTGGGCGGGAACCTCGTGTTTCCTCTCGAGTGGAGACGGCTACGTCGGGGAACTTCTTGAGTTGCACCAAGGGTGGGAAGGACCCTTTCGACGTTCCATAGGTGTGGTGTGATTATCCCCGAGAAGCCTCTGTGGAAATGGGCCTCATCTCGCCTGCAGCAGAGAACCTCCTGGATATTCTCGAGTTGCGGCAGTTCTTCTCGAGTTAAGACGGTGACCTCAGGGACCCGCTCTGGTGGCCTCAGGAAGGGCCAGTCCCCATGCGAGTTGCTAGGGGCCATCTCGGGATTCCTCTCCCGTCGATGCCGGGGCCTAAGACCTTGTGTGGAGTCGGGGCCGGAACCTGAGGATTCCTCTCCAGTGTTGACATGGATCTTGGGGTGCCTCTGAGTATCCCCAGGGGACTCAGGCCTCGTCTCGAGTGGGGGCATGCACGTGCGCTTCCCTCCCGAGCTGCAGCAGTAGGGTCACGCTTCCTGTCACGTGGATCAAGGGATCTGTGGCTTTCCCTCGAGGCTTTCCCTAGAGGCTTTCCCACGAGGCTTTCCCACAGGGCTGTGCCAAGTTTCACCTTGGTGTGAGTCGATCCTCGGCGTGAAAGACGAGCCGGTGAAGGGAAAAGAGGTTCCTCTGGAATGGACTGAGACATCTGGGGGACTCTTGGAATGGTGGCACGACCCTGGAGTTCCTCTCGCCGTTCCTGTTGAGCGGGCCTCCTCTTGAGATGAACCGGGAACGCCGGGAATTCTTTCCCGATGAAGCAGGGAAAGGATCCCTCACCTCGAGCTACGAGGCAGAAACGGGGCTCCTCTGGATGTGGGCGGGACCCTCGTGTTTCCTCTCGAGTGGACACGGGTATGTCGGGGAACTTCTTGAGTTGCAACAAGGGTCGGAAGGACCCTTTCGACGTTCCAGAGGTGAGGTGTGATTAGCCCCGAGAAGCCTCTGCGGAAATGGGCCTCATCTCGCCTGCAGGGGAGAACCTCCTGGATTTTCTCGAGTTTCGAGTTACGATGGGGACCTCAGGGACCCGCTCTGGTGGCCTCAGGAAGGGCCAGACCCCATGCGAGTTGTTAGGGGCCATCTCGGGATTTCTCTCCCGTCGATGTCGGGGCCTAAGACCTTGTGTGAAGTCGGGGCCGGAACTTGAGGATTCCTCTACAGAGTTGACATGGATCTTGGGGTGCCTCTGAGTCTCCCCAGGGGAGTCAGGCCTCGTCTCGAGTGGGGGCATGCACGTGCGTTTCCCTCCCGTGATGCAGCAGTAGGGTCACGCTTCCTGTCACGTGGATCAAGGGATCTGTGGCTTTCCCTCGAGGCTTTCCCTCGAGGCTTTCCCACGAAGCTTTCCCAGAGGGCTGTGCCAAGTGCCACCTTGGTGTGAGTCGATCCTCGGCGTGAAAGACGAGCCGGTGAAGGGAAAAGAGGTTCCTCTGGAATGGACTGAGACATCTGGGGGTCTCTTGGAATGGTGGCACGACCCTGGAGTTCCTCTCGCCGTTCCTGTTGAGAGGGCCTCCTCTTGAGTTGCGATGGGAACGCCGGGAATTCTTTCCCGACGAAGCAGGGAAAGGATCCCTCACCTCGAGCTACGAGGAGGAAACTTGGCTCCACTG